>NC_133385.1:4717222-4824937 GCF_049309525.1 Garra rufa
ATTAGGATTGTTAAAAAAAAATTAAGGGCACTTTCTGTTTCTTATATTTTCTGTTTATTACTGATATTATCTATTGTACATATACAGAATAAATGTTTTCTGTTGAATATACAGCACCATCTGTCCCTAAAGCATTTTCAATACCTGTTAAAAAAAAACAAAAAAACAAAAAACAAAACAATATCATAAACACATGAAATCTAATTGTATTTTGTGTCTTTTAAAAAAATAATTTGTGGGTCTTTTATTGCTTTAAAATTTATAATTAAAAATATTGCATATATTATATATATATATATATATTCTGATTCGTTATTGGGATTTTTATGGGCCTCTGATTGCTTTAAAAATGAAACAAAAGCACAGTCTCAAAAGGGTGCTCGACCAAAAAGCAACAAGTAAAAAATAGAATATAAAGTCGGCAACACCTAAGCTCCAAAAGTATCAAAAATATTTATTGTTAAAACAACTTTAACAATAAATATTTTTGATACTTTTGGAGCTTAAGTGTTGCCGACTTTATATTCTATTTTTTTTTTTTACCTCTGATTGCTTTAAAAATTCACAATTAAAAACATTACCTTTTTTTCCTGTTTATCGCTGATATTATCAATTGCACGTATATAAAAAAACTGCATTTATTATAAATACATGAACTGAATTTGTATTATGTGTCTCAAAATGTGCAAATGTATTACTGACATTGTCTTTTATTTTTTTATTAAATATTTAATCCATATATAAAAATATCTGTAAAAAAATATTTTTTTTATGAAATCTATTTGTGTTGTGTCTTTAAAACTACAAATATAAAACTAATATTATCTATTATACTTTATGAAATATTTAATAATTATATATATATATATAATTTATATATATATATATATATATAAATTGGGATTAATTATTTTGATTTTTACATATATTTTATGGGCCTTTTATTGCTTTACAATTTACAATTAAAAATAATGTTTAATGTTTAATATATTTTCTGTTTATTGCTGATATTATCTATTGTACATATATAATACATGTGCATACATATTTTCAGATCAGCATTATTTTTTTGGCATTGGATCCAATAAATGCGTTTTTTTTTTTTAGTTTTTTTTTTTTTTTTTTTTACTCAGAATAATTATTGAGACTTATTGGGTTTTTAATATACTACTCAACATTTGAATTGGATCAAAACCGTTGTCCTGAACCCAAAACTACCTGTTCTTGTCTTAAGACAACTTGTTTGATCTACTTCAAATGTTTTTTTTTTATTTTTTTTTTTATTAACTGTATAACAAGAACATTAACACAACATACATCAAAAGAGGATCACAATGTTTTCAAATATTATCAAATACATTCCAAATAGCATCAAAGGAATAAACAAACAAAACAAAAACACAAAAAACAAACAAAAAGTAGCAACACAGGGGATATTTCACAATACATTTTCATAAGAAAAGGATTCAAAAATTCTATACAGCCTTCTTGCTTTTCTATTTTTAAGATCTTTTAAATCGTCAATGTGACGCTTTTCGATTTTGAATAATAAGATGTCAGGTTTGTTATTAGACCATTTTTGTTTATGTATATGATATTTTCCATACATAATTATTAAATTAATCACCAAATTTTGCTCCAGACTCATATTCTTATAAATCAAAAATATATCTCTATCAGAGAATCGAATCTTTAATTTAAGCATTTTCAATATTAGATATTCAATATCAATCCAAAACATCTTGGTATATATACAATCATAAAATAAATGTTTAACAGATTCTTCCTCTATGTTGCAAAAGATACATGTAGTATCCATATCTCTAAAGAACTTTGCAACTAGATCTACTTCAAATGTTGACTACTGTACAATTTCGTGGGACTTTTATTGCGAAAAGGAATCCTTGGAATCCCAGTGTCGCACTTCCTGTTATTGCTGACTTCATTTCCGGGCGTCGTCGTTACTGGCAGAGGTGAAAGACACAATCACGTTTAGCGCAGATTCTAGATTTAATTTGGATGTAATATCGGGTTTATCGGCGACATTTGGCTTCGTTTCGTTAAAGCGATCGGCGACATTATCACGGAAGAACTCAGATCTGAAACCAGAGCAAACCGAAGCGTAAAAGTGAAGGAATGAGGCGAGCAAACTCGTTTCGTTTAGAAGTGAAAGAGATTTCCGACTGAAACTCATTCGAATCGAACAGTTTACGTAATGACTAACGTTAGACAGTTTATATTATATCAAGTCTAGGACATATTTTAACACATAGGACTATTATCATTATCAATTCATTTACAATATATGTTGTGTTATGAGTCCGGTCATATACATTCATTCAGTCAGTTAAGTAAGTTAGACTAAAAGTCTTAATTTGTTTTATAAATAACGTTATATATTAACCAGCTCATAAGATCCATATTAATAACCTGGGGCAAATATAATGTCTGTTGGTCCGGCAGAAACTCTCCATGTGCTTCATATATGAGCTGAAGAGCTCAGGCAGGTGTTTTTAATGGGAGACGGCTTGATCTGTTCTGAGATCAGCGGGCGAATCTTGCACAGATGGCGGAGGTACCGGCTCTGGCCCGGTTGGAGTCCCTGGCCCGGTATGTTCACAAAGCGGCCAGTGAGGGGAGAGTCCTGACCCTGGCCGCCTTGCTCCTGAACCACTCCATCGTTCAGACCCGATATCTACTGGAGTATGTGACCCAGGAGGGCGGACAGAGATCCACACCGCTTATCATTGCTGCTCGAAACGGACACGACAAAGTAGTCCGGCTGCTTCTGGATCATTACAAGGTGGACACCGAACAGACCGGGACTGTCAGATTTGACGGGTAAGTTTTTATTTTTATACTTGTTTAAATATAGTTTTTAATACACAGATTACGTTTATTTCGCTGACTTCTTATTATGCTTATTATTTATTGCAGGGATAACGTTACTCGTATACACCACATATTGATTGAGTTAACGTTACAAATCTATTATAATCTTACCTGTATGTTAATCAAACGTTTCCGCTGAGAAGAAATAATCAATTACGATGTGCAGACCAATCAGGCTGGCAAAAATTACTACATAAATAATGCTTATATTCTCTGGTAGTTTTTACAACAATAACTGAAACGCAAGAAGGAATGGCGTATGAAATAAAAGAGCGCGAATCTGCGGAGTGATACGAGACGTTTGAAAGTAGCGCTGGTTTTATTTCGCCAAATGAGCGGACTGATACGAAAATTAGATCGTTGAATACCGCGATTGATTGTGTGATAAAATTGTCTTTTTCCCCAGCCAAATGTGGATCTATTCTTATTTACACGGCATTATGGTGATCATACATAACATAAAAGAGGTGTTTAGCAGAATTGCTCTTTCCTAAGCAATAAAAGTAAAATTAGATTTCCAAAAATGGTAGTCCATGTGACTTTTACACTATTTTAAGACTCTTTATCCATTGAAAATTTTCATTCATGGTTGAATACATTCAAATATGGCTCATGAAGACACATCAGCCCAGGTGTTGAGTGACCTAGTAAATTAATTTGACACATTTTTAAAGGATTAGTTCACTTTCAGAACAAGAATTTACAGATAATGTACTCACCCCCTTGTCATCTAAGATGTTAATGTCTTTCTTTCTTCAGTCGTAAGGAAATTGTTTTTTTTTTTTTGAGGAAAACATTTCAGGATTTCTCTCCATATAATAGACTTCTATGGTGCCCCCGAGTTTGAACTTCCAAAATGCAGCTTCAAAGGGCTCTAAACGATCCCAGCCGAGGAAAGAAGGGTCTTATCTTGCAAAACGATGGTTATTTTCAAAACAAATGATAATTTATATACTTTTTAACCTCAAATGCTTGTCTTGTCTAGCTCAGTAAGACGAGCGTTTGAGATTAAAAAGTATACAAGTTGTAAATGTTTTTAGAAAATAACCCATCGGTTTGCTAGATAAGACCCTGCTTTCCTTGTAGAAATATATATTAAAACGTGACCCTGGACCACAAAAACAGTCATAAGGGTACATTTTTTAAAAATTGAAATTTTTACATCATAAATATATGAATAAATAAGCTTTCCATTGATGCATGGTTTGTTAGGGTAGGCAAATATTTGGCCGAGGTACAACTTTTTGAAAATTTGGTATCTGAGGGTGCAAAAAAATCAAAATATTGAGAAAATCGCCTTTAAAGTTGCCCAAATGAAGTTCTTAGCAATGCATATTACTAATCAAAAATTAAGTTTTGATAGATGTATAGTAGGACATTTATAAAATATCTTCATGGAACATGAGCTTTACTTAATATCCGAATGATTTTTTGGCATAAAAGGAAAATGGATGATTTTGACCCATCCAATGTATTTTTGACTATTGCTACAAATATACCCCAGCGACTTAAGACTGGTTTTGTGCTCCAGGGTCACATATAGTATAGTTTTATTTTATTTGTAGTTGTGCTTGTCAGAAAATTAAAATCGTGAAATTTAGAATAACATGAGAGTAGGGCTGCACGATATTGGGGAAAAATTACATTGCAATATATTTTTTTCTTGCGATATATATTGCGATGTGTACAAATTAATTTATGTTCATCAGGTTGTTTTGAACTGCTTAAAAATCAAATAATAATTCAAGAATAATTGGGGTAATTTTGTAAGCATTTTCAAAGAATAAAAAAATGTCAAAGTACAGTATAATCAAAACCCTGAAATAAAATACTTTTTAAAGCTTATTTTGGGTAGTTTCATGAACAGTTTGACTCACCTTATTCACTGTCAATTCAGGCAAATCAAGGCTCTAATATGAAATTAATAATGAATGTTGCTTTTACCCTGATGAAAGGGAAATCAGCTTCTTCCTTTCGCGAAAAACATTCAAAGCTTAGCCAAGATGGAGGAACAGCTGATCATAGCTGTTACAGGGATAACAATTTTTAGCAGCAGAGCTACTGCAAGCAATTTTTAGTTTTGGAAATCCATTTATCTTAGTTTATTTCTCTTTGCTGAAACTTCCGCGTCTTTAGGAGAGCGCGGCTCATGGTTGCTTAGCAACGGCAGACGCCACTCTGCCACTCAAGTTACAGAGCGCTTTGGAAAGAAGGAGAAAGCGGCGCGCCTAGCGTTTTCCACGCGTTTTTAGGCGCGACATGTGAACGGTCCCTTAAATTCGTAGTGTTTCCGCGAGTTGTGGCAACAACTGCCAGGCACTCCCGACAAAGCACCTGTTTTTGGTCAGCAGCATCCTTTTTGTATCCAAAATACTTCCATATGACCGACGTTGCGTTTCTTTTTGCGACCAAATCTTCCATTTCGGCGCTTTTCTCCCGCTCATTTCGCCATGCGCACGCAGAGACTGCATGCATGAAGTAGGTGAAGCAACGTGTGCATTGTAGTTTTTAAAGAACCCTTAAATATGAGTTATTACTTTATTTTAGACAAATGTGACCCTGGACCACAAAACCAGTCATAAGGTTAAATTTGACAAAACTGAGATTTATACATCATATGAAAGCTCAATAAATAAGCTTTCTATTGATGTATGGTTTGTTAGGATAGGACAATATTTAGCCGAGATACATCTATTTGAAATCAGAAATCTGAGGATCCAAAAAAAATCAAAAATACTGAGAAAATCACCTTTAAAGTTGTCCAAATTAGGTTCTTAACAATGCATATTACAAATCAAAAATTACATTTTGATATATTTACAGTAGGAATTTTACAAAAAATCTTCATGGAACCTGAACTTTACTTAATTTCCTAATGATTTTTGGCATAAAACAAAAATCAAAAATTTTGACCCATACAATGTATTTTTGGCTATTGCTACAAATATACCCCAGTGACTTAAGACTGGTTTTGTGGTCCAGGGTCACAAATATAGATCCGTGAATAGAAAGTTTAGAAATATAGAAAGTACATTTTTAAATCAGACACACAATTTTTTTTTGCCCTGCATCGTGACTGCCACGACGTGACTATCGCGCATGCGTACATCGCGATGACGATGCTGAAACGATCTATCGTGCAGCCCTACATGAGAGCACATAAATGTATAACTAATCCTAAAATGCTCTGTTTCGTTTTCCCTCTTCTAGATATATTATTGACGGCGCCACGGCTCTTTGGTGTGCAGCCGGCGCTGGGCATTTCGAAGTGGTACGTTTGCTGGTTTCGCACGACGCCAACGTGAATCACACCACCCTCACCAACTCCACCCCCCTCAGAGCCGCGTGCTTCGACGGCCGGCTGGACATCGTACGGTATCTCGTGGAGCACAAGGCCGACATCAGCATCGCCAATAAGTACGGCAACACTTGCCTGATGATCGCCGCCTACAAGGGCCACACCGACGTCGTTTACTTCCTCCTGGAGCGGGCCGCGGATCCCAATGCCAAAGCTCACTGCGGGGCCACCGCGTTGCACTTTGCCGCAGAAGCCGGGCATCTGGATATCGTGAAGGAGTTGGTACGATGCCAAGCGGCGATGGTGGTAAACGGACACGGGATGACGCCACTAAAGGTGGCGGCCGAAAGCTGCAAGGCGGACGTCGTTGAGCTACTGCTTTCGCATGCGGATTGCGACGTCGAGAGCCGTATCGAGGCTTTAGAGCTGCTTGGAGCATCTTTCGCCAACGATCGTGAGAATTACGACATACTTAAGACCTACCACTACTTGTACCTCGCCATGCTAGAGCGTTTTCGGGATCCCCAGAGGGTTATCGCCAAAGAGTTGCCGTCACCCGTCGCGGCGTACGGAGGAAGAGCCGAATGCCGCACTCTGCAAGACTTAGAGACGATTCGACACGACCGGGATGCTCTTCACATGGAAGGATTAATGATTCGAGAGCGAATCTTAGGTGCGGATAACATCGACGTGTCGCATCCCATTATATATCGCGGCGCGGTCTACGCTGACAACATGGAGTTCGAACAGTGCATCAAACTCTGGTTGCACGCCTTGCTTCTACGGCAACAGGGAAACCGCAACACGCATAAAGACCTCTTGAGATTTGCGCAAGTCTTCTCGCAAATGGTCCACTTGAAGGAGCCGGTCCGCGCGTCGGACGTCGAACACGTTTTGTGCGCCAGCGTCTTGGAGATCCGCCGGAGCATGGCGCGCTTGCGAACGTCCACCGATGCGGAGTTGCCGGCGGCCACCGACAGCTACGAATCCAACGTGTTCACTTTTCTCTACCTGGTTTGCATCTCTACCAAAACGCAGTGCGGCGAAGAGGAGCGAGCGCGGATTAACAAACAAATCTACGACTTGATACGGCTAGATCCGCGATCCCGAGAGGGGTTGTCGCTTTTGCATTTAGCGGCTAGCTCTAGCACGCCAGTGGATGACTTTCACACCAACGACGTTTGCAGTTTTCCAAACGCGCAAGTAACTAAGCTGCTCATAGACTGCGGCGCCCAGGTGAACGCGGTGGACCATGAAGGAAACAGCCCTTTACATCTCATCGTACAGTACAATCGTCCCATCAGCGACTTTTTGACCCTTCACGCCATCATTATTAGCCTCGTCGAAGCTGGCGCGCATACGGACATGACCAACAAGCAAAAGAAAACCCCGCTTGATAAGAGCACAACGGGCGTTTCTGAAATCCTTCTGAAGACGCAGATGAAGATGAGTCTGAAGTGTCTAGCGGCTCGCGCCGTGCAGCAACACCAGATCTTGTATCGCGACCAGATTCCCAAAAGCCTGGAGGAGTTTGTTGAATTTCACTGAGGTGTGGACTTTTGCGTTTCCGTTTTGTCTCAACCGGTGACACGGTGCTTTAGGACTCTAGAAAACTGTTTTAATTAAGTCTAACTGTTGATCAATTTGGGAGATTCGTCTAAATCCGACGGCTGCGTTTGATCCCAAATGAACTTTCTGGTTTCAACCTGGTTGTTTTTTAACTAATGAAAGATGGACACAGTCAGAAAAGACTCTTATTTTGAAAACCGATACGTTTTTTTGTGTGTATTGAACAGCTCTTTTTAATAAGCTGCTCGCATTTTGTTTTCTTAACATATTTTATAAAGGTTTATTTAAAACAGAGTGTAAAATGTCTATTTTATAAGGAAATCAATCAGCCGAGTGTTGATGTCCTAAAGCTAAACCCCGTGACAGGTGATTTCTTTTATTTGAATAGTAAAATGTGCCTGTAACCAGAAGTTGGACATTTATGATTATTATTATTGTAGTAATTATTATTAGTTTTTTTTTTCTTTTTAAAACCAAGACGCCACTGTAACGCCAATTAGTGAGTTTGTAATCATGACTTGCGTTTATGAACACCTACTGGAGCTCTTTTTGACTCACGGGGCCTTATTCTGGATGGTGCTGTTGTGCTTCCTGCTTATAGCTCTGTGTATGTGTGTGGCTGAATCTGAATGTGGAGGTTTTTTAACCCTCTGTGTTTGCACCATGTTTTATTCTTTCATTACTGGAGATTGCTCGACACGTTTTTATTTCCAAACCAAATCAAAGAAGATTAAAAACATAGATCTAAGATGCCTGTCAGACTCGGACTGTGTGCTTCTGTTGCATTCGAATTGTGGTTTTTAAAGGAATGTTCAAACCTAAAATTAATATTTCCTGAAAATCTATTCAGCCGCTGGTCACCCAAGATGTAGATGGGTTTGTTTCTTCATCAGATCTGGAGAAATGTAGCATTGCATCACTTACTCACCAAATGGATGTGAATGGGTGCCGTCGGAATGAGAGTCCAAACAGCTGGTAAGAACGTCACAATAATCCACAAGTAATCCAAACCACTCCAGTCCATCAATTAATGTTTTGTGAGGCCAAAATATGTGTAGTTTGTAAAAAACATCCTTCATTAAGACATTTTAACTTTTAAACCGTCATTTCTGGCCAAAATTTGAATCTATAATCCTTCCTCCAGTGAAAAAGCCCATCTTGTTGTCCTCTCACATCAAAATCCACTCATATTTGTTTAGGACTGTTTTGACTTTAAAATTGTGCTTAATCTGTGCATTTTTCTCTCCTGATTTAGATGAGACAACATTTTCACCGGAAGAAGCGTTATAGATTGAGGACTCGTATCTTTTGGAAAAACTTTCTAAAGATGTTAATTAATGGACTGGAGTGGTGTGGAGTAGTTGTGAATTATTGTGATGTTTTTGTGTGTGTTTTTAAAGGAAAATTTCACCCAAAACTTAGTATTTGCTGAAATGTGCTCACCCTCAGGTCATCCAAGATGTAGATGAATTTATTTCTTCATCAGATTTGGAGAAATGTAGCGTTACATCACTTGCTCACCAATGCATGTGAATGGGTGCCGTCAGAATGAGAGTCCAAACAGCTGATAAAAACATCACAATAATCCACACAACTCCATTTGATCAGTTACCATCTTATGAAGCCAAAAGCTGTAAGAATCAAATCATTCATTAAGCCATTTTAACTTTAAACCATCGCTTTTGGCCAAAATGCCATAATCTAATAACGCTTCCTCCAGTGAAAAAGTCCATCTTCTGTTGTCTCCCACATCATAATCCACCCACATATTTGTTTAGAGCTGTTTTGAATTGTAAACGGTGCTTGATCTGTGCATATTTCTCGTCTGATTCAGACCAGATTACTTTTTCACTGGAAGAAGCGTTATAGATCGAAGACTTGTGTTTTTAGGAAGAAGCAGAAGGTTTGAAGTTAAAGTGTGTTCATGATGTATCTGTTTCTAAAACTCAGAGCTTTTCACTTCACAAGATGTTAACTGATGGACCGGAGTGGTGTGAAGTAATTGTGAATTACTGTGATGTTTTTATCAGCTGTTTGGACTCTCATTCTGACGGCACCCATTCACATCCATTGGTGAGCAACTGATGCAATGCCACATTTCTCCAAATCTGATGAAGAAACCAACTCATCTGCATCTTTGATGGCCTGAAGGTGAGTACATTTCCTGCAAATTTTCATTTTTGGATTATTTCGTAAAGAAAGGAATTCAAAAACATAGTTTAAATCAAGGTGATTTTAATTTATTCAGTGGTTCAGTTAAAAACACATGACAAACATTCAGCTGTCAATCTTTACATGCAATAAAATGACGACATAAATGACAATTAAAACGAGTGACCATCGAATCACACGCTGTCTTGAAAAGTGAAAGCCGTGAAGCCATGTCAAACTAAAACACTGTCGGAAAACATTTTTGATTGAGTGACTTTGTTTAGAACAGAACCGTTAAACTACTTATTGCTGAAGGGTGTAGAATATATAGTGTGCACTTTTTTTTTTAATAAATGCAATGCATTTAACTTGAGCTTTCACTTTTCCAGTGTTGTTTTTTTTTTTTTTTGTTAAATAATAAATTGTGGTCAGACTGAAATCTTCATAAAAATGTAAATGTAAATAACCTTATATGGTTTGCACATAAATAATGCACACTTCCTATTTTTTAAATGGTGTGCTTGTTAGTAGACGACTAGTTATTTCGTTCTGAACACAGCCACTGTTATTCAAGACAGCGATCATAAAAAAGGGAAGTAAGGGTAGTTAAGTCAAGAATATTTTATTAATTTATAGCATTTTTTATCCTTGTGATCATATTACATGGAATATTGTATTTTTAGATATCAATATTTAAGTAAACTGCATTAAAACAAAAAAGCCTTTTATAAATGGTTTTGTATTATTTATGACGGCAAATAAAAAATATTGCAAATAAAAGGCGAGAAATAAGTGTTAAAAAATGTTAAAATGTGCATGTAGTCATTTCAACTACCCTTAACCCCTTTTACCATTTTAAAATGATGAAAAACACAGACATAGTCATGGAAGGAATACTTCCGATTCCAGCTGCAATGTATTGTATATAAAACTGAGATTATGACAAAAATTCGGACAAAATCTCAAATACACAAACCTTGAACAACAAGATGCATTAAGGTGCATAATCTGATGGTTAAATATGTTATTTTATCATAGTTTTACATTATATTGCTGATTTTTTGTTTAATATTTACAAATTTCAAGTTCAAAATTCTTTACAATGTGCAAGTGCATCAGCTTGAATTTATGCTGTTGCACACAAAAAAAGTCTTCTGTTCCACAAACCGAGGTTTGTTGATATGCAAACATTTTATCAGCACCAAAACCTCTCAAAATGGGTGTTTTTTTCCTTTCCAGCTCTCTTCAGTCTCACACTAGGTGAAATTTCCAGCATCTTCACATCTTCTGTCTTAATTGGCGGCGCGGCCAGGGGAAGCGAGCTGATTGGTTCTGCGTCGGACTGCGGGAGGGCGTGGCAGCGCTCGAGAGCAGCTGATTGGCTGACACGCACCCGTGTCTGGAGAGTCCCTGAGTGATTGGCTGAGGAGGTTGCCGTGGCATTACCGATCCTCTGCTGTCTTCTCATTGGTCGCCTGCTCTTCCCTCTTTCTCTTCTGTCTGTGGAAGAATCCGAGCTGCGGATGAAAGAAAAACAGTGACTTGTTTTTATTCAAGTAGCGGAAGCTCCTGAGAGATTAGACCTTAAACAAACCCTAAAATATGTAAATGTATGTTTTGATATGTAAATTCAGCTCTACTTAATCTAACGTAAAGTGAGCGCCAAGCATATGGACAGAATTTAAGCCTGGCTCTGGATAAATGAGATTTGAGTTGGTAATACAAGCAAATATTATGTGCATTGTTATTTACATATTATTATAGCATTTATTTATATTCTATATTAGATTTTATTTTAATATTTTCATTTCATTTTATGTGCTGTTGTAATTTTTATTATTATTATTATTATTATTTTAAGTTTTAATAATTTTAACTTAAATGTTTTAATGTTAGTTTACGTTTTAGTAATTCTATTATAATTCTACATTTTGACATTTTTATTTGTATACGTAAATATAAAAATATATAAAACATTTAAAAAGTACATATTTTTACTTTTCATTTGTTTTTATGTAATTTTACTTTGTTTTAGTAATTCTATTTAATTTTACATTTTGACAATTTTATTCGTAAAAATATTTTAAATTTTCATTTGTTTTTATTTCAGCTTTAGTTTTATTGATTTTACTGCTTCTACTTAAACCTATTTTATTTCAGTCATTTGCCAAGGCAACATTTGTAAATTTAGTTTGTGTTAGTAATTCTATTTTAATTCTATATTTTGACATTTTTACTTTTCATTTGTTTTTATTTCAGTTTTAGTTTTAGTAGTTTTAGTATTTCAACCTAAACTTACCTTATTTCATTTTTTTTTTTGCCAAGGGAGCTTTTGTAATTTTTGTTTAAGTTTTAGTAATTCTATTTTAATTCTATATATTGGCATTTTTATTTACACAAATATTTTTGTTTTTCAGTTTCAGTTTTAGAATTTTAGTACTTAAACATATTTTATTTCAGTTATTTGCCAGAGCAAATAGTTTACGTTTTAGTAATTCTATTTTAATTCTTTATTTTGACGTTTATTTGTACAAATTGTACTTTTCATTTGTTATTATGTCAGCTTTAGTTTTAGTTATTTAAGTACTTCAACTTACACTTATTTTATTTCAGTTATTTGCTAAGGGAACAATTGTAATTTTACTTTATGGTTTAGTATTTCTATTTTAATTCTATATTATTCAATAATATTTTTACTTTTTATTTATTTTTATTTCATTTATTTAGTTTGTGTAATTTTAGTGCTTTAACTTAAACTTATTTTATTTCAGTTATTTGCCAAGATAACATTTGTCATTTTAGTTTACATTTTAGTAATTCTCTTTTAATTCTATATTTCGACATTTTTATAAAAAAAAAGTTTTATTTTTCATTTGTTTTTATTTTAGCTTTATTATTAGCAATTTTAGTACGTCATCTTCAACTTAAACATTATTTCAGTTATTTTCCAAGGCAGCTTTTGTAATTTTAGTTTACGTTTTGTAATTCTATTTTAATTTTATATATTGAGATTTTTATTTACACACATATTTTTACTTTCCATTTGTTTTTCAGTTTTAGAATTTTATTTTATTTATTTTATTCAGTTATTTGCCAAGGTAACATTTGTAATTTTACATTTTAGTAATTCTATTTAAATTCTAATTCTAAATATTTTGACTTTTCATTTGTTTTATTTATTTCAGCTTTAGTTTGAGTATTTTTAGTTTTCCAACTTTCCAGTTATTTGCCAAGGCATTGTGATTTTAATTTATGTTTTAGTAATTCTATTTTAATTATACATTTTGACAATTTTATTTGTAAAAATATTTTTAATTTTCATTTGTTTTTATTTCAGCTTTAGTTATATTGATTTTAGTGCTTCTACGTAAACCTATTTTATTTCAGTCATTTGCCAAGGCAACATTTGCCATTTTAGTTTACGTTTTAGTAATTCTATTTTAATTCTATATTTTGAGATTTTTATTTGTTAAACGTATTTTAACTTTTCATTTGTTTTTATTTCAGCTTTATCTTTAGTAATTTTAGTACTTAAACTTATTTTATTTTGGTTATTTGCCAAGGCAACATTTGTAATTTCAGTTTATGTTTCAGTAATTCTATTTTAATTCTATATTTTGAGATTTTTATTTGTTAAACGTATATTAACTTTTCATTTGTTTTTATTTCAGCTTTATCTTTAGTCATTTTAGTACTTAAACTTATTTTATTTTGGTTATTTGCCAAGGCAACATTTGTAATTTCAGTTTATGTTTCAGTAATTCTATTTTAATTCTATATTTTGAGATTTTTATTTGTTAAACGTATTTTAACTTTTCATTTGTTTTTATTTCAGCTTTATCTTTAGTAATTTTAGTATTTAAACTTATTTTATTTTGGTTATTTGCCAAGGCAACATTTGTAATTTCAGTTTATGTTTCAGTAATTCTATTTTAATTCTATATTTTGAGATTTTTATTTGTTAAACGTATTTTAACTTTTCATTTGTTTTTATTTCAGCTTTATCTTTAGTAATTTTAGTACTTAAACTTATTTTATTTTGGTTATTTGCCAAGGCAACATTTGTAATTTCAGTTTATGTTTCAGTAATTCTATTTTAATTCTATATTTTGAGATTTTTATTTGTTAAACGTATTTTAACTTTTCATTTGTTTTTATTTCAGCTTTATCTTTAGTAATTTTAATATTTAAACTTATTTTATTTTGGTTATTTGCCAAGGCAACATTTGTAATTTCAGTTTATGTTTCAGTAATTCTATTTTAATTCTATATTTTGAGATTTTTATTTGTTAAACGTATTTTAACTTTTCATTTGTTTTTATTTCAGCTTTATCTTTAGTAATTTTAGTATTTAAACTTATTTTATTTTGGTTATTTGCCAAGGCAACATTTGTAATTTCAGTTTATGTTTCAGTAATTCTATTTTAATTCTATATTTTGAGATTTGTATTTGTTAAACGTATTTTAACTTTTCATTTGTTTTTATTTCAGCTTTATCTTTAGTAATTTTAGTACTTAAACTTATTTTATTTCGGTTATTTGCCAAGGCAACATTTGTAATTTCAGTTTATGTTTCAATAATTCTATTTTAATTCTATATTTTGAGATTTTTATTTGTTAAAAGTATTTTAACTTTTCATTTGTTTTTATTTCAGCTTTATCTTTAGTAATTTTAATACTTAAACTTATTTTATTTCGGTTATTTGCCAAGGCAACATTTGTAATTTAATTCTATTTTAATTCTATATTTTGACAGTTTTATTTCTTAAAAATATTTGTACTTTTCATTGGTTTTTATTTCAGGTTAAGGCAACCTAAATTTATTTGATTTCAGTAAGTTGCCAACAATTTACTTAAAAAAAAAAAAATATTTAAGCTTTTCAGTATTTTTTTTACCTAAGTAATATTTCAGCTTCAGCTTTATTTCAGTTACAGAAAACAATGTTTAACAGTTTTAGTATTACCTAACAATAACAACACTGCCAAATATTAGAATATTAGCTTATTAACAATTATTATATTATCTATAATGTTTTTTTTTCTATTTTAATTCTATATTTTGAGATTTTTATTTGTTAAACATATTTTAACTTTTCATTTGTTTTTATTTCAGCTTTATCTTTAGTAATTTTAGTATTTAAACTTATTTTATTTTGGTTATTTGCCAAGGCAACATTTGTAATTTCAGTTTATGTTTCAGTAATTATATTTTAATTCTATATTTTGAGATTTTTATTTGTTAAAAGTATTTTAACTTTTCATTTGTTTTTATTTCAGCTTTACCTTTAGTAATTTTAGTACTTAAACTTATTTTATTTCGGTTATTTGCCAAGGCAACATTTGTAATTTAAATCTATTTTAATTCTATATTTTGACAGTTTTATTTCTAAAAAATATTTGTACTTTTCATTGGTTTTTATTTCAGGTTCAGGCAACCTAAATTTATTTGATTTCAGTAAGTTGCCAAAAATTTACTTAAAAAAAAAAAAAAAAAAATTAAGCTTTTCACTAATTTTTTTACCTAAGTAATATTTCAGCTTCAGCTTCAGCTTTATTTCAATTACAGAAAATGATGTTTGACAGTTTTAGTATTACCTAACAATAACAACACTGCCAAATATTAGAATATTAGCTTATTAACAATTATTATATTATCTATAATGTTTTTTTTTTCTCGATTTTAAACCTTTATTATACTGTATGCATCTTAATATGCAGATAAACTATAAGCAACCCATTTATGGGCAGATTCGCCCAATTTGTCCAAAATAAGGCCAAAACAGCTTGATTTCCTTTTTTGACACCCAAATGTACTACAGTAATATAAGTCTATACTAATACATATGTTGATATTAGCTTGGTAACTGTGAATAAAAACCGTGTCAGACCTTCCAGAGTGCCAGTACGAGCAGAGCCAGAAGCTGCAGTCCTCCCAATGTGCTCCCAACAATCACCCAGATGGGGATTCGGTAATCTTCCTCCTTCCTAATCTCCAGGATTATCTACAGAACCATAATCCAAAACCTTAAAGTCAAATTCTTGGAAGAATCGGATATACAAGATCAGGACTCACACAAACCTGCACAAATGAAGATGCTAGAAGATCTGTGTGTGTAATTAAGTTAAAGTTGACTAACTAACACTGTATTTTTGCATTAGTTAAGAAGCCTGACAGCTGTTTATCCAGAAGGGGGCAGCACATCACTTAACTTATTTTGGTTCCCAGACAAATGTGTTAATTTTTCATTTAAGAGGGTATTGGAAAAAAAAAACATAAAACTCCTCATTTTCTGTAAACAGCTGGTCTTTGCTTCTCATTAGTACGCTATCTTCTACTTATGACACAAGCAAATGTAATAAAGGAGCTCAGATGCATCATTTCATTTCATATCCATGAAGTGTCTCATGCACAGCATTGTACAGCTCTCTGGAGGTACTTACATGTCTCATGGGACGTTCCTCGTGGAGGAACATCGGACTTGAGGGGTTCAATTCAACTGCAGCTGTCATTACCAGATCTAACCGTTTAAATTTCACCTGAGGAATGAGATGAAGAGGCAGCTCGTAACAATTTAACAACTCCTTTGAACTTTCTGTTGCAATAGGTATCAGCACAAAAGCTTTGAGAAAACTGACAGGAAAGTTTGAGGTATAGTAGGTGCATTAAATTACAATTTGTTATTAAGTAAACAATGTGGAAAAGTAAAATAATGATAACAGACAAATAATGTCAACAAATGCCTGATATAACAAATTATTATTTTACAATAACAGATACTTACGTAAGCCTGTTTCTGCCACTGAATACAGAATAAAAAAAAGGTAATCTTGCAGTTTTGACTTTTTCCACGCAATTGCGAGTTATAATGTCCAATTCTGAGTCAGGAAAAAAGACTGATATTTTCTCAGAATTGCGGAAACTCACAAAAAAAGTCAGAATTGAGAGTTTAAATCTTCCAATTCTGAGATTTTTCTTACAATTGCAAGTTTTATATCTCACTACTCTGATTTCTTAACTCACAATTGCGAGTTTATATCACAATTCAGAGAATTTTTTTTGAAAAAGTCAGAATTGTGCGTTTAAATCTTCCAATTCTGAGATTTTTCTTACAATTGCAAGTTTATATCTCACTATTCTGAATTTTTAACTCACAATTGCGAGTTTATATCACAATGCAGAGAAAAAAATTAGAAAAAGTCAGAATTGTGCGTTTAAATCTTGCAGTTCTGAGGTTCTTCTCGCAATTGCAAGTTTATATCTCACTACTCTGATTTCTTAACTCACAATTGCGAGTTTATATCTCAATTCAGAGAAAAAAAGTCATAATTGTAAGTTTAAATTGTGCAATTATGAGATTTTTTCTCACAATTGCAAGTTTATATCTCACAATTCTGAGAAAAAAAAAATTAAAAAGGTAATTGTGCCTTTTTATCTAGCAATTCTGATGTTTGTTTTTTTTTTCCAGAATTGCATGATACAAACTCGCAATTCTGAGAAACAACAGCAGAACTGCTAGATAAAAAGTTGCAATTATTATTTTTTATTTTTTTATTCAGAGGCGAAAACAGGCTTCCATAGATACTAGATTGATAAATATAATTTTCTTGTTAATTTATTATGATTTTTATTATTTTATTTAATTTTAACATATAATTTGTGTGTAAAAAAAAAAAAAAAAATATATATATATATATATATATATATACACAGTATCTCACAAAAGTGAGTACACCCCTCACATTTCAGCATTTCACATTTTTAGTATATCTTCTCAAGGGACAATACTATATAAATTAAACTTGGATATATTTGAGAGTAGTCAATGTGCAGCTTGTATAGCAGTAGATTTACTGTCCTCTGAAAATAACTCAACATACAGCCATTATTGTCAAAATATCCGGCAACAAAAGTGAGTACACCCTAAGTCAACTTGTCTAAAGTGTCAATATTTAGTTTCATTGTTATCTCTCACTGACTTAATCATCCTGGGCATTGAATTGACCAGAGCAGCACCTTACACTTGAGGATGCCCCACAGGTGCTCAATAGGGTTCAGGTCTGGAGACATACTTGGCCACTCCATCATCTTCAGCTTCCTCAGCAAGGCAGTTGTCATCTTGGTGGTGTGTTTGGGATTGCTATCATGTTGGAAAACTGTCGTTTGGTCTAGTTTCTGGAAGGAAGGCATCATGTTCTGCTTCAGATTGTACAGCACATAATGGAATCCATGTTTCCCTCAATGAACCACAGCTCCACAGAACCAGCAGAAACTCATGCAGCCCCAGACCATGATGCTACCACCACCATGATTGACTGTAGGCAAGACACATTTTCTTGGTACTCCTCACCAGGGCATCGCCACCATCTGAGCCAAACAAGTTTATCTTATTATCACAGGACATGGTTCCAGTAATTCATGCTCTTGGATTGGTTGTCTTCAGCAAACCGTTTGCAGACTTTCTTGTGAGCCAGCTTCAGATGAGGCGTCCTTCTGGGACGACGCCTATGCAAACCGACTTGGTATGGTCTGAGCACCGAAAAGCTGACCTTCTACTTCTGCAACCTTTAAAGCAATGCTGGCAGCACTCATGCATCTGTGTTTTGAAGCCAGGTTCTGCATCTGACGCACAGAACGAGTGCTCAACTTCGTTGATCGACCATTGCGAGGCCTGTGCCGAATGAAACACATCTTGGAAAACCTCTGTATGACCCTGACCACTGTAGTGTAACTCGGTTTCAGGGTGTTACTGAACCTCTAATAGCCTTGGCCATCTTTGTGGAGAGCAACAATACTAATTCTCAAATCCTCAGAGAGTTCTTTGCCATGAGATGCCATGTTGAACATCCAGTGGTCAGTATGAGAGAATTGTACTTAAAGCACCAAATTTTAACTGCTCTAATACAAGATACACAACTTTGCATGGTCCTGTCAAGCAGACAAAAACATAAACATGATGAATAGGACATGTGGCTTTGCATGGTTAAATGACAAACTGCTGTTACTCACTTTTGTTGCCAGCTATTTTGACAATAACGGCTGTATGTTGAGTAATTTTCAGGGGATAATAAATCTATACTGCTATCCAAGCTGCACATTGACTACTCTAAAATATATCCAAGTTTCATTTCTAAAGTATTGTCCCTTAAGAAGATATATTAAAATGGTTGCTGAAATGTGAGGGGTGTACTCACTTTGTGACATACCGTATATCGTCTGAGATACTCACGGCTAATAAAGTATGCAGATTGAGCCATCCTGTCGCGGTGATACTAACGTCTCCTTGGGGAAGCAGGTTGATTCTACACTGTGCAAATAACGTGTCGCTGGTGGATGCATTCTGTGAACACAATTCATGCTTTTGATTACTTAGTGCCAGAGTGGAAACTCTAAGTGAATCCAATATAGATTCCAAATGAATCTTGTGTTATCTTTAGCCAAATGAAAGTGATCAAGCAGGTTGTGCGGTTTGTTTTCATCAAGCTTGTCACATTTGCGTACTGTTGCTTTGTTTTCCAACAGATGGATGCAATCAGTGTTTTTGAAGAAGTGTAAAAAGAGCAAAGTGTACCATGTGCGGGTTGAGGGAGAGATCCTCCTGCGAGGAAGAGCCGGCGGTAATGACACGTGGAACGCTGCAATGCGAGCGAGCCGTCTGAGTCGAACAAACACGCCACAGATGAGGATTTACTCAACAACAGCACTTGCTAAAACTCAACTACTGATTGAACTCAAGCTGCGCCAACTCAAATAAACTGGACAAACAGATTGTTTGCATTATGAGACAGACAAAACAACAACCTCTGGAAGCAGTTAAAAGATTTTGAATTTGTTTACAACATTAATGACAGTTTTCAGTTTCAGATGATCAGACGTTTCAGAAGTTTGTAGTTTGAGGCTGAAATGTATAGACAAAAAAATATGTAAATATACTGTAAATATGACTAAAAACACACCTGATCGACATCCAAGTCTGAGAGGTGCAGGAGAGCGTTTGCGTTTCTGGTCACAGCGAAGACGTTTAACGTGAAGAGAAGCTCAGATATGGGAAACGTGCCGAGATTCTGGATCTGTTTTAGGAGAAACATTTTAGGTGTCCAAAGGAAATATTTATTTAGTTCAATGCTCTGATTTGTTCTGGAGAATGTCTTTTAAAATCTGGTTTGGATGTGAGGAACCCACCTGATAAGAGAGATTGAAAGGCGGTCCGGTCCCAACTGGGACGCTCTGGCCAAGCTCAGGTTTGATCTCAAAACGGGACGGGCTGGAATCCCTGAAGGAAAGACTCAGAGTGTGAATGATTCAATATTAAATAGTCATTTAGTAGCTTGAAGGTATTTCTGGTGATTCTCACACCTCTCAAGAACATGCCTGGGTTATTTTTTATCACAAAAATCAGTGAAAAAAAAAGAAATGCATTTTTTTTATATGAAACTCATGGAGGATTACTTATTTTGTCCTGTTTTCTGTTTACATTTTAATTTAAATTGAAGTCTTTTGTTAATTTTAGCAATTTTATTTCAGTTTTATTTATTTTTTTAGTTTTAGTTTTTAATTTTAGTGCATTAACTTGTAAGTCTGAATATATAAATGTAAACTGTGAATTTTGTATACAAATAATTTATATAATTTATTATATATAATAAATATATAAATGAAATATATTAAATATAAAATTATATAGAATTTATATAATTCTGAATATCTAAATATAAATATTCACAATTTAAATTATATATATTATATATATATAAATTATATATATATATATATTCAGATTTATATAATTATTTTCTGTTTGGCGTATATATTGTATATATATTGTTCTCAACTATAATAACCCAGCTTTAAATATTATTTTCACACTGTATGATAAAATAAAAATAAAATATAAAATTTTTACATGAAACTAATGGAGGATTACTCAATTTGTGCTGTTTTTGGAACATTACACGTCTTTATAAAAACTTTTATTAGATTGAAGGTTTAAGTTATTTTCGTAACATTGAGATTAGTTTATTATTATTATTAGTTTTATTTCATTTTCATTTAAATTAAAGTTTTTTTTATTTTTAGCCAATTTTTTTATAGTTATTTTAGTGCATTAACTTTTAAGTCTAAATATATAAATGTAAATTGTGAATTTTGTAGTTATAATTTTACCATATAAATATAAATATTTACAATTTAAATTTATATATTCATATATAATTGTATTCTATATATATATTCTATGTATATGTATATACATATAATATATGTATTATGTATATTCAATGTATTCTAATTATTATTTTCACACTACAATTAATAAAATAAAATCAAATATATAAATCATGGAGGATTACTCATTTAGTCCTGTTTTTGGACCATTTTTTATTAGAACTTTTAATCGATTAATGGTTTAAGTCTTTAAGTGTTATTTTAGTAACACTGACATAATATTATAGTTTTTATTAATATTAAATTTTTTTTTTCTTTTATATTGCCCATTTTCATTTTAATTTAAAGTCTTTTGTTAATTTTAGCAATTTTATTTCAGTTATAGTTATTTTAGTTAATACATTAAGTTGTTAAGTTGTTAATTAACAATTTAAAAATTCACAATTCACATTTACATATTCAGATTTTATATAATTACTTCCTGTTTGGCGCATATATGCATATATATATTTAATTTAAAATTTTTGTTACATTGAAGGTCAGGGCCGGCCCTGTTCAAATGGGGGTCCTAAGCAGGATAATTTTGGGGCCCTGCCTTGCAAAAGCATGCAAAAAAATCGAGTATTGCCAGTAGCCAGGTTTCCATCCAAAGAATTTTTTTGTGGGAAAAAAAAAAAAAAAAAAAAAAAAAAAAAAAAAAACATGTAAAGCTTCGGAATTTGCGCTTTCGACATAGCTGATGGAAATGCCTTGTCGATTAAATTTCTTATGTGTCAAAACAATCTTTTTTCGTTTAACTTTAGAACATTAATTCTTAATCCATACTTCAAATGTCACAAAAATCTGTTTGGAAACACTTTTTGTAGAGAGGCAAATAAATGTGAGGCAGCGTCCCTGTTCGTGTTGCTAATGTTAAAGCACCGTTTTCCAGTTCAAAAAACGCATAAATCATATTCATTTGATTAAACTGACAAGTTACCTCTCAAACATACATATCTTAATTTAATGTTCCTTTAGTAGGCTACGTTGCGAGTTAAAATGTATTCATTTTGTTCTGAAAATCTTGTTTTATGTGGATATTGGAATGATAAGTACAACATTTTAAATTAACTCGTTTTGGCTTGTTAGTAGCTTCTTATATTTTTGTTCTTGTGTTATGAGTATCTTTCCATTAAATTTAAATGATTTGTCCTAAAATGAGAGGAAATAAAACAGCATGTTTTTCAATATGTTTGACTGTATTTTATTTTGACAATGAAGCCGCGTTGTCGATCCAGTTAGTAGCCTAATGCTTAACTGCGCGCAGGAGGCGCCAGCACGCTCACTTGATTTTTTTCCCCCTTATAAAAGTGGAAGAAACTTACAATAGCCTACTCCTTCGTTTGTGGTCATATAAGAGTAGTAAGACATTATTCCAAATTATTCTAAATATTTATTTTATTTATGCACATTCACATTAAAAACAAACAGTCTGCTTTTGTAAAAAAGAAAACAAAAAGGATGCCGCTTTCTCAAAAGCGCATCAGAAAAAAGAAACTAAATTCTGCATAGGTTGATATAGGCTACTAATTGTTTCACGGTTTTTTTCGTTTTGTTAATTCATTATTTATTTAGAAAAATATATTTTGCATATCTATTTGTTTCTTTTATATAGCTTTTATAATGTTTTCCTCCATTTGCAGAATCGCTGCAGGTGCGTGACCATGTGAATCCTCACATTCTGTTGTTTATGCTGCTTTTTGCGTGTATAAAATTAATCCATGGAAAACAAATTTAGGTATTTTTTATGGGTCACAGCCGCGTATTAATTAAAATTTCATTTAATTGTACTTTAACATAACCTTGTCGGTTAACGGTTAAAAATGACCGTCGGTTGTCAGGAGAAATAATCGAAATTAACATTCCTATTTAAAAGTTAATCAGAAAAAATGATAGAAATACAACTGCTCCTTTTTATGATTATTGTTGATGATCAAGTAAAAAAAAAATACCTCTTGACACTTACATTTAGTATTAGGTTTTGTTTCAAATGGATAAAGAACAGGCTACTAGCCTATATAATTTACGCAATATAGGCGAAATTATGTATGGAAACAGCTCAAGGGCAATTTTTTTTTTTTTTTTTTTTTTTTTTTTTTTTTTTTTTGCGATACACCAAATCTTATGTCACGGTTTCTTTTTTTTTTTAGGGATGAGGTCATTATGCACACCATTTTATCGGTAAAAGGCCGGTTGGACAGCAAATTTCGCAGGTTTATTTTACGCATATTCTCTTTGTCGATTAACAAAAAAGTTCGAAAACTGGATGGAAACTTGGTTAGTGACAGCCACGCGCTTTGCAACGTAATGACTTGGATCACTAGTGGGGGCCCCCTAGTGGCGGCGGGGCCCTAAGCAGCCGCTTAGTTCGCCTATAGGGAGGGCCGGCTCTGTTGAAGGTTTTAGTCAGTGTTATTTTAGTAACACTGAGATATAATTATAGTTTTTATTATAATTTTGAATTAGCTTTTTTTTCTTTTTTTTTACATTTTCTGTTTTCATTTTCATTGAAATTATTTTATTTTTTTAATTTTTAGCAATTTTATTTCAGTTATAGTTATTTTAGTGCATTAATTTGAATTTTGTAGTTAAATAATAGTCAAATAATAGTAACAATAATAGTAATATTAAGATTTTTTATCAAAACCTTTAGAATATTGAAGCTTTAAGTCAGTGTTATTTTAGTAAATTATTCATACCCTTCTCAGTAATCAATAAAAAAGCCTTTGGCTATTTGGCTATTACAGCAATCAAACACTTCCTATAATTGCTGACCAGCTTTTTGCATGTCTCCACTGGTATGTTTGCCCATTCATCTTTAGTGATGAGCTCCAACTCTTTCAGGTCGGAGGGTCTCCTTGCCATCAGCCTGATCTTTAGCTCCCTCCACAGATTCTCAATTGGATTTAAGTCAGGACTCTGGCTGGGCCACTGCAAAACGTTAATGTTTTTGTCTGCTAACCATTTCTTCACCACTTTTGCTGTGTGTTTTGAGTCGTTGTCGTGCTGAAATGTCCACTGGTGCCCAAGGCCAAGTTTCTCTGCAGACTGCCTGATGTTGTTGTTGAGAATTTTGATGTATTGCTCCTTTTTCATGGTGCCGTTTACTGTAATTAGGTTCCCTGATCCACCGGCTGAAAAACACCCCCAAAACATTAGGTTCCCACCACCATGTTTGACAGTGGAGATGGTGTTCTTAGGGTTGAAGGCTTCTCTTTTTTACGCCAAATGAAGGCTACATCATTGTGGCCAAACAATTCAATTTTTGTTTCATCTGACCATAAAACAGAAGATCAGAAGTCTTCTTCTTTGTCCAGATGAGCATGGGCTTTTGTGTGCCTTATCTGGAGAAGTGGTGTCCTCCTTGGTCTGCGTCTGTGTAACCCAGCGGTGTGCAGTGTCCGTTGGACTGTCAGCCTTGAGATGTTGCCACCAGCAGAGCCCAGATTCATCAGGATGGCCTTGGTGGTGATCCTTAGATTCTTTTATACCTCTCTCTCTATCCTCCTGGCCAGCACAGGTGTCACTTTTGGCTTCCGACCACGTCCTCTGAGATTTTTCACAGTGCGGAACGTCTTGTATTTTTTAATAATACTTTGCACTGTAGCCACTGGAACTTCAAAACATTTAGATATGGTCTAACAGCCCTTTCCTGACTCGTGAGCAGCCACAATGCGCAGCCGCAGGTCCTCAGTGAGCTCCTTTGTCTTAGCCATGACTGTCCACAAACCAACAGCAGAGAGCTTCTGTTTTTCTCCTGTTGAGTTGATTAAAACAGCTGTTCCCAATGAATCAGGGTCATTAGGATGCTTTAGAACAGCTTGGACTATTTGGAATGGTATAGAACTTTGTATTTTCCCATAGACTGTGACAGTTTGCAAAGGGTATGAACAATTTTGGACATACCACTTTTTGTTCAAATGTAAATAAAAGCTGGAAATGATGCCTCTTGTACATTGTCTTATTTTTTTATTTTTTCAGTTAAAGTTTATTTTATTTCAAGTAATGAATGCTTTTATTAACTATAATAGCCAAGGTTTAAGTATTATTATTTTCACATTACAATAGTAATATAATATAATATAATATATACACTTAATTTTTGGACATCTGTGAGTTTCACATTATTACCTTGTGAAGAGAATATCAGCCTCATATTTCAGATTATGATATATGTCACTGATGTTGTCCTCCAGAGACATTTCTTCACCTTCACTGCATTGAAACAATTAATATATTTATAACAATTAATAACAATTTCATCAACATTAATTTTATTCATCAATTTAAAAAAAATCCTCAGATATATCGTCAGAACTCAGTTCAAAGGTCACGACCTCACCTGGAGACTCTCAAGGTGATCTGGACGTAGTTCAAGAAGACAGATCTGCTGAACTCAAACTCCAGTCGAAAATACACCTGGATGAATGAGACAAAACGTGAACGAATGACAACAGAGAAGCCAAACGAAACACAAAACACGACTAAAGGACATAGTGTTCTTCTATTCTAGTTGTTTATGGTTTCTGCATTTCTCATTGCCGTCTAATTGGCGGTACTGTGATTAATGCTATTGCTTCAGACCAGATTTGAACAGAAGGTACCCTAGAGACACGACTGGAATCCAAGCAGTCAAAGGAAAGAGTCTGGGGGCGACGCCAGCCCAGCAAGAGCACAGGAAACCACACAGAAACACCAAATAGACACAGAATGTACTTGTAAAGTCTTTGAGGAACAATCCCACTGAGAGACAGATTGATCAAATATGCATGGCATGTAAAAATATGTGAAAAATGAGCAGAGAAATGACAGTCCCGTTCAGACAGGGATAAACAATTATGCATATGAAGGGAATTTGGAGATTTTACGTGGTGAATTTTCCATTCTGTGGCTTCTGTCGATGTCAGGAGGATTATAGACATGTTTTTAACAACCTCAGGCTTCTGTTTTGTGGCAGATTGACTCCAGTGTGCTCTCAAATTGTTTTTCGACATTTGTTTTTTCAAGCAATCAAGCGGCACCGTTATTTTAACCGCATCTTCACTGAGAAAAAAGGACATGCTTTAATGGAAATGCATCATGTTTTTAGGCATTTATCTTGTAAATGTCATGCCTAATGCATATGGTTATTGAGTATCGTGGTATATTGCCATCTGATACCATTATTAAACCATGCACCTACCACTTGAAGACTACACTCTTAAAAATAAAGGTGCTTCATGATGCCATAGAGGAACCTTTTTTGTCTAAATGGTTGCATAAAGAACCTTTAATATTTGAAGAACCTTTCTGTTTTACAAAAGGTTCTTTGTGGCAAAAGAAGGTTTTTCACATTATGAAAAGGTAGGAAAAAGATGGTTCTTTAAAGAACTTTTGACTGAATGGTTCTTTATGGAACCAAAAATGGTTCTTCTATGGTATCGCTGTGAAGAACCTACAGGTTTAAGGCATCTCACCTGAGCGAATGACTTCATGAACGGCGCACTGACGTTGCAGGTTCGGTAGAGACTCGTATCGTCAGAGCTCAGACACTCGATTGCAATATCTGAGGGTGCCTGAAAAACAAAATTTTTAATTAATATATATTTTTTAAATGTTGTAATTATTTTTATCAAATCAAAAATTTTACTTGATCAATTATTTTAGGACAAAATCAAAAATTTCCATACAGTTATATTAACTTCCATGACTTTTCCAGGCAGTTGTTAAGGAAACACATTAAAATATAGCTGCAAGCAGCGATTACCGGGGTTCAAGCATTTAAGGTATTTAAGCATATAAGGAAAAAGACATTACATATTATTTAGCAAGGCCGTACCCATCTAAATCAATGATTAAAAAAAGCATTTTTGGCAAATCTTGGTCATTTACCATAAAAATTGTGTTTTTGAGACCTTTTTAACTGTTATAGTATTATAGCGTTATATCTCCTTAAAACTTTGCATGCTTCTTTAGAATCACCCATCGCATGTGCTCACCAGGTTTCATGAAGTTTTGAGATTTCCTTTAGGTTTTATAGGATTTTGGGTAAATTTGGTCAGGTCCTTTTTCTAAACGACCCAGTTATAGCTTCCCAAAGGGTAAATTTTTGATAAATATTGACATAGTCCAGAGAATTGCACTGCATTGTTTTTTTCCAGAATGAGCAAAAAACCTAGGACTAGTTCGCAAATGTAGGTTTCTGACATCTTCTCAATCATTTAACAAACGATTTGATTGACAGCAGTGGTTCTAGAGGCAAAGTTGTCCGGAATGAGGAGTTCTGTCATACGATACAAATATTGCATGAAAAACCGTGTAATGTACAATCGTTTACGCCCTTGAAAAATGTGATATCATTCCATTCAGGAGTTACAGGTATTTTACTAAAAGTAACCTTGCCCCTTTCAAACGTTTTTCTGACCCTTTGCGAAAGTTAAACTTTTTTTTGATAATTATTGATATTCACTCTCCAGAGAATCTTTCTGCACTGGCTTGATTCCGATTGAGCAAAAAACCTAGGACTAGTTCGAAAAAGTACGTTTTTAAAAATCTTCTCAATTATTTAACAAATGATGTGATTGACAGCAGTGGTTTTAGAGGCAGAGTTGTCTGGAATGAGAAGTTCTATCGTATGATACCATACGAATATCGTGGAGCATACAATTACGCAATGTATAATACAATTATACGCACTTGAAAAATGTGATATCGCCCCCCCCCCCCCCCCCCAGAGGCCGATTTCTTTCAAATTTCTGTCAGATCTATGGGGCAGTGAGTCGAACAGGCCCACCAAGTTTCGTTACGATCAGCCTCAATTAACCTTGTCTAACAGGTGCTTGAAATTCGTTTTTTGAGATATGCAAATGTCCTTATAGACACTTGTGGCACTTTGGACCAAAACCGTGCACACCAATTTTCATGTTGAAAGGACAAATGGTGTCACAATTATGGCCATTTTTATGTTTTTCTCCCTCTAATAGCACCACTGAGTGGCTTCCTGTGACCTCAGATTAAGCTCTTACATCAGTGTTCTGAGTTTGTTGAAGATATCTCATTCCGTTCAGGAGTTATAGGCATTTTACTAAAAGTGGACCTGTCCCTTTTGAACGTTTTGGCGTCTCTTTGCAACTTTTGTTTTGATAAGTATTGATATTCACTCTCCAGAGAATCTTTCTGCACTGGTTTGATTCCGATTGGGCAAAAAACCTAGAACTAGTTCGCAAAAGAAGGTTTTTCAAAAAAATGCTCAATTTCGACCCTTGAGCCTGTGACCGACAGTTTAGGAGTTATAAGCGTTTTCGTACTTTTGATCGCTGTAGTGATCCTGTCAGGCCGATTGGGGCGAGCTTTGGTCACATTGCAGGCGGTGTGAATACTACCATCCCTCCAAGCTTCAAGACTTTACGTCTTACGGTTTGGTCTGCACGATCAGTTGTACATGGAGATCGCTGATCCGTGACCATTCTAACAATTACAATAGGGTTTCAGCGCTACGCGCTTGAACCCCTAAATGGATCTAATTATTAGATTTTAGCTGTTTTAGCTTATTTTGTATTATATTAAATCATTTTAAGTCTTGGTTGAGCCATTTTATTTCTTCTAAAGCTGTTTGTGTGGCATGTATGTGCTGCTTAGCCACTTATCAGGTTCCACTGAGATTACGAAGCTGCCTATGAAGTCACTGAGGAAGTTCACCAGGCCTTGGATGAGTCATGGTTTTCCTTTCACTCTTGGCCTCTTTATCAGTAACCCCTTCCATCTCATGTTTGAATTCCTCCTTTAATGCTCTAAACTCTCATAAATACAGGTAAAGCCCGGGTTGACACTCAGGTCAGGGTGTTTTTTCCTGAAAACAAACCTTCACCACCAGACTGGAGAACTGGAGGTTTGGAGAATGCGTGATGTGCAGGATCGTGCCGTATGCGTTCTCTCCTCGGTTCTCCAAACGCGCCTCCACCAGAACTTTCCTCCGGCTGGCCTCCACTAAACGCTCCCCGCTCGTCCTCATCCTCTGATGGACACAAGGCGGCCACGAGGAGCGCTCGCGACGCCCACAGAACTGCCTGAAATACAGAAACATAACTTTTTTTTAAATATACTATTTAAACATAAACATAACTATTTAAAACCTTTTTAAGACCAAGTAAAGAAGATGTTCGAAATAAATTGAAGGGAACACAATATGTTAATATGTTCTCAAAATGTAAATGCATAGAGAAAAGACCACCAGCAACAATTCAAACAAGATAAAAAAGTTTGTCGAGACAAACTTTAAGTTTGAAAAAAGTCTTAAAAAGTTTTAAGTTTTATTGTTTTCAGTCTGAAATAGTTTAAAGTTTACAGTTTGGATGTTTTGAAGGCAATACAATCTACCAAAGATAGATGTTAAGCAAAGTTCCTAGCATGTTGCTTGCATGATTTTAATATGATTAGCATGTTACTAGCATGTTTCTGACATGATTAAGATATTACTAGCATGTTTCTGACATGATTAGCAAGTTAATATCATGATTCTAGTGTGATTAGCAAGGTACTAGCATGTTTCTGACATGATTAGCATGTTACTAGCATGTTACTAGCGTGATTCTAGCATGATTAGCATGTTACTATCATGATTCTAGCATGATTAGCAAGGTACTAGCATGTTTCTGACATGATTAGCATGTTGCCAGCATGATTGTAGTATGATTAGCAAGTTACTAGCATGTTTACTATGCATGCATGATTAGCAAAGTGCTAGCATGATTCTAGCATGACTCACATGTTGCTAACATTATTCCAGTATGATTAGTAAGGCACTAGCATGATTCTAGCTTGATTAGCAAGTTAGTATCATGATTCTAGCATGTTTAGCAAGGTACTAGCATGATTCTAGCATGTTTCTGGCATGCTTAGCATGTTACTGGCATTTTTCTAGCACATTTAATATGTTTCTAATATGATACTACCATGATTAACATCTTACTAGCATGGTTCTAGTATGATTAGCAAGTTACCATCATGATTCTAGTATGTTTAGCAAGGTACTAGCATGATTCTAGCATGTTACTGGCATGTTTCTAGCACGTTTAATATGTTTCTAATATGATACTACCATGATTAACATCTTACTATCATGATTCTAGTATGATTAGCAAGGTACTAGCATGTTTCTAGCATGATTAGCATGTTACTATCATGATTCTAGCATGATTAGCATGTTACTAGCGTGATTCTAGCATGATTAGCATGTTACTATCATGATTCTAGCATGATGAGCAAGGTACTAGCATGTTTCTGACATGATTAGCATGTTACTAGCATGATTCTAGCATGATTAGCATGTTACTATCATGATTCTAGCATGATGAGCAAGGTACTAGCATGTTTCTGACATGATTAGCATGTTGCCAGCATGATTGTAGTATGGTTAGCAAGTGACTAGCATGTTTACTATGCATGCATGATTAGCAAAGTGCTAGCATGATTCTAGCATGACTCACATGTTGCTAACATGATTCCAGTATGATTAGTAAGGCATTATCATGATTCTAGCTCGTTTAATATGTTTCTAATATGATACTACATGATTAACATCTTACTAGCATGATTCTAGTATGATTAACAAGTTGCTGTCATGATTCTAGCATGATTAGCAAGGTACTAGCATGTTTCTGACATGATTAGCACATTACTATCATGATTTTAGCATGATTAACAAGGTGTTAGCATGATTAGCATGTTACTAGCATGTTTGTAGCATGATTAGCATGTTAATAGCATATTATTATATTAGCATTATATTAGCATATTACTAACATGATTTAAATAGATTATAAATATAAAATGAGTTTGAATGATTGTAGAAGGATTAGAAATAATACGTAAGTTTCATTTAGTCTCAAGGGATTCTGGGAGTTTAAATTTGAATTTTGACAGTTGGAGTTTGAATGGTGTTGGCTCATTTGAACATTCTGCCAATGTATGTCTATGAGATTTTTGGTGGTTTTGATAGTCTGGTTTACAAAAACCATAAACCGGATAAATCCGAAAAGATATAGCAACCCGAGTCAGACCAGTCTGAAGTTTAGTGGTTCTAGCTTGTGTTTCAGTGTGCGAGGAAAAACAAAAGTGTGCGTTTGAGGACAAACCTGCGATCTAATAGGTCAGAGCTGCTCTGCAGGATGAGGTTGGGAATGCACTGATCGTCATTATCACAACCGTTCCAGAACGGAAGCTGGAGAGAAAAACATGTCATTTGGATGGATGCGAGACCAAAGTGTTGTCAATCTGTGTTTATGTCTGTGTGTCTGACCTCTGACTGCAGGCTGGTGGGCCACCCGTCATCCAGAACCGGCCCTTCATCTGTGTTCTGCAGGCCGACGTCAACAGTGAAGATCAGGGGTCTTGTGTAGTCTGTCACTTCCTGTGTGAATATATATTATCTATCTGAATATATATTAACATGTAATTTATTCCTGTGTTCAAAGCTGAATTTTCAGCATCATTACTCCAGTCACCTTAAAATTTTAAGTTCAGTCAGCTCAAATAAGTTTAGTCTACTTGAAATGTTTAGTTGTACTAAGAGACAACTTAGATATCTGAGTTGACTTAACCTAAAATTTGTTTTGTTAAACTTAAAAGCTGGGTAAGTTACCTGGCTGTCTTTAAATTTTATGTTGAATCAACTCAAATATCTAAGTTGTCACTTAGTACATATTAACATTTTAATTTGAATACACTTTTTTTGAGTTGACTGAACTTAAAATTATAAGGCAGCCAGGTAACAAATTATTTTAAGTTGATTCAACAAGTGTATTTATTTGACACTGATACATTTGAAAACCGTGATACATTTGGTTTCCAAGACTCTTTGATAATTAGAAAGTTAAAAAGAACAGCATTTATTTGAAATATTAATCTTTTGTAACATTATAAATGTCTTTACTGTCACTTCTAATCAATTTAATGCATCCTTGCTGAATGAAAGTATAAATGTCTTGCAAAAAAAAACTTTTAGACATCAATGTAGCTTCTAGATTCATAAAAAGGAGCTTAAATGGATAAAAGCGACTGCAGTGTGAAAAAGTGGTTCACAAGTGGCTCACAATGTTAAGTTTTACTTTGAGACAACTTAGATATTTGAGTTGACTTAACAGAAAATTTGGTTTATTAAACTTAAAATCTGGGTAAGTTACCTGGCTGCCTTAAAATTGTATGTTGAATCCACTCAAATATCTAAGTTGTCACTTAGTACAACTTAACATTTTAAGTTGACTAAACGTTTTTGAGTTGACTGAACTTAAAATTACAAATAATTGTAAGTTGATTCAACAAATAGTTTTTTACAGTGTATTTATTTGACACTAATACATTTGGAAACTGATACAGTTGGATTTCAATATTCTCTGATGAATAGGATAAAAGTGACTGCAGTATGAATAAGTGGTTCACAAGTGGCTCACAATGTTAAGTTTTACTTTGAGAAAACAGATATTTGAGTTGACTTAACAGGAAATTTGGTTTGTTAAACTTGAAAGCTGGGTAAGTTATCTGGCTGGCTTAACATTTTATGTTGAATCAACTCAAAGAGCTAAGTTGTCACTTAGTGCAACTTAACATTTTAAGTTGACTAAACTTTTTTGAGTTGACTGAACTTAAAATTAGAAATGATTTTAAGTTGAATCAACAAATAGTTTTTTACAGTGTATTTATTTGACACCGATACATTTGGAAACTGTGATACATTTGGTTTTCAAGATGCTTTGATAATTAGAAAGTTAAATAGCATTTATTTAGAATATTAATCTTTTGTGACATTTTGAATGTCTTTACTGTCACTTCTAATCAATTGAATGCATCCTTGCTGAAAAAAGTATTAATTTCTTACAAAAAAAACTAACTTTTGAAAGAAGTCTCTTCTGCACACCAAGGCTGTAATTATTTGATTGAAAATATTGTAAAAACAGTAATAATTGTGAAATATTATTACAATTTCAAACAACTGTTTTCTAATCGAATATATATTTACAGTTTTCAGTGTACCATGATTCTTCAGAAATCATTCTAACATGCTGATCTGCTGCTTAAGAAACATTTTTTATTATTATTATCACTATTAAACACCATAAAAATTTAAAGTTCAGTCAGCTCAAATAAGTTTAGTCAACTTAAAATGTTAAGTTGTACTAAGAGACAACTTAGATATTTGAGTTAACTTGGAAATTTGGTTTGTTAAACTTAAAAGCTGAGTAAGTTACCTGGCTGCCTTAAAAATTTTATATTGAATCAACTCTTGTACAACACTTAGTACAACTTAACATTTTAAGTTGACTAAACTTTTTTGAGTTGACTGAACTTAAAATTAGAAATGTGGTTGAATCAACAAATAGTTTCTTTTACAGTGTATTTATTTGACACTAATACATTTGGAAACTGATACAGTTGGATTTCAATATTCTCTGATGAATCGGATAAAAGTGACTGCAGTATGAATAAGTGGTTCAAAAGAACAGCATTTATTTGAAATAGAAATATTTTGTAACATCATAAATGTCTATACTGTCACTTCTAATCAATTTAATGCATCCTTGCTGAATAAAAGTATTAATTTCTTGCAAAAAAAATATGTAATATGAATATGTGCAGAAAGTGGCTCACATGAACGTGGAAATACACTTTCTGGCAGTAATCTGAGTTTGGTCGAAGGGTGACGTCTCTTGGCTGTGGGTCTTCGGTGCTGTCTAACACGGCTCTGGGGAAATAACCGTTCTCCTCAAAACCAAAGCTGTACCTCAGCGCTGAACAAAAATACAACATATTAATGTCAACAACAGCAACATCTCTGTTTATTCTCCCATTTTTTAATATATGGTTTTTTACAGGAGCAAATACAGTTCAAAATGCACCTTACACACTTAAAAATAAGGCTTTCCAAAGGGGGTTTTCACAGCAATGCCCAAGAAGAACCATTTTTGGTTCCCCAAAGAACCTTTGCCTTTTTCCATAAAAAAGAACCTTGTATGGTTCCATGGATTTAAAGGGTCTTGATTGAACCATCAATGCTAATAAAGAATCTTTATTTTTAAGAGTGTACAGTAAAACACAAACCAACCAGACAATTTTCAGTATCTTCTGATTTAATATGATGCTTTGTGTGAGGAACAAACAAACAATCACGTCCATAAGCTTTTTATGAAATTTGGATTAACTCATTAATCTGTTGCTTTGACATTGGTAGGGATAAAACAGAAAAAGCTTATGAATGTATTTATATAATTAAAGTCAGACGCTGAAGTTAGTAGCTGTTTTTGTCACTCTTCCAAGGAAGATGTCATTCACTTGTTTTGGCAATGTACCCATGCAGACATTTAGGTCAGATTTGTTTCATCCAATCTCATTTATGTCAAGTGCAGGTTCTTTCTGTTTTAAAGATGTTTTCTTTGGATTGTTTCATTACTCAAGAGAATACAGGAAAAATATAACTTTCCTGCTGTTTCCTGCTAGCTAAATTCCACATACATAAACAAAAATCTGGTTCTAATATCTCTTTTCTGTATTCAAAGTCAATCTAAACAATTATGGAAACTATCCGAAGCATCTTCTTTAATCCTAAAGAAGTCCAAACTTCATCTCCATATACATCCTTTAAATGAATTATTTTTTTATTAACCTGGCAACACCTCACTTATAAAATTGAACCATGGTTTTACTACAAAAAAAATAAAAAGTTATTATAGTTAATGAAGGATAACCACAAATTAATACAAAATATTAAAATAATTTTAAAAAAGAAATTAGGAAATCAGAAAATATATTCAAATGATTCTGATTCAAATGATTCACGATTTGCGCTTTGAAGTCCTGATCTGAATCAAAAGATGTGTGCACTCGCTCCAAAGATCCGATCTAAATCAAATGATCCATGATCCGCATTCTGAGGATTCAATCTATATTATGATTCACAAACCATCATTTCAGTTCGGGACTTCGGAGCACATATCATGAATCTTCCAATTCGCAAAATGAACCTGTTCCAAAGTTCCGATCTGAACAAAAAGATTTGCAAACCCACTTCCGAACTAAATCAAATGATTCACGATTTGTGGCCCGAGTCCGAGGTCCCCATCTGCATTAAAATGATTCACGATACACTCTCTGAAGTTGCGATCTGAATCAAATAATTTGCATATCCGCTCTGAAGATAAGTATATGATTCGCAAATTGCGGTCCGAGGTTCTGATCTGAATTCAAATATTTGCAAACCTGCTTCCAATCGAAATCAAATGATTCGCGATTTGCGATCCGAGTCTGAGATCCCCGTCTGAATCAAATGATTTGATACTTGCTTTGAAGTCCCGAACTGAATCAAAAGATTCACATATCCACTCCGAAGATCTGATCTAAATCAAATGATTCTCAATCCATATAATGATTCGGGAACCATCATTGCAGATCAGGAAAAAAAGTTCCGATCTGAATTAAAAGATTTGCAAACCCGATTCCGAACTAAATGAAGCATGATACATGCTTTGAAGTCCCGATCTGAATCAAAAGATTTGTGCACCCGCTCCAAAGATCCAATCTAAATCAAATGATTTGCGATCCGCGTTATGAAGTTCCATTCTATATAATGATTCGCGAACCATCATTTCATCTTTCAATTCACAAAATAATGTGTGAAGTTCCGAAGTTCCGATCTGAATTAAAAGATTTGCAAACCCGCTTCCGAGGTCCCCATCTGAATCAAATGATTCAAGATATGCTCTCTTCTCTAAAGTCCCAATCTGAATCAAAAGATTTGCGATTTGTGGTCCGAGGTTCTGATCTGAATTAAAAGATTCACCAACCCGCTTCCGGTTTAAATCAAATGATTCACGATTTGCAGCCGAGGTCCCCATCTAAATCAAAAGAGTACCCGCTGCAAAGATCCAATCTAAATTAAATGGTTCGCGCTCTGCATTCTGATCCAAATCGAAATAATGATTCTCGAATCATAATTTCAGATCGGGACTTCGGCACGTTTCATGAATCTTTCGATTCGCAAAATGATTTGCGAACCAGTTCCGATGTTCCGATCTGAATTAAAAGATTGGCAAACACGCTTCCGATCCAAAACAAATAATTCGCGATTTGCTGTCCAAGGTCCCCATCTGAATCAAATGATTCAAGATATGCTCTCTTCTCTAAAGTCCCAATCTGAATCAAAAGATTTGCGAATTGTCGTCCGAGGTTCTGATCTGAATTAAAAGATTCACCAACCTGCTTCCAGTTTAAATCAAATGATTCACGATTTGCAGCCGAGGTCCCCATCTAAATCAAAAGAGTACCCGCTGCAAAGATCCAATCTAAATTAAATGGTTCGCGCTCTGCATTCTGATCCAAATCGAAATAATGATTCTCGAATCATAATTTCAGATCGGGACTTCGGCACGTTTCATGAATCTTTCGATTCGCAAAATGATTTGCGAACCAGTTCCGATGTTCCGATCTGAATTAAAAGATTCGTAAACACGCTTCCGATCCAAAACAAATAATTCACGATTTGCTGTCCGAGGTCCCCATCTGAATCAAATGATTCAAGATATGCTCTCTGAAGTCCCGATCTGAATCAAAAGATTTGCATACCTGCTCCGAAGATTTAATCTAAATTAAATGATTTGTGTACCCACACCAAAGATCCAATCTAAATCAAATGATTCGCAAATCATCGTTTCACATCGGAACTTTTGAGCACGTATAGTTCCCATCTGAATCAAATGATTCGTGATCCGGCTGGAGTGCTTTGAAATCATGAATCTTTTTGCAATGCAGATACTGAAGGAGTTTCAAAAATCTCAGTTTCAGTTTTCACTACATGCTTTTTTTTTTTAATCATTACAAACGATGTTGAAATTCGTAAATAAACATTTTTTTAATATTTTATTTTGCTAGTGAATTGCTTGAACTGAATGGTCAAAGTCCCAAGTTTGAATGTGAATCAATCGCTGTGGTTCCAGTGTAAATGACTTACTCAGTTGAATCAGTTTGTCTGTTCCTCCGCTTTTTGCGCATTCAACCAAGTTTATACGACGCTGTCAGTACTACTACTGGCTTAGCTCAGTTTTATTAATTGAAATGAGCAAACAAAGTATGATGTTCACAAATAAAACATCCACATTTCCATCCCCAAGATAACTGTTTTCCACGTCGAAGACATGAAACACAAATGTGACCCTGGACCACAAAACCAGTCTTAAGTCGCTGGGGTATATTTGTAGCAATAGCCAAAAATACATAGTATGGGTCAAAATTATTGATTTTTCTTTTATGCCAAAAATCATTAGGAAATTAAGTAAAGTTCATGTTCCATGAAGATTTTTTGTAAAATTCCTACTATAAATATATCAAAATGTAATTTTTGATTACTAATATGTGACCCTGGACCACAAAACCAGTCTTAAGTCGCTGGGGTATATTTGTAGCAATAGCCAAAAATACATAGTATGGGTCAAAATTATTGATTTTTCTTTTATGTCAAAAATCATTAGGAAATTAAGTAAAGATCATGTTACATTAAGACTTTTTGTAAAATTCCTACTGTAAACCTATCAAAATGTAATTTTTGATTAGTAATATGCATTGCTAAGAACTTAATTTGGACAACTTTAAAGGTGATTTTCTCAGTATTTAGATTTTTTTGCACCCTCAGATTCCAGATTTTCAAATAGTTGTATCTCGGCCAAATATTGTCCTATCCTAACAAACCATACATCAATAGAAAGCTTATTTATTGAGCTTTCATATGATGTATACATCTCAGTTTTGTAAAATTTAACCTTATGACTGGTTTTGTGGTCCAGGGTCACAAATCTACAAAAATGTTCAGGTGAGCTAACACCTATTCAATTTAAAAGTCACTGAATAAATATTGGGACATGTCTCGAGCTTTCCTACTAAATTCTATGCCCTTGAGAACAAATTTAAAGGATTAGTTCACTTTCATAACAACAATGTACAGATAATGTACTCACACCCTTGTCATCCAAGATGTTCATGTCTTTCTTTCCTCAGTCGTAAAGAAATTGTGTTCTTTTGGAGAAAAATTTCAGGATTTCTCTCTTTATAATGGATATGGATGGCGCCCCGAGGTTTGAACTTCCGAAATGCAGTTTAAATGCAGCTTCAAAATGCTCTAAATGATCCCAGTCGAGGAGGAAGGGTCTTATCTAGCGAAACGATCGGTAATTTTTGAAACAAATTGACAATTTATATACTTTTTAACCTCAAATGCTCGTCTTGTCTCGTCTCTGCACAATGAATGTGTAGTCAGTAGAATCCGGGTCAATGCAGTTAGGGGATGTCTAAAAACTCCCATCTCGTTTGTGTCTTCAATGTCAAAATCGTCTTATAATGCTGTTTTTACCTTTTTTTTTGTAAAGGGAGTTTGAGTTTTTTTGTATGTTCACTTTGTAAACATTATGTTGGTACTTTTGCAGCGATCTAAGGCGATTTTGAAGTTAGGGAAGAAAACGAGATGGGAGTTTTTAGACGTACCCTAACTGTATTTACCCCAATCACACAGACTGCGCATGCGCTGCGCAAAGACGAGACAAGATGAGCATTTGAGGTTAAAAAGTATATAAATTGTCAATTTGTTTAGAAAATAACCGATCGTTTCACTAGATAAGACCCTTCCTCCTCGACTGGGATCGTTTAGAGCCTTTTGAAGCTGCATTTAAACTGCATTTCGGAAGTTCAAACCTCGGGGCTCCATCCATATCCATTATAAAGAGAGAAATCCTGAAATGTTTTCCTCAAAAAAAAAAAAAACATAATTTCTTTACGACTGAGGAAAGAAAGACATGAACATCTTGGATGACAAGGGGGTGAGTACATTATCTGTGCATTGTTGTTATGAAAGTGAACCAATCCTTTAAGCCATTTTAAAACTATAAGAGGGTTTTTTGTATTCTATTTGGATATTTTCAAAATCAGAACAACTAAAAATATGGCCAGCGTTTGATAAGAGGGGAATATTATCTGTCTGTGACTTTCAGACATGTTTATGTTCTGTCCTGATCTTATAAGTTCCAGATGTGAAATGTATGGGATGCCCGACGCAGTTTTACGATGGGTTTCTCTCGCTCTAAATGTTGGGATTAAAGTGTTTTCTCTTTGGCCGGAGGCTTTATGCATTAGGAAAAACTGGGAGTGACCTTTTGAGCAAACATCTGAAAGATATTACTCCCAGGCACAGGGTCCTGGAAAATTCAACAAATGTGCATTTATCATTCAGTCATCTGACTGATCGGTCATTTTTAAGTTGGGTTACATACCGACTGTTTTTGGATCCGTCATGGGTGTCCGCGCCGTCACGTTCAGGCAAACCGTGGCCAACATACACGACACCTCTCGACCTCCTCGACTGCAGTCTTTATTAAAAACGTTGATTTTTGAAGGCTCAAAATGAACGCTGATCCCCACACGGACGACACTGCGAGACCTGTTTGAGAACACATTAAGATATAAAATTAAGACTCTGACTGAGATTTTCATTATAACTTGATAAAAAAGTTCAAGACAAGTGAAGACAAACTTTAAGTTGGCTTGAGAAAGCTGGACCATAAAGTTAAAAAGTTTTTAAGTTTTTAAGTTTTAATTAAGTTTGACGGTTTTCAGTCTGAAATAGTTTAAAAAGCTTAAAGTTTTCTAGATAGATAGATATATAGATAGCAAATTATCAGCATGTTGTTACCATGATTACTAAGTTACTAGCATGTTGTTAGCATGGTTAACAAATTACTAGCATGTCACTAGCATGATTAGCAAGTTACTAGCATGTTGTTAGCATGATTAGCAAATTACTAGCATGTCACTAGCATGATTAGCAAGTTACTAGCATGTTGTTAGCATGGTTAGCAAATTACTAGCATGTCACTAGCATGATTAGCAAGTTACTTGCATGTTGTTAGCATGATTAGCAAATTACTAGCATGTCACTATCATGATTAGCAAGTTACTAGCATGTTGTTAGCATGATTAGCAAATTACTAGCATGTCACTAGCATGATTAGCAAGTTACTAGCATGTTGTTAGCACGTTTCTAGCATGATTAGCATGTCAATAGCATTTTGCTAGCATGATTTTATCATGATTATCATGGCATTGGCTTGTTGCTAGCATGTTTCTAGTAAGATTAGCATGTTAATAACATGATTTTATCACAATTAGCATGTTGCTAGCATATTTTTAGCATCATATTTTTTAGCATCACCATCTGCAAGTTAGTAACATGTTGCTAATATGATTAATGTTACGAGCATGTTGCAAGCATGATTTTATCATGATTATCATGTTACTAGCATGTTGTTAGCATGATTAGTAAATTACTAGCATGTTGCTAGCATGATTTTATCATGATTATCATGTTACTAGCATGTTGTTAGCATGATTAGTAAATTACTAGCATGTTGCTAGCATGATTTTATCATGATTATCATGTTACTAGCATGTTGTTAGCATGATTAGTAAATTACTAGCATTTTGCTAGCATGATTTTATCATGATTATCATGTTACTAGCATGATTCTAACATGATTAGCTATTTATTAGCATGTTGTTAACATGATTAACAAGTTTCTAGCATTTTACTAGCATGATTTTATCACAATTAACATGTTATTAGCATGTTGCTAACATATTTTTTAGCATCATTTGCAAGTTACTAACATGTTTCTAGCATTTTGTTACCATAATTATCATGTTATTAGCATGTTTCTAGCATGTTGTTAAGATGATTAGCAAATGACTATCATGTTACTAGCATGTTGTAGCATTATTCTAGCGTGATTAGCATGTTAATCGCATTTTGCTAACATGATTTTATCAACATTAGCATGGTATTGGCTTATTGCTAGCATATTTCTAGCATGATTAGCATGTTACTAGCATGTTGCTAGCATGATTAGTAAGTTACTAGCATGTTGCTAGCAAGATTTTATCACGATTAACATACTACTGCCATGTTGTTAGCATGATTAGTCAGTTACTCGCATGTTGCTAGCATGATTAACATGTTGGTAGCATGCTTCTAACATGATTAGCATGTTATTAACTAGTATGTTAGTATGTTGTTAATGAGAAAACCATGTTAACAATATGCTAGCAACATGCTAATCATGATAACAACATGCCAGTGACATGCTAATCATGCTAACAACATGCTAGTGACATGCTAATCATGCTAGTAACATGCTAGTAATTTGCTAATCATGCTAACAACATGCTAGTGACATGCTTATCATGCTAGTAACATGCTAATATTGCTAGTAACATGTTAGTAACATGCTAGTGACATACTAATCATGCTAGTAACATGCTAGTAATTTGCTAATCATGCTAACAACATGCTAGTGACATGCTAATCATGCTAGTAACATGCTAATATTGCTAGTAACATGTTAGTAACATGCTAATCATGCTAACAAAAAGCTAATAACATGCTAATCATGCTAACAACATGCTAGTAACATGCTAATCATGCTAGTAACATGCTAATCATCCTAACAATATGCCAGTAACATGCTAATCATGCTAACAACATGCTAGCAACATACTAATCATGGTAACAACATGCTAGTAACATGCTAATCATGCTAGTGGCATGCCATTCATGTTAACAACATGCTAGTAACTTACTAATCATGGTAGCAACATGCTAGTAACATGCATATCATCCTAGCAATATGCTAGTGACATGCTAATCATGCTAACAACATGCTAGTAACATGCTAATCATGCTAGTAACATGCTAATCATCCTAATAATATGCCAGTAACATGCTTATCATGCTAACAACATGCTAGCAAACATTCTAATCATGTTAACATCATGCTAGTAACATGCTAATCATGCTAGTGGAATGCCATTCATGTTAACAACATGCTAGTAACTTACTAATCATGGTAGCAACATGCTAGTAACATGCATATCATCCTAGCAATATGCTAGTGACATGCTAATCATGCTAGCAACATGCTAGCAACTTACTAACCATGCTAGCATCATGCTAGTTACATGTTAATCATGCTAGTGACATGCCATTCATGTTAACAACATGCTAGTAACTTACTAATCATGATAGCAACATGCTAGTAACATGCATATCATCCTAGCAATATGTTAGTGACATGCTAATCATGCTAGCAACATGCTAGCAACTTACTAACCATGCTAGCATCATGCTAGTTACATGCTAATCATGCTAGTGACATGCCATTCATGTTAACAACATGCTAGTAACTTACTAATCATGGTAGCAACATGCTAGTAACATGCATATCATCCTAGCAATATGCTAGTGACATGCTAATCATGCTAGCAACATGCTAGTAACTTACTAATCATGGTAGCAACATGCTAGTAACATGTTAATCATGCTAGTGGCATGCCATTCATGTTAACAACATGCTAGTAACTTACTAATCATGGTAGCAACATGCTAGTAACATGCATATCAGCCTAGCAATATGCTAGTGACATGCTAATCATGCTAACAACATGCTAGTAACATGCTAATCATGCTACTAACATGCTAATCATCCTAATAATATGCCAGTAACATGCTTATCATGCTAACAACATGCTAGCAAACATTCTAATCATGTTAACATCATGCTAGTAACATGCTAATCATGCTAGTGGCATGCCATTCATGTTAACAACATGCTAGTAACTTACTAATCATGGTAGCAACATGCTAGTAACATGCATATCATCCTAGCAATATGCTAGTGACATGCTAATTATGCTAGCAACATGCTAGCAACTTACTAACCATGCTAGCATCATGCTAGTTACATGTTAATCATGCTAGTGACATGCCATTCATGTTAACAACATGCTAGTAACTTACTAATCATGATAGCAACATGCTAGTAACATGCATATCATCCTAGCAATATGTTAGTGACATGCTAATCATGCTAGCAACTTACTAACCATGCTAGCATCATGCTAGTTACATGCTAATCATGCTAGTGACATGCCATTCATGTTAACAACATGCTAGTAACTTACTAATCATGGTAGCAACATGCTAGTAACATGCATATCATCCTAGCAATATGCTAGTGACATGCTAATCATGCTAGCAACATGCTAGTAACTTACTAATCATGGTAGCAACATGCTAGTAACATGTTAATCATGCTAGAATCTATCAAACTTTAAGCTTTTAAAACTACTTCAAACTTCAAACAACTTCAGACTGAAAACTTTAAAACTTTTTAAACTTTCTGGTCCGGCTTTCTCAAACCAACTTAAGGTTTGTCTTGACAAACTTTTTAATCTAGTCTATTTTGAGTTTTTTACAGATTTAGTTTTAGTAAACTATAACAACCCTGCAAGACATCGCTCTGAAAATGAACACTATTCAGCCATTGCTTCATAAATATGGCTTTCAACTTCATAACCTGGCCCTTATGTGAGGTGTAAACTCACCAAAGCAGAACCGCGGCCCCTAGAGACCCCACGGACAGATCTATGAGCTCATCTCCATTCACATCCATCATCCCATGAACACTGCGGCCGAAATAACGGAGTCCTGGAGAGATGTCACCAGCGGCTATTCTCTGAGATAGAATGGCAAGAATGAATACTTAACGAATAAGGCCACTTAATAATGTTTATGAAATATCAGTGACTCTCTTACCTGTTTGTATTTGGGTTGGATGTTGTTTTGTTGGCCGTAGAAGAGATAGATGGCTCCTTTATGATTGTCCTCCAGTGGTGCGCCCACAACCAGCTCACTGAAGCCGTCACCATTCAAGTCCGGAAGGGTGGACATAGCAGCGCCAAACCGGGAATCATGAGTCTTTTCTGATGGCCCAAGAGTCCCGTCTGGTATAAAAGAGCCCTGTGGAATAAATAAGAGAAACAGACAAGAAAATATTCATTAAAATAGCGGTGTTCAGTATGCTATAATGTTGCCATATGTGACCCTGGACCACAAAACCAATCATAAGGGTACATTTTTTAAACTGAGATTTACATCTCAATAAATACGTTTTCCATTGATGTATGGTTTGTTAGGATAGGACAATATTTGGCTGAGATACAACTATTTGAATATCTGGAATCTGAGGGTGCAAAATAAATCAAAATATTGAGAAAATCACATTTAAAGTTGTCCAAATGAAGTTCTTAGCAATGCATATTACTAACCAAAAATTAAGTTTTGAGATATTTATGGTATGACATTTACAAAATATCTTCATGGAACATGATCTTTACTTAATATGCTAATGATTTACTTAATCAATAATTTTGACTCATGCAGTGGATTTTTGGCTAGTTTTGTGGTCCAGGATCAAATATGGCCTCATAACGTAGCAAGTGGCATCCAAACCAGATCAGAAGTTTGAGGTTCATATTTCTGATAAAATAGTCAGTTGATAATCAGCATAATATAATATAATATAATATAATATAATATAATATAATATAATATAATATAATATAATATAATATAATATAATATAATACATCAAACACTAGCGAAATGGAATACAAGCCAGCAATTATAGTGTTCACAAACCAAGAATAAACAAAACATGCACATCTTTGAGCGATAGAAGTTATTGCTCTGACAGATTGAGTTCACTGGATTTGCAAAGGATTCATTGATTTAAACTCACTGCTAATTTAAAACTAGTCATTTCTGGGTCTTTTGAAATGACTCATTAAAAGAACAGACTCATAAGAGTCATTCATTTGTGAAACAGATTCCACTAGTCGCACTGTGGTCTGTTCAACCAGTTAATAAAGCATCATGTGTGAATCATTTAAATGACTCACTAAATGAACCGGCTCATAAGAGTCATTCATTTGGGAAACACAGTACACAATAGTCGACTTGTATGTTATTGAACCACTGTAGAGAATCGGTTCATAAGAATCATTTGCTGGTGAATCGTACTATGTTTGCTGCACTGTAGGGTTTTGATTCAGAAATAACCGGTTCAAAAGCCATTTTCTAATGAATCGTACTTTAGTCGAAACTGTATGTTCATTATTACATGCCGCTCTGGAGGACAACTCAATACACAATCTTTTTACCTCATCTTAGTAAAGCTGACCACTCAGGTAACAACAATATTGTGGATTCAGTGAATGATTCGTATTATGTATTGTTGGCTATTGCTACAAATATACCCATGCTGCAAAAGTTTTGTGGTCTAGGTTCACAAATATTCTTTGAGAAAGCATTATGGTGTTGTGTTTAGGATGTTGTCACCTGTAAGCTGATGGTGTAGATGTAAACTCGGCCTTTCTCCCAGCCTTTGTAGAAGTACATGGGAGCTCCGACCAGTAAAAGATCTGTCAATCCATCGCCATCCAGATCAATCGGTGCCAGCTCACTTCCATAATACGATCCGATCTACAATTGACCAAAACACACTTTGTTAGCATTTGACATCCACATACGCTTGGCCAAAGTGCATGTAATTTATATATATATAGACACTATACACTATCTATCAGTCAAAAGTTTTTAAACAGTAAGATTTTTCATATTTTTCAGCTCACCAAGTCTGTATTTATTTTATCCAAAGTACAGCAATAACAGTAAAATTTTGAAATATTTTTGCTATTTAAAATAACGGCTTTATATTTGAATATATTTAAAAATCTTATTTATTCCTGCTTAAAAGCAAAATTTTCAGCATCATTACTCCAGTCTTCAGTGTCACATGATCCTTCAGAAATCATTATAATATTCTGTTTGCTACTCAAGAAACATTTTTTAGAATAATATTCTGAAAAATATTTATTATATATTCTAAAAAAATATACATTGTATAATCTAAAAAAAATATGTTATATTCTAAAAAATATATATTTATATTTAATGAATAGAAAGATGCGAAGATCAGCATTTATCTGAAATAAAAAGCTTTTGTAACATTATACACTATATAATTTTTTTTAAAGAAAGAAATTATAGAAATTAATACTTTTGTTTAGCAAGGATGCTTTAAATTAATCAAAAGATGATGATACAGACGTTTATAATGTTACAAATGATTTCTATGTCAGATAAATTCTCTTTTTCTGAACTTTCTGTTCATCAAAAAAACCGGAGAAAATTCTACTCAGTTGTTTTCAACATAATGATAAGAATAAATATATTTGAGCAGCAAAGCAGCATATTAAAATGATTTCTGAAGGATCATGTGACTGGAGTAATTATGCAAAAAAAATAAGCTTTGAAATCACAGGAATAAATTACATTTGAAAACATATTCAAAAAGAAAACAGTTATTTTAAATTGTAAAATAATTTCAGAATTGTACAGTTTTTGCTGTACGTTGAATCAAATAAACGCAGGCTTGGTGATCAGAAGACATTAAAATCTTTTGACTGGTATTGTACTTAAATAGTTTATTTAATTAGTTAATTATAGTTTTATTGCACGTTCATAAATTTAATAAAAACATAAAGCAAAGCACACCTGATGCACATTCTTTAGCACTTTGTAGAAGTAGAGTTAAAGTATCTTGCTGTAATTTTTTGTAGAAAAGGTACTTGAAAGCACCATATGATATGTGACCCTGGACCACAAAACCAGTCTTAAGTCGCTGGGGTATATTTGTAGCAATAGCCAAAAATACATTGTATGGGTCAAAATGATCGATTTTTCTTTTATGCCAAAAATCATTAGGAAATTAAGTAAAGATCATGTTCCATGAAGATTTTTTGTAAAATTCCTACTGTAAACCTATCAAAATGTAATTTTTGATTAGTAATATGCATTGCTAAGAACTTAATTTGGACAACTTTAAAGGTGATTTTCTCAGTATTTTGATTTTTTGCACCCTCAGATTTCAGATTTTCAAATAGATGTATCTCGGCCAAATATTGCCCTATCCTAACAAACCATACATCAATAGAAAGCTTATTTATTGAGCTTTCATATGATGTATACATCTCAGTTTTGTAAAATTTAACCTTATGACTGGTTTTGTGGTCCAGGGTCACATATTTTATTTTTTTATGAAAAAAATACTATTATTTATTGTAATTAAACTGAAAATGTCATACTAACCAGACAAACACACTCTTAAAAATAAAGGTGCTTTAAAAGGTTCTTCACAGCAATGCCATAGAAGAACCATTTTTGGTTCTACAAAGAACCATTCAGGCAAAGGTTATTTAAAGAACCATCTTTTTCTTATCTTTTTATGATCTGAAAAACCTTCTGTCGCTAAAAAAGAACCTTTTTGTGAGACAGAAAGGTTCTTCAGATGTTAAAGGTTCTTTATGGAACCATTTAAACAAAAATGTTCTTCTATGGCATCATGAAGCACCTTTACTTTTAAGAGTGCAAGGCATATTTCAACAGTCACCTAATGTTATTTGTCTATTGCGAGACACATTGTGCGGCAGGTTCTTCCGTTCTTCTGAACTTGCATTTCAACCCTGAAAGCTCCTGCTGGCTTCACAAATACCAGAAAACAGGAGACGCACTTTATCACATTCCCGTCTAAGTGCTTTCCTGAGGGCTTACGCACAGGTCTGGTGCATAACAGGTTGATGACTAAATGAATGTTGTGGTCGGCGACCGGCAGCGTTTCAAACCTAAGCGTTTATGTGTGCATTCACTGCAGGACATGCATACACAAACACACACACACACACACACACACACACACACACACACGTGCAGATGAGATGCACATGGACTACATAGACGCCGGCCCATCTGGAGCGGGTGACTGAGTCTAGACCTTCACACGCCGTCTCCTGTCCGCACACATGGTCCGCATTAATCTACTGATGTGCCTCTCCAATCAAACACGCCACCGTTTCAGAGAGAAAGAAGGTAGGATGGAAAAATGCAGACAGATGGATTAAGGAAGCAGTTCAGAGAAACCTTCACTATTTAGGCCAAGTGCACGCTGCTACACTCACTAAACAGTTGCGGCACTTTTGCATGGGCTATTTCATGCAGATTAGCCCTATTATAGATTATTGACAAGACTATTTCCATGCCGCAATTTAGCATCTGTGGAAAGCAGGCCGTGAATGGAATTTTGTTCAAAAGAGGCCATTGCGAACGTTTTGTTCTGATAATGGCAGTAGTCATTTATCAAATGATGAAGAACAGAACAATATAGTTAACTAGGCTATTTTTTTGCACTTACTCTTGGGCTTTTTCATTCTCACGGGTTGTAAAAAGTTCTTACGAAGTCTTAAAGGATTAGTTCACTTTCATAACAACAATTTACAGATAATGTAAGATCCAAGATGTTCATGTCTTTCTTTCAAGATGAGCATTTGAGGTTAAAAAGTATATAAATTGTCAATTTGTTTTGAAAATAACTGATCGTTTCACCAGATAAGCTTCTTCCTCGGCTGGGATCGTTTAGAGCCCTTTGAAGCTGCATTTAATCTGCATTTTGGAAGTTCAAACTTCGGGGCGCCATACATATCTATTATATGTGACCCTGGACCACAAAACCAGTCTTAAGTCGCTGGGGTATATTTGTAGCAATAGCCAAAAATACATTGCATGGGTCAAAATTTTTGATTTTTCCTTTATGCCAAAAATCATTAAGAAATTAAGTAAAGTTCATGTTTCATGAAGATTTTTTGTAAAATTCCTACTGTAAACATATCAAAATGTAATTTTTGATTTGTAATATGCATTGTTAAGAACCTAATTTGGACAACTTTAAAGGTGATTTTCTCAGTCTTTTTGATTTTTTTGCACCCTTAGATTTCTGATTTCAAATAGTTGTATCTCAGTCAAATATTGTCCAATCCTAACAAACCATACATCAATAGAAAGCTTATTTATTGAGCTTTCATATGATGTATAAATCTCAGTTTTGTCAAATTTAACCTTATGACTGGTTTTGTGGTCCAGGGTCACATATAGAGAGAAATCCTGAAATGAATTTTCCTCCAAAAAACATAATTTCTTTACGGCTGAGGAAAGAAAGACATTAGTACATTATCTGTAAATTGTTGTTATAAAAGTGAACTACTCCTTTAAATTCATAAAGTCATGCTTTTTGGAAGTACCTTGTTGTACAAATGTGCTGTATGTCTTTAAAACATGTGCTTGGGTTTACCTGCTGTCCGTACAGTGAGTACAGTATGGTGAGATTGCCGCTGTTGGTCAGTGTGAAGATGACGACTTTCCCCGTGTGGTTGAATCGAGGAGCTCCAGCGATGTATAGCTGACCATGTTGAGCCGAGACCACCGATGACACCATGTACCCTACAAACAAGTGTCAATTTTATACATTATACATACAGTAAATATGATAAATATAAAGATTTATAATAACTTGTGTGAGGAACAGACTGAAATGTAAGTTTACTTAAGTTTACTTATTTGCTTCCGTCTATTCAGACTTAGAGGTTCATTTTTGATTGCAATATATGCAAAAAAAACAACAACGCTGCTTCGTGGGATCCAGTCTGGTGCAAAGCATTTTAAAGGAATAGTTCACCCAAAAATGAAAATTCCAAACTCGTAAGATCTTCGTTCATCTTTGGAACACAAATTAAGTTATTTTTGATGAAATCAGAGAGCTTTCCGACCCTGATTTGTTCCATTTATGGACAGTAAGAAGTCTCATCTGCTCACCAAGCCTGAATTTATTTGTACAGTACAGCAAAAACAGTAAAATTTGGAAATATTTTTACTATTTACTATTCTATTTGAATGTATTTTTAAAATGTAATTAATTTCTGTGATTTCAAAGCTTTTTAGCATCATTACTCCAATCACATGATCCTTCAGAAATCATTCTAATATTCTGATTTGCTGCTCAAAAACATTTATTATTATTATTATTATTATTATTATTATTATTAATATTATGTTGAAAAGAGCGGAGTAGAATTTCTGAAATAGAAATCTTTTGTAACCTTTAAAATGTCTTTATAATGTCTTTTGAACAATTTAAAGCATGCTTGCTAAATAAAAGTATATATAAATGCTGATCCTTGGATCTTTCTATTCATCAAAGAATCCTGGGAAAAAAATTACTGTTCTAAATATTGATAATAATCGTGTTTCTTGAACAGCAATTCAGAATATTAGAATGATTTCTGAAGGATCATGTGACACTGAAGACTGGAGTAATGATGCTGAAAACTCAGCTTTGATCACAGGAATAAATTACATTTTAAAACATATTTAAATAGAAATTAGTTATTTTAAATAGTAAAAATATTTCACAATATTACTGCTTCTGCTGTATTTTGGATCAAATAAATGCAGGCTTGGTGAGCAGAAGAGAGTTCTCTAAAAAACATTAAAAATTTGACTAGTGTTGCCTTAAATGTCTTAAAATTAGTCCATTCTACAAATGTAAGACCTATGATAACTTGTCTAAAGAACAGACTGAAATTTAAGTCTTTATTCAATGAAAATGTTCCTTTTTGAAACTTAATGATTCTTTCTATTCAAACTTGGAAGGTCGTTTTTGATTGCAATGCATGCAAAAACATGCTATTTAGTGCAACTGATATCCAATCTGATGCAGTGCATCTTATTTTGGTGAGTTTTAATACTTAGTTCTGCCATGACACTCTAGATGACGCAGGCTGGAGAGAGTTATTTATCAGAGAGTTATATGACTTGGCACAAGCTGATTGGTTCATGTTGCATACATAACCAATGAGCTTGCAGATATTTAAAAGGCTGATAGCATTCAGTTGGTCATTTTGCAGTGCGCTTTCAGAGTTCCTCTGAAACCCTCCACCTTCCCCAGCTCCACCTGTATAGATCTGCTACAGGTTATTTTATGCTATTTGTGCAGCAGCATGTCACAGCACTGTATCGCCATATGCTTTGGCAGTAGCAAGTTCTGTACTTGCTTGTAGCAGCAGCAATAATCTACAACTACAGCGTTAACCAACAGCAGTAGCAGCGTAGCAGATCTATTCCGCCAAGACCAAATACATTAACACTGTCATAACCATTACCATCAGGGTTGGCGTCAATTCAGGAATGAGGTCAACAATTCCAATTCAAAGAAGGAAATGGAATTGGAATTCAACAACAATTACAGGAAACAGAGATGGAATTGAATTGGAATTACAGGAAGTGCAATTCAATTCAGGGAAATTCCACTGAATTCCGTTTATTGCTGTTTCTAAGCATTTATTTGTGATTGCATTTAGAGACATACATTTGAACTTTATGATAATTTACAAATACCAAGTAATGTATGTAATAGAGTTGATCAAATATTCAATATATGATTACCATATAATATATGTCTCAACTCACAAAAATGAGTCATGTTCATTCATGTATTTCATTCACTTTTTATTGCATCGAATTATCATCATTTCCTGAAATTTGGCATGTGAAATGATCATGCTTAACATACTAAACATACAGTACTTTGTATTTCTTTTATATGTTTGTTGTTTATGAGATTTACAATATTTAATGTACTATAAACTATTAAGCAAATCAAGTCAAATTATTTTTAGCAACTCAAGTGGAATTTAGTGGAATTCATTCGATTTCAATTCTGTTTCCTGACATTCCAATTCAATTCCAATTTAATTTCCTGTCAGCTGCATGCAATTCAAATTCCAATTCCAATTCCAATTCCATTCCAGGAAGTGAATTGGAATTTACCATTCATTCTCAATTCAATTCATGAATGGCCCCAACCCTGATTACTAAACTTTTCAGAGAGTTTATGTGTCACAACAGAAATAGATGTATTCATAAATTAAACTAGTAAAGAATGTGAAAATTCTAGGGGTGGGCATAGATTATTTTTTTTTAATCTAGATTAATCTAGATTAAATCTTGGAATTAATCTAGATTAATCTAGATTAAAATGGCTAATTTGAATTCTGCTGAATACACAGACGCGCACGGGCATGGACAGCCTATCTGCGTGCATAGTCTTCGATTAAACTGCGCTGCTTTTAGAAGCGTCAATTCATATAGTTATAGTTATATATATTGCATATAGTTTAATGTCTTTATTTCGGGATTATCAAAGTAAATTCAAACTCAAACTTGAGATTTTATTGGGGCACAGCAGATTTTCACTGGGGCACATGCCCCAGTAAAAAGGGTCTAGAAACGCACGCACCTGCCCTGAAGCGGCTTCATAGCTGCATCCATGTTTGCACGTCTCATTTGATGTGGTAATTTCACAGTAAGTTGAAGACTCGTTCTCGCCTCCTACAGTGCAATTCGACTAGGTATACGTCATCCGCGTTAAAATATCAAGGTGAAAGTCATCATAGCTTGCGTAGTTTAGACCCAGCACCTAACCCAACTTTGAGAATAGATTAACGGCGATATTTAACGCAGCACGTTAACGCCGATAACGGCCCACCACTAGAAAATTCCTAACCATTTCTTTTATGTTCTACAGAAGAAAGGGTGAGTGCATATTCACTTTTGTCAGTCATAGAATCAAATCCTAATTTGGTACGACCCAAAAAAAGGTTGAATTTTCTTACCCAAGTACGCTCCGTGGTTCTTCAGCTCCTCTGGGAACTCTTTCACATACGAAGACTTGGGTGGGATGACTTTACCATGACGGGTCTCCTTCAGAACAGCTCCGTTCCAGTCGTACGCCCCAACGGCACCAACCAGAATCCCGTCCTTTAAGAAAACGGTTTGCATCTTTAGTTACTATCAGAAACCACGATACTGTTTTGAAAGGGAAATGCACGCACAGCCATAAGCAGTACAGAATAAAACCCACAGTGTTTAATCAGAGGCCTGGGTTCATGTACCTGCAGTGAGTGCTATGGGACGATGACAAACGGCCTGGCAGTGGCTTTAGCGGTATAGAGAATGCAAACAGAGAGTTTTGCCAAACCTCTCCGGCAACTATCTTAGAGCTCCTGCCAAAACTCTGCACTGCATTAACATCTGGGACTTAGCGTTCAAACCCACAATGAAATGCCCATTCCTGAACAATACCACCACTACACTCAAATATGCTGGGTCATAGTTAGACTAAATCTCCAGTACTGTGATGAGTGACCCATGTAGTCAACTTAAACACCCCGAGATAAATTCTGGCACAAAAAGGCCAATTCCCTTTTGCTCTCCTGCCGTTGTGACTATAAACCGAACAGCTCTGTAGGGATGATTGGTTTAGCAAATACTATTAATAATATATACTCCACAGACCTTATTCTCCAAGAGAAAGACTTGGACATTAAACAGTTTATTGCATTGGAGAGATATTTTCAGTACAAACTTTGGACCACCCTTTGTGACTAACCGGACAGAAAAGTCTCCAGCTTTGATATCCTGGATGCATGCGAGCAAAAACAGCAGTCCTCTGCGAGTCTGACTGGAGGCCTAAAACTCGCTGCGCTCGCTGCCAAAGTTTTCCTCATGCGATGTCGACGTGGACACTTTGACAGATTTCCATGGCACATTTGTACAATAAACTCTCTCCAATATGCTGTGTGTTGTTCCATTCGCTTTTTATTAGCGGCGCTCGCAAAGACAAACCCCTGAACAAACCCTTAACCCGGAGAATTAAACTTCAGTATCTAACTTTCGTGCTAAAGAAATGAATGGTGCCTCAAATTGCGTGGATTATTTGAGGAAAACATTAGCAACCACACAGAACACCTAGCAACAATCTAACAATATAATGAGTTTCTGAATAAAACCATTTATGTCTAAACTGGCAGTGGTTTTAATATTTAAAGGTAGTTGGGTAGGATTTTACCATTTAATATGTAATGTTATTGTGGTTATGCACTATATCTTTTTGCAGGAGCAGAAAGAGGATAATTACAGTATTGACTTTGTTTTACTGTCATCAACATAAACACGAACATGGATCCATTTCAGCATTTAGTTCGTACAAGGTGCTTAAAGTGCTTGAAGTACTTGAATTGGACTTGTAAGGCCTGGAAATTTTCCAGAATAGGTACTTGAAAAGTGCTTGAATTATTAAAAGACTCCATCTACACTATCTACTGGTTCCCCAAAGAACCTTTTATTGAACCGTTCTTAAAAGAACCATTTCCACTATGAAGAACCTTTTCTGCATTTAAAAGGTTCCATGGATGCTCATGGTTCTTCATTGAACCATCGATGCCAAAAAGGAACCTTTATTTTTAAGAGTGTATGAAGTAAGTGTATTTTTTTCAATAAGCACATATCTTTTCACGCAATTAAAAAACATCATACTTTTTTTTTGCTTATTTCAGTTAGTGTAATAAAATTAATAAGCTAAGTCAGTAGAAGTACTGAGAGTGCTATGTAAACGTGGCTGAAGACGTGAAAAGAGGAATAGATTAACCAAATCAATTGAGTTATATATACGCTGGAACCACTCCGATTGATTCAAACTCGTGACTTTGATCATTCATTCTAAGCGATTCACTAGCAAAAGCCAGATTAAATTAAAAGAGACTTACAGTAAAACAGAGCTTTTCGAAACTTCAAATCAGTTAAACCAATGCGACTGACTGTTTCAAAGCAGTCCAAACGGTTTCAGTTCGCAAATAATTTGATTCAGATCAGGACTTTGCGTATCATGAATCATTTTAGATCGTTTTAGATTGTGAATTATTTCACAAACGATTTTGAAGTCCCTATTTAAACAAACCCAGCAGGCACACTGTAAAAACTTTTCACCAGTTTCAACTTAAAAACTTAAGTTGATTTAACTTAACATTTTAAGGCAGCTGCTAAACTTAAGTCATTTAAACTCACAAGTTAAATCAACAAATTTTTATTGTAATAAGTTAAAATGACTTGTAGTTTTAAGCTGATTTAACTTAAAAACTTAAGGCAGCTGCTGAACTTACGTTTTTAAGTTCTGAAGAATCTTGTGAAAACTTTTTACAGTGCACAGGACATCAACATGACGTCAGATTGACGTTATACCCCAACCATTATGACGTCTATCAGATGTTGGATTTTGGTTGCCATACCTGACGAATAAATGTCAGTATTTGACGTCAATATTGGCTCGAGGTTGGATTTTGGTCACTTTCCAAAATCAACCAAATATCAAGGTCATTTTACCTTGTTATTGGATGTCAAAATAAAGTCCTTAGACGTTGGCTAGACAATTTTGGTCATCTGACGTCACGACCTAAATCTAACCTAATATTAACCTAATATTATGTGTGCCTGCTGGGAATGATTTGCGATACGCAAAGTTCCAGTCAAATGATTTGCGATATGTGATTTGAAGTCCCGATCTAAGTCAAATGCAAAAAAAATTCGCAAAATATTATTAAGATCGGGACTTCAGAGCATGGAACGCGAATCATTTCATTTAGATCGGAATTTTGCGTATCGCGAATCATTTGATTCAGATCGGGACTTCACATATTTTGAATCATTTGTTTTAGATCGAAACAGGTTCATGAATCATTTTGTGAACTGAATGATTCCAATCAAATGATTTGCGATACGCGATTTGAAGTCCCAATCTAAGTCAAATGATTCACAAATTATTATTCAGATCTGGACTTCGGAGCATGGAGCACAAATCATTTGATTCGGAACTTTGCGAATCCCAAATGATTTGATTCCAATCAAATCAGATCGGGACTTTGCGTATCACAAATCATAGATTAAAACTGGTTTGTGAATCATTTTTGCGAATTGAATGATTCAAATCAAATGATTCACGATGCACAATTTTGAAGTCCCGATCTAAACTTTTAAACTTTTAACTTCACATATTTTGAATCATTTGTTTTAGATCGAAACTAGCTTTTGAATCATTTCGCAAATTGAATGATTCAAATCAAATGCAAATTCAAATTCCTTAAGAAAATTAACTATAGGAAAAATGTTACTATAGTAAAAGTGTAGTATACTTATTTATTTATCTATTTATCTTTTTTTTTTAGAATTTAAAAGATAAGACATTGTTTGATAAGTGAGACCTCTGATTGAAGTTTGCAATTTAAAAAAGTAGTGCTTGGAAAGTCTTTGAAACTTCTGGAATTTTTTTTTAATAATAACGAATAATTTCGGAGACCGCTTGGAGTAGATTAAAGGTAAAACAAACCAACAAATATATAATTTTTACCTTTACAATGAAATATTTTGATGTATTCTAATATATAAGTATTTCTTTAATAGAATTTGAGTGAAAAGAAATGTGAACTTTCACACATACAGTATGATAATAATATTGATGCTGTTATTTTAGTATCACTAATTCACTATTATAGTTTTTGTTAATATTTTATATTATTTTTTATACTTCCCCTTTTCTTTTCATTTTAGTTTAAGTCATAATTTTGTCATGCTTTTGTCATTTTGATTTTTTATTTATTGTCATGCTTTTAGGGGGAAAATTTGGCAGAGATTCAACTGTTTGAAAATCTGGAATCTGAGGGTGCAAAAAAATCAATTTGCCCAAATGATATTCTTAACAATGCATATTACTAATCAAAAATTAAGATTGATATATTCATGGTAGGACATTTACTAAATATCTTCATGGAACATGATCTTTACTTAATATCCTAATGATTTTGGCTTAAAAGAAAAAAAAAAAACTATCATTTTGACCCATACAATGTATTTTTGTTTATTGCCACATATATATACATTCTACTTAAGACTGGTTTTGTGGTCCAGGGTCACATATATAAAATCCTTCTTTTAAGATCCTTCTTTTATCCAAGATCTCAAGCTGTAATATCATTTGTGGTGAAGGCAACCCCAGAATGCATTGCTGGCTCAGAGATGCAGACAAAGTCAGGTAAATGTTATTTATAAATTAACGTACTATTTGTGTTTACTTTGGATTTTGATGCATGTTGAAGTATCACGTTGCGTGCGAATGTCAAACTCTATTGGAATCAATTGCAATTGCTATTTGCATGGCGTACAAGGCTTATTGAGTGATCCAGATCAGTCAGTTATGAGATTTTATTTCATTTTCATTTTCAATTCTATTCAATTTCATCTACTTCACCAGACAATTGACAGCAAGGTTTTGGAACACAGTGTATGAGTGAGTTTTTCTAGACCTGGCAGCTTTGAGGCCTTTTACGAAAACAAAGGCAGTGAAATCTAGTATGCCACGTCCGTGTCAGCGGCCCAAGCAAACAAACCGACTTTCAAATGTTTTATTTCCATCTGATTAGGTTTTATTTACCGCTGTCTTGATGGACGCCGAACTCTTTTCTTTATAAAACAAAATACAGTAATTCCATTGAAAACATTTGCAGCCACAAGTAAATAAGGCCTTTACAAATACAGTCACATGTACAAGCGTGCATATAAAACACAAGGGCACGTGTGTGAGAGTGTTTGTGTGAGGATTCCTCACTCAAGGAGCCTAATTCAACAAAACCATATGTGTTCTCTGGACCTCGTTCCCTCGGAGAAGTCAAGAATGAAAAAAAAAACTTTCCGAGACGTTATCTCCCATCTCGAATTGCCACTGTCAAGAGCGGTTCCTGGAATCCAACAGTGAAAGTTATGAAAAAAATGTTATTTTTCTCTGAGTAAGTTGTCCTTCATCTAACACAAAAGGAGCCTCAGACCTTGGGATTACTCAAACCGAGAGGGAAGACGTGAAAAATAGCCCTTCCCTCAGAAGACGCTCACAGCATGTGGAACGGCTTCAAACATAATTGAAAGAGTGGGGCATCGTGCTTCTGTCGAGCCCTAAAAGGACGTACCTGAGGTTTGTTTTCCCATGGGCACTGAGCGGTAAACAAATCATTCTTTCAGTGACTCTTTATTTTGACTGATGCCGTAGCTTCTGCTCCAGGCTAATGGAAGAGCGTCAAACTCAATCACAGAGCGCAAAGAGCAAAATAACAGCATTTCGGGCACCTCGCTGAGTTCATAATATAATTCTCCGCACATTAGCTCTGTTGTCAATATTTACATTTCTTCTGTTTGGAACGGATGGAGACGCACTCACCTCTACGATATGTGACGAGAATCCAGCTTGAGACATCTGCAAACCAAAGGCCGTACCGTTCTGGTTGGTGCCTGCAAAATAAACAACATTCTAAGAAAACTAGTGTGTGGTTGTAAAACTAGTGTTTTGCTGTGCAAACTTCACAGCAGTGATTCTAATGTGCTAATGCGATGCAATTGCTAGGACGTTCTGAGTGTTTTTTTTAAGTTGCTATGTGGATATTAGTGTATTCTGAGTAGTTTTAGATGCTGCTATGTGGTTCTTAGGTGGTTTTAGATGCAGTTGCTAGGGTGTTCTGAGTGATTCTTATGTTGCTATGCAGTTGCTAGGGTGTTCTGAGTGTTTTTGTTGATGTGTGGTTTCTAATGTGTTCTGAGTAGTTCTTATGTTGCTATGCAGCTGCTAGGGTGTTCTGAGTGTTTTTTATGTTGCTATGTAGTTTCTAGGGTGTTCCGAGTGTTTTTATTGATGTGTGGTTTCTAAGGTGTTCTGAGTGGTTTTTATACAATATAGTTTATAAAATAGGGTGTAAAATTAGGGTGTTCTGAGCGTTTTTGTTGATGTGTGGTTTCTAAGGTGTTCTGAGTGTTTTTTTTATGTTGCTATGCAGTTGCTATGGTGTTCTGAGTGGTTGTTATGTTGCTATGCAGCTGCTACGGTGTTCCGAGTGGTTGTTATGTTGTTTTGCAGATTCTAAGGTGTTCTGAGTGTTTTTTATGTTGCTATGCAGTTGCTAGGGTGTTCTGAATGGTTCTTATGTTGCTATGCAGCTGCTAGGGTGTTCTGGGTGATTTTGTTAATGTGTGGTTTCTAAGGTGTTCTGAGTGGTTGTTATGTTGCTATGCCGTTGCTAGGGTGTTTTGAGTGGTTGTTATATTGTTATGTGGTTGCTAGGGTGTTCTGAGTGTTTTTTATGTTGCTATACAGTTGCTAGGGTGTTCTGAGTGTTTTTTATGCTGCTATACAGTTGCTAGGGTGTTCTGAGTGTTTTTGTTGATCTGTGGTTTCTTGGGTGTTCTGAGTGTTTCTTGTGTTGCTATGCAGTTGCTAGGGTGTTTTGAGTGTTTTTTTTATTCTGATATGCAGTTGCTAGGGTGTTCTGAGTGATTCTTATGTTGCTATGCAGTTGCTAGGGTGTTCTGAGTAGTTTTGCTGATGTGTGGTTTCTAATGTGTTCTGAGTAGTTCTTATGTTGCTATGCAGCTGCTAGGGTGTTCTGAGTGTTTTTTATGTTGCTATGCAGTTTCTAGGGTGTTCTGAGTGTTTTTTTATTGATGTGTGGTTTCTAAGGTGTTCTGAGTGGTTTTTATGTTGCTATGCAGTTGCTATGGTGTTCTGAGAGGTACTTGAGTTGCTATGCAGTTGCTACGGTGTTCTGAGTGGTCCTTATGTTGCTATATGGTTGCTATGGTGTTCTGAGTGTTTGTTATGTTGCTCTGCAGTTGCTAGGGTGTTCAGAGTGTTTTTTTACGTTGCTATGCAGTTTCTAAGGTCTTCTGAGTTTTTTTATGTTGCTATGTAGTTGATATGGTGTTCTGAGTGGTACTTGAGTTGCTATGCAGTTGCTACGGTGTTCTGAGTGATCCTTATGTTGCTATGTGGTTGCTAGGGTGTTCAGAGTGTTTTTGTTGATGTGTGGTTGCTATGGTGTTCTGAGTGGTTATGTTGCTATACAGTTGCTATGGTGTTCTGAGTGGTACTTGAGTTGCTATGCAGTTGCTACGGTGTTCTGAGTGGTCCTTATGTTGCTATATGGTTGCTATGGTGTTCTGAGAGTTTGTTATGTTGCTATGCAGTTGTTAGGGTGTTCAGAGTGTTTTTTACGTTGCTATGCAGTTTCTAAGGTCTTCTGAGTTTTTTTATGTTGCTATGTAGTTGATATGGTGTTCTGAGTGGTACTTGAGTTGCTATGCAGTTGCTACGGTTTTCTGAGTGATCCTTATGTTGCTATGTGGTTGCTAGTGTGTTCAGAGTGTTTTTGTTGATGTGTGGTTGCTATGGTGTTCTGAGTGGTTGTTATGTTGCTATGCAGTTGCTAAGGTGTTCTGAGAGGTTTTTATGTTGCTATGCAGTTTCTAAGGTCTTCTGAGTTTTTTTAATGTTGCTAGGGACTTTTGAGTGTTTTAGATGTTCTGATGGCTTTTAATGTTGCTATGTTGCTGTGTGGTTGCTAAGGTGTTCTGGTTGGATTCTGTCCTCTAGATATGGTTTAAATATGGGATTATGATTATGTTTAACATTTATTCACAAAGTTCATACCCTCCAAGCTGAAGATCTTCTCTCCCAGAGCATCAACAATATCCTTCAGGGCAGACTCATCAGTGACGCTGAAGAAGTGCTCCTCAGGATCAGTGGCGATGAACTTGATTTCCCTCAGAAAAGCTTCAGGATTGATTCCTCGCCTGTTGTAGTAGCCGAGAACCTGAAACGGCATTGGAATATCTGAACTATGTTCACCTGTTCGACCTGTGCACCTGTTTGAAAACAACTCAAGAATCTGAGTCACGTGACCGACGATCAGAGTAAACCTGAAGAACACATCTGGAGGATTCTACTGGAAAGAGGCAGTAACTCACCGCAATACCGTACAACGTAATATTATCCTTTTCACTTTCCTCCACGGCTTTCCGTAGGTCTGGGCTGTCGTGCGATTCTCCATCGGTGATGACAATCATAACTTTCTTGGCGTCTGGACGAGCTCCGTGTTTGAATGCTTGACTTCTGTTATAAATACATATACAAATACAAGTACATTCAGAAGACTCTTCTGCTCACAAAGCCTGCATTTTTTTGATCCAAAGTACAGCAAAAGCAGTAAAATTCTGAAATATTTTTACAATTTAAAATAGCTGTTTGTTTTTTTTAATATATTTTAAAATGTAATTTATTTCTGTGATCAATGATACATTTTCAGCATCGTTACTCTAGTCTTCAGTGTCACATGATCCTTCAGAAATCATTCTTATATGCTGATATGCTGTTCAAGAAACATTTATTATTATTATTATTATCAATATTTAAAACAGTTGAGTACAGTTGATTTTTTTTTCTGGATTTTTTGATGAACAGAAAGATCCAAAGATTTATCTGAAATAAAAAGCTTTTGTAACATTATACACTATAAAAAAAATTGGGGAAAGAAATGATAGAAATTAATACTTTTATTTAGCAAGGATGCTTTAAATTGATCAAAAGTGATGATACAGAAATTTATAATATTAAACTTAGTCTAGTTGTAGACTTGCAATTAAGAGTTATTATCTTGCAATTAAATTCGCAGTTACCCTTTTTTTTTAATACATATTTTATCCCATGGCGAAAATAAGCTTCCAATATTTGCCTTATTGCAACTTATGATGCACAGTTAAAAGTTGAAAGTTTGTTGAAACACAAAAACGCCACTGTACCGAGCTTCACTGATCGCGAGAGCTGTGCGTGTTTCCTCTCCGCCTCGCTGGTCGATATTCTTCGCAGCTGCTACAACCTCCTCAACCGTGCGGAAATCATCCAGCCGAAACTCGTTCACCACTCTCTCACCGTACTGGACCACCCCAACCTGGACAACAGGACACAACACATGGTGAGATGACAACTACAGTATCTCACAAAAGTGAGTACACCCCTCACATTTCAGCAACCATTTTAGTATATCTTCTCAAGGGACAATACTATAGAAATGAAACTTGGATATATTTTAGAGTAGTCAATGTGCAGCTTGTATAGCAGTGTAGATTTACTGTCCTCTGAAAATAACTCAACATACAGCTGTTATTGTCAAAATAGCCGGCAACAAAAGTGAGTACATCCTAAGTGAACTTGTCCAAAGTGTCATTATATTGTTTTCTGTCACTGCCTTAATCATCCTGGGCATTGAATTGACCAGAGCTGCGCAGGTTGTTGCTGGGATCCTCTTCCACTCCTCACAGAGCTGCTGGACGTTAGACACATGGTCCTTCTCCACCTTACGCTTGAGGATGCCCCACAGGTGCTCAATAGGGTTCAGGTCTGAATACATACTTGGCCACTCCATCATCTTCAGCTTCCTCAGCAAGGCAGTTGTCATCTTGGAGGTGTGTTTGGGATCGTTATCATATTGGAAAACTGCCATTCGGCCTAGTTTCTGGAAGGAAGGCATCATGTTCTGCTTCAGAATGTACAGTACATAATGGAATCCATGTTTCCCTCAATGAACCACAGCTCCACAGAACCAGCAGAAACTCATGCAGCCCCAGACCATGATGCTACCACCACCATGCATGGTACTCCTCACCAGGGCATCGCCACACATGCTGGACACCATCTGAGCCAAACAAGTTTATCTTATAGTCTCATCAGACCACAGGACATGGTTCCAGTAATTCATGCTCTTGGATTGGTTGTCTTCAGCAAACTGTTTGCAGGCTTTCTTGTGAACCAGCTTCAGACGAGGTGTCCGTCTGGGACGATGCCTATGCAAACCGACTTGTTGCAGTGTGTGACGTATGGTCTGAGCACTAACAAGCTGACCTTCTTCTTCTGAAACCTTTAAAGCAATGCTGGCAGCACTCATGCATCTGTGTTTTGAAGCCAGGTTCTGCACCTGACGCACAGAACGAGTGCTCAACTTTGTTGATTGACCCTTGCAAGGCCTGTTCTGAATGGAACCCATCTTGGAAAACCTCTGTATGACCCTGACCACTGTAGTGTAACTCGGTTTCAGAGTATTACTGAACCTCTAATAGCCTTGGCCATCTTTGTGGAGAGCAATTCTAATTCTCAAATCCTCAGAGAGTTCTTTGCCATGAGATGCCATGTTGAACATCCAGTGGTCAGTATGAGAGAATTGTACTTAAAGCACCAAATTTTAACTGCTCTAATACAAGATACACAACTTTGTATGGTCCTGTCAAGCAGACAAGAACATAAACATGATGAATAGGACATGTGGCTTTGCATGGGTAAACAACATACTGCTGTTATCACTTTTGTTGCCAGCTATTTTGACAATAACGGCTGTATGTTGAGTTATTTTCAGAGGACAGTAAATCTACGCTGCTATACAAGCTGCACATTACTCTAAAATATATCCAAGTTTCATTTCTATATTGTCCATTGAGAAGACATACAAAAATGGTTGCTGAAATGTGAGGGGTGTGCCCAATTTTGTGAGATACTTCCATATGCTTTAACATGTCATATTCTTGTAAAATTCAAACAAAAAAATAGCTATAAAATATTCACAATATAACTACAGTAGGTATTTCCACAGTTTGCACTGAGTTTCTGAGCCTCAGGAGTACAGTGGTAAGTGCTGTTTTTTTTTTTTTTTGTACAGTCCAAACCGCTCATAAATCAAAATCAGAACAGTCCAAAACTGATTTTCCAGATCGTAATTCAGACGCACCTGGATCTGTCCTGGACCGATGTAAAACTTCTGTAGCACATTTATCAGGAAATCTTGAACCTCATACCAGGGGTAGATGGAGTTGGATCCATCTAACACAATTACTATGTCCATGTAGGTCTCGCATCCTGTGGAGAAACTGCTGTTGTCAATATATATATATATATATATATAATCTGCAATTGTTAATAAGAAGCTTCATCAATGAAGAGTTTGGCTTTACTTTGATAGGCTGGAGCGATGCTGTGGGTGAAGTCAAAGCTGCTGTTGACTCTTGAACAGATGCCGGTGCTGTAGTAGGAACTTCCACACTCATACGACCACAGCGGCCCACACGCCTAAAGAATCAGCATCAAATTGTACATATTTAATTTCAACCCATTTTACTTATGCATTCTGATGAAAAATTACACAAGCGTATTACCACAAAGCTGTTGTCTTTCGGGTTGGAGGTGAGAGTCATTCCCAGCCTCATTTTGTCTTTGCGTTCAATCACGTTGTTCAAGGATATTTTTCCTTAAAAAATGAAAAAGAGTGAAAAAATTGACAGTTGATGTCAAATGTTTACACACACCTTGCAGAATCTGCAAAAGGTTAATTATTTTAGCGAAATAAGAGGGATCATACAAAATGCACGTTAATTTTTATTTAGTACGGACCTGAATAAGATATTTAACATAATAGTCAAGAGACAATAATAGACGAAATTACAAAAATGACCCTGTTCAAAAGTTTACATACGCTTGGTTCTTAATACTGTGTTGTTTCCTGAATGATCCACAGCTGTGTTTTCTTGTTTAGTGATAGTCCCTTGTTTGTCCTGAACAGTTAAACTGCCTGCTGTTCTTCAGAAAAATCCTCCAGTTCCCACAAATTATTTGGTTTTCCAGCATTTTTGTGAATTTGAACCCTTTGCAGTGACTGTATAATTTTGTGGTCCATCTTTCCACACTGAGGACAACTGAGGGACTCATATGCAACTATTACAGAAGGTTCAAACGCTCACTGATGCTCCAGAAGGAAAAACCATGCTTTAAGAGTCGGGGGGTGAAACCTTTTGAACAAAATGAAGATGTGTACATTTTTCTTATTTTGCATAAATGTATATATATTTTTAATTTAGCACTGCCCTTCAGAAGTTACAGAAGACACTTACATGTTTCCCAGAGGACAAAATAAGTTAAATTTACCCTGAACTTCAAATTCCAAAAGTTTTCACCCCTCAGCTCTTAATGCATGTTTTTTGCTTCTGGAGCATCAGTGAGCGTTTGAACCTTCTGTAATAGCTGCATATGAGTCCCTCAGTTGTCCTCAGTGTGAAAAGATGGACCACAAAATTATACAGTCATTGTTGGAAAGGGTTCAAATACACAAAAATGCCGGAAAACCAAAGAATTTGTGGGACCTGAAGGATTTTTCTGAGGAAAAACAGGCAGTTTAACTGTTCAGGACAAACAAGGGACTCATGAACAACTATCACTAAACAAAAAAACACAGCTGTGGATCATTCAGGTACCAACACAGTGTTAAGAAGCAAGCGTATGTAAACTTTTAAAAAGGGACATTTTTATAAATTCAACTATTATTTTCTTTTGTGGACTATATGTAAACATCTTCTATGTGAAATATCTTATTCAGGTCAGTACTAAATAAAAAACAACATGCATTTTGTATGATCCCTCTTATTTTGCTCAAATAATTAACATTTAGCAAATTCTGCAAGGTGTATGTAAACTTTTGAACTTAACAGCACATTTTCATTACTGGACAACTATTCCGTTGAAATCAGACAGGTGATATAATACCTAAATGCAGTCTTGTGCAGTTCGTAGCACGTTTGCTGTCTAGTGGACATCTGTAGACGTCTCCTGTCTGGTGTTCACCGCTGGTCTCAAAGGGAGCTCCGACCAGGAGCCTGAAATACAAAAACACACCTCCTTAAAATACCTATACAACATGCATTATTTGATCATGCAATTATGCATCATGCTTTATTACAATCTTGGGGTATTTGGTTTTTCTTAAGGACTGTTACAGCTTTAATAGTTTAAAAATTTTATTTGAGGAAAACATAAGGAATAAATTGGCGAATGGATAATTCCAAACAGCCATTTTATGAGAAACACAAACAGGATCACAAGTTCAACATTCCAGCTGCGTTCCAGAGCTCCAGTCAAAGTCATTCACTCCCTGATAGGAGGAAAACGCTACACGAGCCCAGCAGCAGGGAACCGCTAAGCAGATTTTTCCAGCTTCTGAGGTACGTTTGGGACGGAGCCAATACCAGAAACCAATGCTGTTCACGTTGAGATCAAGACATTTAGAGCAGCGACGACAAACCGCATCCCAGAGTTTGGCCTGTGAAATCCATCCGTCAATGTTTACATTCCTCTACTGCCACTGCGACCCACAGCCGTGTGTTCTCAATCACGGAAATGTCACTGTCAGTCCATTTGTACTCTTTATATATTGTCAGAAAACAGCATAAACTAGTCTAAGGTGGTTTGTTGGTCTTAACTGGCAACCAAAGCAGTCTTCAGAAGTCAGGATGGAGCTACTTTGAAGGTTGTACCTACAACCTGAATTAAAAACATTGCTGTCAGTCAGTTCGCAATTTTTTGTGTATTTGAACCCTTTCCAGCAATGACTGTATGATTTTGAGATCCATCTTTTTACACTGAGGACAACTGAGGGACTCATATGCAACTATTACAGAAGGTCCAAACGCTCACTGATGCTCCAGAAGGAAAAACGATGCATTAAGAGCTGGGGGTGAACACTTTTGAACAGAATGAAGATGTGTATATTTTTCTTATTTTGCATAAATATATATATTTTTTCCATTTATTACTGCCCTTCGGAAGCTACAGAAGATACTTTACATGTTTTCCAGAAGACAAAATAAGTGAACTTCAAATTCCAAAAGTTTTCACCCCTCAGCTCTTAATGCATGGTTTTTCCTTCTGAAGCATCAGTGAGCGTTTGAACCTTCTGTAATAGTTGCACATGAGTCCCTCAGTTGTCCTCAGTGTGAAAAGAAGGATCTCAAAATCATGTAGTCAATGTTGGAAAGGGTACACTACACAAAAATGCAGAAATGTTTGGAATTCTTAGTTTTTCAGCATTTTTGTGTATTTTAACCCTTTCCAGTAATGACTGTATGATTTTGAGATCCATCTTTCCACACTGAGGACAACTGAGGGACTCATATGCAACTATTACAGAAGGCCCAAATGCACACTGAGGCTTCTAAAGGAAAAACGATGCATTAAGAGCCGGGGGTGAAAACTTTTGAACAGAATGAAGATGTGTACATTTTTCTTATTTTGCATAAATATATATATAAAAAAAATCCATTTAGTACTGACCTTCAAAAGCTACAGAAGATACTTTACATGTTTTCCAGAAGACAAAATAAGTGAACTTCAAATTCCAAAAGTTTTCACCCCTCAACTCTTAATGCATTGTTTTTCCTTCTGGAGCATCAGTGAGCGTTTGAACCTTCTGTAATAGTTGCATATGAGTCCCTCAGTTGTCCTCAGTGTGAAAAGATGGATCTCAAAATCATGCAGTCATTGCTGGAAAGGGTTTAACTACACAAAAATGCAGAAATGTTTGGAATTCTTAGTTTTTCAGCATTTTTGTGTATTTTAACCCTTTCCAGCAATGACTGTATGATTTTGAGATCCATCTTTTCACACTGAGGACAACTGAGGGACTCATATGCAACGATTACAGAAGGTCCAAATGCTCACTGAGGCATCTGAAAGAAAAACGATGCATTAAGAGCCAGGGGTGAACACTTTTGAACAGAATGAAGATGTGTATATTTTTCTTATTTTGCATAAATATATATATATTTTTTCCATTTATTACTGCCCTTCGGAAGCTACAGAAGATACTTTACAAGTTTCCCAGAAGACAAAATAAGTTACATTTATGCTGAACTTCAAATTCCAAAAGTTTTCACCCCTCAGCTCTTAAAGCATGGTTTTTCCTTCTGAAGCATCAGTGAGTGTTTGAACCTTCTGTAATAGTCGCATATGAGTCTCTCAGTTGTCCTCAGTGTGAAAAGAAGGATCTCAAAATCATGCAGTCATTTTTAGAAAGGGTTTTACTAAACAAAAATGCAGAAATGTTTGGAATTCTTAGTTTTTCAGCATTTTTGTGTATTTTAACCCTTTCCAGCAATGACTGTATGATTTTGAGATCCTCTGAGGGACTCATATGCAACTATTACAGAAGGTTCAAACACTCACTGATGCTTCAGAAGGAAAAAACATGCATTAAGAACCAGGGTTGAAAACTTTTGAACAGAATAAAGATGTGATTTTACACCCCATGGCTCTTAATGCATCGTTTTTTTTCTTTTCCTCTTCTGACGCATCAGTGAGCGTTTGGACCTTCTGTAATAGTTGCATATGAGTCCCTCAGAGGATCTCAAAATCATACAGTCATTGTTGGAAAGGGTTCAAATACACAAAAAGAATTTGTGGGACCTGAAGGGTTTTTCTGAAGACATGAACAACTATAACTAAACAACAACAACAAAACAGCTGTGGATCATTCAGGAAACAACACAGTATTAAGAATCAAGCGTATGTAAACTTTTGAACAGGGTCATTTTTATAAAATCAACTATTATTTTCTTTTGTGGACTATCTTCAGGATGGTCTAGTTTGATGGTTTTACTTACATAGCAATGTCTTTTGAACACTTAAACCAATCTAAAACCCAATGTAAAACCCATTTCTAGTCAAGATGATCTAGTTTGATGAGTTCAGGATGTGCAGCACTCTCGGTTCCCACAATGCACCACTTTCTGAACGTCAGTCATTATTGGAATGCACCGTTACTCTCTGGCACCCGTAGTGAAGGTTTAGTCTATCCTGAGGCAAAGTTATTTGAGGAACGTCAAGTTAAACCCAGTCGTTTTTCCAAGCCATCCGATGCTAATACAACATGCCAGGACTTTTAGAATAAATTGGAGCTGTATGTCTTAAAGGATGACAGACCATTTGAACAGTCTCTTTCTCACTGTAAACAACCTACAAGTATGCATACTCCTAAATAAATATTATAAAACGGTTAGTTCCATTCCTCAATTCTGATTGGTCAGCAGCTGTGTCGTATTCATGATACGGCACTGCTATGACCGCTTCACTCAACGGTTTTGTGTATCATTGAACCCCCTTAGCAACCACCCTTAGCAACGTAAACACAGCTGCAGCAGTTAGGGACTACTTTTTACAGCGGAAGGCAGTTAATGATTTTACTTTATGAAAACGTACAACTTAATATATATAAATTAATATATATTTTTGATTTTAATATTTTTATTGTGTGGTAACCGTTTTATAAAAGCAATAAGGTACTTGAGGCCTTGCTGTATCATGAATAAATCACGGCTGAAGGGGTTGCAGGCACTCCGCTTCGCGTCGTGCCTAACAACGCCCTTCAGCCGTGATTTATTCATGATACAGCATGGTCTCTCGTACCTTATTGCTTAAGTATAGACTTTGCTTACTCATTTTCATGTTGATCCAAACCGGTATGCTGTTATTTTGCCTTTATGTAGGGTGTGTTTAATGTAATGTTGTAATGTTGCTGGCTTTACATAATCAAAAATAGTGTAGCCTTTTGTCTGATGAATACGCTAACATAAAAATGCATGGAATAGGGCATGGATTTGTTGAAAATTTGCTACATATAAACGTTCATCTAGGAGCACGACATGCAATTTCATCTGATTTGTAAGGTAAATCATTTCTGTGGTAAATATATGACAAAATATTAAAGATGAACATTTGAATTAAATGTTGTTTAGTTAAAATTAAACCAGGATTAGGTCACCAGTAATGTATAAAAACAATCGCCAGGACCTTGGGCCTTCAACAGGCCTTTGTTGTAACGCGTAATGTACATTAGCTTTATAATACATTAGGTATTTAAACAGTTTTGTGCAATAAACCCATATGATTTCTTGCTTTTGGGTTTTTATTTGAACTAATTATTATTGCATCAGTGCCATAAGTATTTTAAGTAATTTTAAAGGCTATTGTTCGCTTACATCTACATTTTTATTACTACAAAAAAGCCTAATTTAGGGCCCATTTAAATTTTTCTATACTCTGTTTTAATGCTTAAATTATTACTTTTTAAAAATCAAAAAGCCTGTCTAATTATATGAGTTTACAGTTTTATTTTTTACCAATTTTTTTTCCATTACTTTTTTGGATTTCATTCGAATGGCTCCATTAAAATTGAATAATCAAACACATCTGCAATTAATTGATTTTATTAACAAAAAAAAGTTGATTTTTTTGTGGGAAATTAGTCGTTTAGATTCATCGATTAATTAGTCGAGAGATTAATCAAGATAAAAATAGTCGTTAGAGATGCAGCTTTCTCTGCTTTAGAATTAACAGAGCTTTGGACAGTTTCCATATAACTGTCCAGATCAACTTTAAATAATGAAAAGAGCAGTTTAAGACCAGATTATTGCTCATGTATGTGAAATTTAGAAGGAAACACAAAGTGTTACTTTCCTATATTCTCTTTTGATAGTGAAACAGTCCAAAGAAAACAAAACAAGAAAACAAGTTGCAGCAGTTTTGAGAACAGTATTTTTTAGTAGTCATTTCTAATTCATCTTTTCCAGGTGTTGCTATACTGATATCTCCTGGACATTACAGCATGTGCACTTAAAGTAAGTCACAACACAAACGCATGAACTTTGCCATGCAAATGTGCACCTTGTTCACAAAAGTGCACTTATTTGCATTTAGATGCATGCATTTAATTATTTTCAAGTTCATGCATTTAGTGCAAATCAAACAGTTTTGTTTGCATAATTTGTATGATTCTGTGTGCTAAAACAATGCGGACAGTATATGCAAATGCAGCATGTTTAATTCATTTTAAGTCAGTTGTCCCCTTTTTGGCTCGTGTCCGACTCAAATCCGTTTAGCTGTTTGTTGTCTGTCGTTTTTACAAACCCAATCCAAACCGCATTTGTGCGTGGTCTGAAATCTGATTAAAACTAGAATTTTAGATATGCATTTCAGTCTAAACAGCCCAATGAGATTAGTATTAGTTGTACTATCCTGGATATCGACTTCACCGTCTGAACAAACGGATCCAATTTCAGCACTTGCACAGAGACGGTGCAGACTGTCAGTCCTTAATATTAGATTTGAAAAAGTAAAACAGAATTGGGTGCAAAGCTACTTCGCGTTCTTCCAGGAGCCGTAATAATTGTGCCATAGCCTACGTCACTTCTGATAAAAGCATCTGCTGATGGTATTAGCTAGAAACCGGCTGCTCTGAAATATAAACTGATGTTGTTCTTAATCTTGCAGAAAGGAACATGTTGACATGTGGATAGCAATATCCCTAAAGTACTACAAATTCTTCATTTAAGCTCATGAGTTACGTTGAGGAAGTGAATCACTGAAACAGGACCAGTGACTTACTTCTTAGTGTTTACATTAATGTCCACCCATTTTGTGATGTATTTTTATACGAAACACAATACGAAATGTTTTATGTGGTACTTCTGTCTTGTTTTCCAGTATAAATATTTAAGCATTCTTAAATGAAGATTCATGCACTTGAAAAGGAGAAAAACGAATCTAAATTAAGTGTGTTTATGCTTAAAAAAAAAAAAAAAAAAAATCTGCCAATGGGGTCAGAAAAATAAACTCATCCATGAAAATATCCATAATAGAAAGCAATATTATAGATTATGGACTGGTATTTTAGCAGTGTTTTAAAGTTAAAATGCCTTAATGATGCATTATTTCTTACAAATACGTAGCTTTTGGCTTCACAAGATGTTAATTGACGGACTGGAGTGGTTTGGATTACTTCTGGATTATTGTGTTATGTTTTTATGAGCTGTTTGGACTCTCATTCTGAAGGCACTCATTCACATCCATTAGTGAGCAAGTGACGCAATGCTGCATTTCTCCAGATCTGATGAAGAAACAAACTCATCTACATCTTGGATGACCTGAGTGTGAGTGCATTTTCATGAAATTGAAATTTTTGGGCGATTTTCGTATATTTTTTGAGTTTGTTTGACATCTTGGATGACCTGAAGGTGAGTAGATTTTCAGAACTTTTCATTTTTCGAAGATTTCAAGTTAATTTTTTTTACACCTTTTACAAACTAAGGGTGAATAGATTTTTAGAAAATGTTCATTTTTGGGTGATTATGAGTTTAGTCGTTAGTTGAGTTTTTTTTAAAGTTTATTTTACATTTTGGATCACCTGAAGGACAGTACATTTTCAGCAAATTTTCATGTTTGGGCGATTTTTGTATATTTTTTGAGTTTACTTTACGATCTTTTATGACCTGAGGTTGAGTACATTTTCAGCAAATTTTCATTTTTGGGTGATTAAGAGTTTTGAGTTCATTTTTTTTTCAGTTTATTTTACATCCTGAATGACCTGAAGGTGAGTAGATTTTCAGCAAATTTTCATTTTTGGGCGATTTTCGTATATTTTTTGAGTTTACTTTACATCTTTTATGACCTGAGGTTGAGTACATTTTTAGTCAATTTTCATTTTAGGGTGATTTTGAGTTTATTTGACATCTTGGATGACCTGAAGGTGAGTAGATTTTCAGCCAATTTCATTTTTGTGTGATTTTTGTATATTTTTTGAGCTTACTTTACATCTTGGATGACCTGAAGGTGAGTAGATTTTCAGAACTTTTCATTTTTCGAAGATTTCAAGTTAATTTTTTTTACACCTTTTACAAACTGAGGGTGAATAGATTTTTAGAAAATGTTCATTTTTGGGTGATTATGAGTTTAGTCGTTAGTTGAGTTTTTTTTAAAGTTTATTTTACATTTTGGATCACCTGAAGGAAAGTACATTTTCAGCAAATTTTCATGTTTGGGCGATTTTTGTATATTTTTTGAGTTTACTTTACGATCTTTTATGACCTGAGGTTGAGTACATTTTCAGCAAATTTTCATTTTTGGGTGATTAAGAGTTTTGAGTTCATTTTTTTTTCAGTTTATTTTACATCTTGGATGGCCTGAAGGTGAGTAGATTTTCAGAAAATTTTAATTTTTGGGCGATTTTCAGTTTATTTTTGTAGTTTACTTTACATCTTGGATGACCTGAGGTTGAGTACATTTTAAGCAAATTTTCATTTTTGGGCGATTTTCGTATATTTTTTGAGTTTACTTTACATCTTTTATGACCTGAGGTTGAGTACATTTTTAGTAAATTTTCATTTTAGGGTGATTTTGAGTTTATTTGACATCTTGGATGACCTGAAGGTGAGTAGATTTTCAGCAAATTTCATTTTTGGAAGATTTCGAGTTAATTTTTTTTACACCTTTTACAAACTGAGGGTGAATAGATTTTTAGAAAATGTTCATTTTTGGGTGATTTTGAGTTTAGTTGTTAGTTAGTTTTTTTTTTTTTTTAAGTTTATTTTACATTTTGGATCACCTGAAGGACAGTACATTTTCAGCAAATTTTCATGTTTGGGTAATTTTTGCATATTTTTGAGTTTATTTTATGTCTTGGATGACCTGAGGGTGAGTAGATTTTTCAGCAAATTTTCATTTTTGGGTGATTTATATATTCTTTGAGTTTAAGTAGATTTAGAAGAGTAAGTAGTAACAAATTTTCATTGTGGGGTGATTTTGAGTTTATTTTTTGAGTTTATGACCTGAAGGTGAGTAGATTTTCAGCAAATTTTCATTTTTGGGCGATTTTCGTATATTTTTTGAGTTTACTTTACATCTTTTATGACCTGAGGTTGAGTACATTTTTAGTAAATTTTCATTTTAGGGTGATTTTGAGTTTATTTGACATCTTGGATGACCTGAAGGTGAGTAGATTTTCAGCAAATTTTCATTTTTGTGTGATTTTTGTATATTTTCTGAGTTTACTTTACGTCTTGGATGACCTGAGGTTGAGTACATTTTAAGCAAATTTTCATTTTTGGGTGATTAAGAGTTTTGAGTTCATTTTTTTCAGTTTATTTTACATCCTGAATGACCTGAAGATGAGTAGATTTTCAGCAAATTTTCATTTTTGGGCGATTTTCGTATATTTTTTGAATTTACTTTACATCTTTTATGATCTGAGGTTGAGTACATTTTTAGTAAATTTTCATTTTAGGGTGATTTTGAGTTTATTTGACATCTTGGTTGACCTGAAAGTGAGTAGATTTTCAGCAAATTTCATTTTTGTGTGATTTTTGCATATTTTTGAGTTTACTTTACATCTTGGATGACCTGAAGGTGAGTAGATTTTCAGAACTTTTCATTTTTGGAAGATTTCGAGTTAATTTTTTTATTTTATTGAGGGTGAATAGATTTTTAGAAAATTTTCATTTTTGGGTGATTTTGAGTTTAGTTGTTAGTTAGTTTTTTTTTTTTTTTTAAGTTTATTTTACATTTTGGATCACCTGAAGGACAGTACATTTTCAGCAAATTTTCATTTTTGGGTGATTTATATATATTCTTTGAGTTTAAGTAGATTTAGAAGAGTAAGTAGTAACAAATTTTCATTTTGGGGTGATTTTGAGTTTATTTTTTGAGTTTATTTTACATCCTGGATGACCCGAAGGTGAGTAGATTTTCAGTAAATTTTCATTTTTGGGTGATTTATGTATATTTTATCTGTTTATTTGACATCTTGAATTACCTGATGGTGAGTAGATTTTCAGCAAATTTTCATTTTTGGGCTATTTTTGTATATTTTTTGAGTTTACTTTACATCTTTTATGACCTGAGGTTAAGTAAATTTTTAGTAAATTTAAATTTTAGGGTGATTTTGAGTTTATTTGTCATCTTGGATGACCTGAAAGTGAGTACATTTTCAGCAAATTTCATTTTTTGTGTGATTTTTGTATATTTTTTGAGTTTACTTTACGTCTTGGATGACCTGAGGTTGAGTACATTTTAAGCAAATTTTCATTTTTGGGTGATTAAGAGTCTTGAGTTCATTTTTTTCAGTTTATTTTACATCTTGGATGACCTGAAGGTGAGTAGATTTTCAGCAAATTTCATTTTTGTGTGATTTTTGTATATTTTTTGAGCTTACTTTACATCTTGGATGACCTGAAGGTGAGTAGATTTTCAGAACTTTTCATTTTTGGAAGATTTCAAGTTATTTTTTTTTACACCTTTTACAAACTGAGGGTGAATAGATTTTTAGAAAATGTTCATTTTTGGGTGATTTTGAGTTTAGTTGTTAGTTAGTTTTTTTTTAAAGTTTATTTTACATTTTGGATCAGCTGAAGGACAGTACATTTTCAGCAAATTTTCATGTTTGGGTAATTTTTGCATATTTTTGAGTTTATTTTATATCTTGGATGACCTGAGGGTGAGTAGATTTTTCAGCAAATTTTCATTTTTGGGTGATTTATATATATTCTTTGAGTTTAAGTAGATTTAGAAGAGTAAGTAGTAACAAATTTTCATTTTGGGGTGATTTTGAGTTTATTTTTTGAGTTTATTTTACATCCTGGATGACCCGAAGGTGAGTAGATTTTCAGTAAATTTTCATTTTTGGGTGATTTATGTATATTTTATCTGTTTATTTGACATCTTGGATGACCTGAAGATGAGTAGATTTTCAGCAAATTTTCATTTTTGGGCTATTTTTGTATATTTTTTTAGTTAACTTTACATCTTTTATGACCTGAGGTTAAGTAAATTTTTAGTAAATTTTCATTTTAGGGTGATTTTTAGTTTATTTGTCATCTTGGATGACCTGAAAGTGAGTACATTTTCAGCAAATTTCATTTTTTGTGTGATTTTTGTATATTTTTTGAGTTTACTTTACATCTTGGATGACCTGAGGTTGAGTACATTTTCAGCAAATTTTCATTTTTGGGTGATTTTGAGTATATTTTTTTAGTTTATTTGACATCTTGGATGACCTGAAGGTGAGTAGATTTTCAGCAAATTTTCATTTTTGTGTGATTTTGTTTATTTTTTCAGTTTATTTTACATCTTGAATGAACTAAGGTTAAGTAGATTTTCAGCAATTTTTGGGGGGTGATTTTGAGTTTAGTTTCCATCTTGGATGGCCTGAAGGTGAGTAGATTTTCAGCAAAATTTCACCTTTGTGTGATCAAGAGTTTATTTTTTGAGTTTACTTTACATCTTAGATGACCTGAAGGTGAGTAGATTTTCAGCAAATTTTCATTTTTGGGCGATTTTTCAGTTTATTTTTTCAGTTTATTTTACATCTTGGATGACCTGAGGGTGAGAACATTTTCATAAAATTTTCATTTTTGGGTGAGTTTGAGTTTATTTTACATCTTGGATGACCTGAGAGTGAGTATATTTTCAGCAAGTTTTTATTTTTGGGTGATTTGGAGTTTATTTACTGTGGAAAAGAACAAAGCATCTAGTCACTCTTATATGTAACACTTTACAATTTTGTAACAATTTTAGATATATGTGTTTTCTGGAACTAAACATTTTTTGCAAAACAATCCTTTGCATTTAATCGACAGCATTCCTTTCGTTTCTGCCGAGCATCGCATTCCAGAGGGAAGCGCGCGCCACACGGTTTGTCCCGGGATGGGATGCACAGGGAGGGGAGTTGGGAATTACAAGCCACAAAACACATACTTTCCAGAGCTCACGCTCGCAGACGGGGTCGAGACAAGTGCAAATACTTTCCACTTATTTACCTGCGCACTTCAAAGGCCCCCAGGTTTCTTAGTGTTGGTGGAGCACGAGTTCTCCATCAGCGATGACAAACCTCAGGACTAAACAACAGGAAGCTTTGGTGCCGTGGGAGTTGGGTTAATGATGTGTATTCTTTTGTGTACCTGGGCTTTTATGAGTCAAAAACAATACCCTGGGTTTTAAAGGCTGTAAACTGTGAGCGTGTAATGTTTAGGACTAATTGATTAGCTTTCACATAAGTTACTGTAAAGACCAGCTGGGTTACAGTAATGCAATTACTGCTAATGACGCAAGTCACATTCTGTATGGCTGCAATTACTTGCATTTGGTTCTACCTACACTACCAGTCAAAAGTTTTTTAATGTTTCACCAAGCCTGCATTTATTTGGTCCAAAGTACAGCAAAAACTGTACAATTCAGAAATATTTTTACTTTTTAAGATAACTCTTTTCAATTTGAATATATTTTAAAATGTAATTTATACCTGTGATTTCAAAGCTGATTTTTAGCATCATTACTTTAGTCTCCAGTGTCGCACGATCCTTCAGAAATCATTCTAATATGCTGATTTGCTGTTCAAGAAACATTTGTATTATTATTAAAACAGTTGAGTACATTTTTTCCAGGATTCTTTGATGAACAGAAGGATCCAAAGATCAGCATTTATCTAAAATAAAAAGCTTTAGTATGATTTTACACTATACTATTTTTTTGGGGGAAAACATTATAGAAATTAATACTTTTACTTAGCAAGGATGCTCTAAATTGATCAAAAGTGGTGATAAAGACATTAATCAATTAATTCTATTTCATCAATCAATTATTCTATTCATCAAAGAAATCTAAACAAATTGATAAATGTTTTTGAGCAGCAAACCAGAATTTTAGAATGATTTCTAAAGGAACATGTGACTGGAGTGATTATGTAAAAATGCAGCTTTGAAAACACAGGAATAAATTACATTTTTAAATGTATTCAGATAGAAAGCAGTTATTTTAAACAGAAAAAATATTTCAGAATTTCACTGATTTTGCTGCACTTCGGAACAAATAAATAGAGACTTCTTTAAAAACCATTAAAAAACTTTTGACTGGTAGTGTAAATATGATTAAATTTAATGTATATTAAACAGTTTCTGACATAAAGTCACATAGTAAGAAGAGTAAAACAATGATCAAATCAACCAATCATGTGAGTTTGGAGCGGGGCTTATCTGTTTGCCTGACCAATTATAAATGAGGTGGAAATATTGGGGATTTTTCCATTATATTTTAAAATGACAAATTTTTATGTAGTAAAATAAACATTTGAAACTAAAAACCATAACTTCTATTGATATTAATATTTACAATAGGCTTTACTTAAGTAAATACTATTAACATTTTACAGTGGACCATATTTTTTAATTTTGGAAAATATGTTTTGTTTTGATATAATTACCTTTAAAAAAAATACCCCTATAGGATTAAAATTATAATTCGAAATTATAATCCATAACACTGAATTTGTCAAACTAAACATCCACCGTTGCGATCTGCAGTGACTCCCTTGCTACTATGAGCATATGTTGTTGGTTGTCGTTGTGAATGGTTTTGTTTATTGCTTCTTTAAATTCCCATGAATTCGTGTCACGTCAGGAGAACCACAGTTTGATTTACTTCAGTGAGAGCGATATTTCTTCCTGCTTGGAGAGTTTCAAGGTCGATTCTGAGACTGCGTGTTTGCCAGCTGACTGCAGAACCATCAGCACGATCACATTTCACAACAATATTTCACTGAAAAAAAAAATGATGCATTAAACTATTCAAGAAGAACGTTATTGCTAAAGTTCTGCTTCTCTTTATAAAATCGCGACCGTTTCTTCTAGTCGGCCATGAGCAAGAGCAAATGAAGATTTGCTTAAGTTTCTCCTGAGGAAAAAGTCAAACAGTGCTTTGGTTTGAGAGATCTCATGAACTCAAACATTAGTCAAATGCTCTGAGCTGCTCGACATTCATTTTATAGCTCTATACTCATACTGTGTGACTAACTTGTGTCTGCTTTTTAAATTCCTCAGAAATTTTAGAAGAAACATCTGTGAAGATGTTGATTCTTCGGTGAAACACGGCTGCGAACTCCATTACGTCTCATGAGGTATGAAAGAGCAACATCGGAGCTGTAAAATGTTCATTTGGGAATGTTCTCTCAGGCCTATGAAACTTAAACTGGAAATATAAAAGCAAAGTTGCCATCAGGTTTTCATACAGAAATGGATGATCTTTTCAGATCAGTTTCTCAAGATGCAGTCTTACCATTTCTGCCCATCCGCCTCGTGTTGTTGGACCGTATATCCAAACTGAGCCTCCTTCGAACCCTTGATGATTTTTGCATGTCTGGTGTCAATATTAAAGCAGGTCCACCGCCCTGAAATTAACACAAACAGCTTTTCAATTGGTTTCAGTTGGGTGTAAATGGGCTAAATTCATGATAAAGACTGTGAAAACCATTGTTTTTTCATGCATCAATTATGAGGTTTTGGGTTATTTTGTTTCCGTACACTGTAAAAAAAATCAACAAAACAATTTGTTGAGTCAACTTAAAATAATTTGTTACCCTGCTGCCTTAGATATTTGAGTTGATTCAACTTAAAAGTTTAAGTTTTCACTTAGTGCAACTTAACATTTCAAGTTGACTAAACTTTTTTTGAGTAGACTGAACTTAAAATTTTAAGGCAGCCAGGTAACAAATAATTTTAAGTTGACTCAACAAATTGTTTTTTTACAGTGTAACTTGTGTTCTTTTAGGCTAGTGGAAACTGGAAAGAAAACACATTTAAGTGTTATTTTATTGCATTTTATTTTGTTTTGCTTCCTTATCCCTTACCAAAAATAAGTATAACTTAAATTGAATTTATTAAGTATGCTTCAGTAAAGTTCAAGTATATTTTTAAGTATACTTTATGTAGTAAGTATACAAATATCAGTGTACTAGTAGTATACTTTTTCAATACTCCTTGGGACTAAGTTGGCCCAATTTCTAGTATATAGAAGTATACTTTTAAATGTACTTTAACTATAACAGTAGTAAAATTTGAGTACACAACTAGTTTACATCTATTTTTTCAGTTTGTATTGCAAGTATACTAAAAGTCAACTTATAGGTATACTGATAGTTTACTAATTAAATACTTTTGTGTCATGTTCTCATTGGTTGTTCTTCTTTTTCTGTTTTTGGCACGTTGCAATCTTTGTGCATATCATTGGTTGTTCCAGTCATGTGTCCTGTTTCTCATTGGTTGGTTTGTGTCATGTGACCTCAATGTTTGGTATAAGTAGCCCTCATGTTGCCATTGTCTCTTGTCATGTATTGAAGTTGTAACCCGCTGTTTCTGGTCAGGTATGCTCATGTCAAGCCAAGTGAAGTCTGTTTAAAGTCTATTCCAATTTAAGTCAGCATCAAGTCAAGTCTTCGTTTGTTTCTTTGGATTACACTTTGTAATGATAGTCCACTGAAGGCGAGATGTGAATGAACCCAAGTGCATTTTTGATTTAGCAGAGCGAATCTAAAGAAACAAACAAAGACTTGACTTGATACTGACTTGACTCGAAACAGACTTCACTTGGCTTGACATGACATGAGTAGACTTGACCAGAAACAGCAGGTTACAACTTCAATACACGACAAGAGGCAATGGCAACATCAGTGCTACTTATACCAAACAATGCAGGTCACATGACACAAATCAACCAATGGGAATCAAGACTTAGGACTAGAACAACCAATAAGAACATGACACATACACTGGCCGTTTCTCAATATGCGTTCTTGTCTGGACTTGTGTTCTTGTGGACTTGTGAAACGTCATCAGTTGTCGCCCAAGTACTGTTCCAATTCAAAGTTCAAATCTAGCAAGTACAGTTCAAATCCCCGGATGTGTTCTTGATCCGCCCCTTTTATCAAGGATGCATCAAGAGGAGACTTGTGCAGACTTGAGGCAGTCATGTATCCCAGAATGCATTTCGCACCAATCAGCGAGCGTTAACGGCGGAGGAGAAACCCCGCATAATTTTAAAAATATTACTGTTATTGTGTCATGAAATGTGAGTTTAAGAGTATTTCAGGCAAGAATGTAGTTGTTTAAAACTCAAATCTGCGGTTTATTTACAAAGACAGCGCCTATTTGAAAATTTGTTTCGCCGATTTCGGAGATGCTAATTCGTGGCGAACACCGGATGCTCAGTGGTCATGTATCCCGCAGAGAGAGCCTCATCGCGGCTAGTCCTTCTGACGTTTGCCGCTGGTCCCGATGTCTCTGTAGTAGTTAAAGAGGTATAATTCGTTTTGGGTAAATCTAACAGCTAATTTTTGGTCTCATGAATCTATTATTTATTCCAGGTCATATGAGGAGAAAGTTATGCTTCATAAATTATTTATCAATCGTAATTTAACGCTGACGTTTTAGCATGCATTTGACCGAATTGTCTCATTTTGTCTTTATTTCCGATTACATAAATCTCTTATACTTTATACTTATACTTGTATAATGGCTAATATTGTTCATTAAAACTGACATTTAACAAAAAAGGCAAAGGTGTGCTTGTCATGTTTCATTTTACAAGTCCAGATGTATTATACACACTGCAATCACATATTAATGTTCTATTATTTAAAAGAGTACGAAAAGAGAGTTGTGGTTTATATTTTGAAGAAAACAAAGAGGCAGTGGTGTTTGATATCACTTCCTTTTATTGTAATTATTGTTTTGTAACGCGTTGCATGAACCACATTTTTGTCGCTATTATTATGTTTAAGGTTAAATGAAACGGAAAAGAGGCAATGCTGTTTGATATAGTATTTCGTTTCACTGTAATGTTGTACATTCCCTGAACTACGTTTTTGCAGGTATTAATATGTTTAAATGAAAACGAAAAGAGGCAGAGGTGGTTGATATCATATTTCGTCTTATACATACAGTGAAGCAGTGAAGATAACCGGAGTAGAAAAGGCGAGCTGACTGACGTTATCAAGTACACTGCTGTTCCATTTGCAGAATTACAGGACTTGCATCCTTGCGTCCTCGGGAGTTCGTACTCCCAAGTCAAATTTACAAGTTCGAACTACGAAGGACGCAAGTCCGAACTTTGCGTACTTGGTATTGAGAAAGGAAATCACAAGGAACAAGGGAAAAACATGACAAGACAGGAACCATGGCTAAACTTCAAAATAAAAGACATGTTACACCCATACATATGAACCTATATATTGAGACTAACGGCAAAATTCAACATTTTAATTTGCAAGGAATTGTGTGTATCCACCTTATTCTTCAATGTGGAAGTACAGTGAGGAAAACAATTATTTGATCCCCTGCTGATTTTGTATGTTTGCCCACTGACAATGAAATGATCAGTCTATAAGTTTAATGGTAGAGACAGAATAACAACAAAAACAAAATAATCTAGAAAAACACATTTCAAAAGAGTTATAAACTGTTTTGCATTTTAATGAGTGAAATAAGTATTTGATCCCCTATCAATCAGCAATATTTCTGGCTCCCAGGTGTCTTTTATACAGGCCACAAACTGAGATTAGGAGCACTTTCTTAAAGGGAGTGCTCTTAATCTCAGCTTGTTACCTGTATAAGACACACCTGTCCACAGAAGCAATCAATCAATCAATCAGATTCTAAACTCTCCACTATGGCCAAGACCAGACAGCTGTCCAAGGATGTCAGGGACAAGATTGTAGACCTACACAAGGCTGGAATGGGCTACAAGACCAACATCAAGCAGCTTGGTGAGAAGGTGACGACAGTTGGTGTGATTATTCACAAATGGAAGGAACACAAAATAACTGTCAAACTCCCTCGGTCTGGGGCTCCATTCAAGATCTCACCTCATGGAGTTTTAATGATCATGAGAACGGTGAGGAATCAGCCCAGAACTACACAGAAGGGCCTTGTCAATGATGTCAAGGCAGTAGGGACCATAGTCACCAAGAAAACAATTGGTAACACACTACGCTGTGAAGAACTGAAATCCTGTAGTGCCTACAAGGTCCCCCTGCTCAAGAAAGCACATGTACAGGCCCAATGAATATCTGAATTTTTCCGAGGAAAACTGGGTCAAAGTGTCGTCAGATGAGACCAAAATCTAACTCTTTGGCATCAACTCAGCTCGTCGTGTTTTGAAGAGGAGGAATGCTGTCTATGACCCCAAGAACACCATCCCCACCGTCAAACATGGAGGTGGAAACATTATGCTTTGGGGTGTTTTCTCTATCAATCAGCAAGATTTCTGGCCCCCAGGTGTCTTTTATATCAGTAAAGAGCTGAGATTAGGAGCACTCTCTTAAAGGAAGTGCTCCTAATCTCAACTTGTTACCTGTGTAAAAGGCACCTGTCCACAGAAGCAATCAATCAATCAGATTCTAAACTCTCCACTATGGCCAAGACCAAACAGCTGTCCAAGGATGTCAGGGACAAGATTGTAGACCTACACAAGGCTGGAATGGACTACAAGACCATCACCAAGCAGCTTGGTGAGAAGGTCAGAACAGTTGGTGGAATTCGCAAATGGAAGGAACACAAAATACCTGTCAAACTCCCTCGGTCTGGGGCTCCATTCAAGATCTTACCTTCTCGAGTTTTAATAATCATGAGAACGGTGAGGAATCAGCCCAGAACTACACAGAAGGATCTTGTCAATGATCTCAAGGCAGCTGGGACCATAGTCACCAAGAAAACAATTGGTAACACACTACGCTGTGAAGAACTGAAATCCTGTAGTGCCTACAAGGTCCCCCTGCTCAAGAAAGCACATGTACAGGCCCAATGAATATCTGAATTTTTCCGAGGAAAACTGGGTCAAAGTGTTGTCAGATGAGACCAAAATCTAACTCTTTGGCATCAACTCAGCTCGTCGTGTTTTGAAGAGGAGGAATGCTGTCTATGACCCCAAGAACACCATCCCCACCGTCAAACATGGAGGTGGAAACATTATGCTTTGGGGTGTTTTCTCTATCAATCAGCAAGATTTCTGGCCCCCAGGTGTCTTTTATACTGGTAAAGAGCTGTGAGTGCTCCTAATCTCAACTTGTTACCTGTGTAAAAGGCACCTGTCCACAGAAGCAATCAATCAATCAGATTCTAAACTCTCCACTATGGCCAAGACCAAACAGCTGTCCAAGGATGTCTGGGACAAGATTGTAGACCTACACAAGGCTGGAATGGACTACAAGACCATCACCAAGCAGCTTGGTGAGAAGGTCATAACAGTTGGTGGAATTCGCAAATGGAAGGAACACAAAATACCTGTCAAACTCCCTCGGTCTGGGGCTCCATTCAAGATCTTACCTTCTCGAGTTTTAATAATCATGAGAACGGTGAGGAATCAGCCCAGAACTACACAGAAGGATCTTGTCAATGATCTCAAGGCAGCTGGGACCATAGTCACCAAGAAAACAATTGGTAACATACTACGCTGTGAAGAACTGAAATCCTGTAGTGCCTACAAGGTCCCCCTGCTCAAGAAAGCACATGTACAGGCCCAATGAATATCTGAATTTTTCTGAGGAAAACTGGGTCAAAGTGTTGTCAGATGAGACCGAAATCAAGCTCTTTGGCATCAACTCAACTCGCTGTGTTTGGAGGAGGAATGCTGTCTATCCCCACTGTCAAACATGGAGGTGGAAACATTATGCTTTGGGGGTGTTTTTCTGCTAAGGGGACTGCACCGCATCAAAGTGACGATGGACAGGACCATGCACCATCAAATCTTGGGTAAGAACCATTGAAACTGTTTTGTGGATGGGTATTCCAGCATGATAATGACCCAAAACACACGGCCAAGGCAACAAAGTAGTGGCTCAAGAAGAAGCAGCGTATTAAGGTCCTAGAGTTTTCCCTCACTGTAAGCAACGGACGAGACTTACAGTTCAGTAGCCGCTGTAGGGAAATAATGAGAAGAACAACAACGTGCAGTAAATGGTCAAACTGTTTGCACTACTAACCAGTGTGTTCATAATTAAGATAATACATTAAAATAACATGGTAAGACACACCAATTCAGTTTAAAGCAGCAAAACAAGCTGTTTTGTACAGCTAAAAATAGCTGGACATGGATGAGACCAGAAGCCAGACTCATAAAATTTACAAATTGTTGCGCCCACTCTTACGGGAAAAATAAGGCGGATAGATAGGTTTTTAGAGTTTTACAGAAATGTTGGTAGAGCCACGTATTTCAAATGAGCCTGCAAGAGTAGTTTTTGGCATAAGGTGTTACTGATAAAATGTCTAAATGCTACAATACGTCTGAGGAACGCTTATTCTATTCTTTAGTTGTTCTTAAGGAGGCACAATTTGTCTCACATGGTGCACAAAGATGATAAACAACCAATAAGACCACATGAAAGAGCAGGAGGGGAAATTTTGAGCTAAACGCCATCGGCAGCACATATCAAAGGGAATTCTGCGTCCTGTGATGGTCTGTTCACTTCCCTCGGGTTCTGGATGGACATTTGCAGCCTCTGGATTTCATTTAAATGTTTATTGGGAAAGGTCACTCAGATGGGAAGCAAGAATATAGTATCATAGAAGTGAGGTCACATCGCGTTTGAAGATTAATTTCCTGTGGAAACGTTTCCTCTGACTGGGAAAAAAACAAAAAGGGCCTATTGACTTTCCTTCATATTCTTCTCATTTTCACAGCAGAATGAAAAGTCATCAGACTTTGTGAGACGCAGTGGCCTGGCGTGAAGCCAACACATCAGAAATGAAAATATGCTTCTCACATTCAGTCTCATTGATTGTGGAATGTGTTTTGGAGAGCATCGTTTTGTCCCTTTATAGACAGGAATGTTCTGGCTTTCAGTATATAACGGTAGTATTTGTGGTGTAACGTGTTACCACAGAAAACAATATTCACTTATCCATCAGTTTTGCTTAAAAAAAGTAAAAGAAATCACAATTTTGGTGGTCTATAAAGGGTTTTAAGACGAAATTGTTTAAATTCTTCCAGACAAAAATGTGTTAGTAAATTCTAAAGCATAATTTTAGAACCGATCTAGACCAATAAAATTTTAGCTATTTTTTCTGGACATTTCCACTCATTTCAGCATGGAAGTGCCAAGAACATGCTGAACATTTTTGCTCAGGATCACTTGATTCTAGACTGATGTTTTTGAGCAAATCATCTGAGCCGTGAATATCATGTGATCTAATAACTCTAAAGCCACAGGAAAATGACGTTGAAACCATGTGAACAAACATAATCTCAAACTAGCGACTATCCTGTGACGTCAAAGACAGCAGATCTTTCACTGAGGGTGAGTAAATGATTTTTGTGTGAACTATCTCTTTAAGTTGTGTTCAGTGTTATTTTAGTAGCATTTATGTACTATAATTGTATTTTAGTCACTTAGTTTTAGTCATTTATAATGTGACTTATTTCAAGTTTTTCATTTAATATTTATGTTTTATTTCATTTCAGCTTTATTTCAATCAACAAAAATGATTCTGAGTAGTTTTAGTAAACAGTAGCAACACTGTTTGTGTTGAAACCAGACTCCTTTAATAAACCATCTCAGGGAATATAAGGCAACACAGCTGTAAAGTCAGCCAAGGTCTGTGGCTAAATTACAGCCAATTTACGATAGTAATGACTATAGCGAATGCTATGCGCTCAAATGCTCTGGATTCTTGAGAGGATCTGGTGTCATTAGAGTCATTTTTCATGTGTGATTCACATATGATTTAATTCAAACAGAAGCCCCAGTAGTTCTCAGATCATTCGTTATTCTGTTTGGATAAAGCTGTTTGGTGGAGCAACCAAAACACGTAATGAACCATTATATCAATACTTTATCTGTTATTATGTTAAAAAAGCACAAATATTGCCTTAAACCCTGCTGAAAAAAACAGCTAAAACCAGCCTAGGCTGGTTGGCTGGTTTTAGCTGGTCATAGCTGGTCAGCAGGCTGGTTTTAGAGGGGTTTTGTCTACTTTCCTTAGCTGGCCAGGCTGGGAGACCATCTAAAACCAGCCTAAACCAGCTTAGACCTGCCTTTAGCTGTTTTTTTTTCCAGATGGGAAAATAGAAAAAATGGGGTTCCTTTGCATTAGGACTGCATCTATGAAGCCTTACCCTGGTGAAAAAAACAGCTAAAACCAGACTAGGCTGGTTGGCTGGTTTTAGATGGTCAACCAGCCTGATTTTAGCTGGTCAGTAGGCTGGTTTTAGAGAAGTTTTAGCCACTTTTCACAGCCTGGCCAGGCTGGTTTAGGCTGTGAGACCAGCTAAAATCAGCTACTTCCAGCCTAAACCAGCTAAGACCAGCCAACCTGCCTAGGCTGGTTTTAGTTGTTTTTTTCATCATGGAAAATAGAAAAAAATTGGGTTCCTTTGCATCAGGACTACATCTATAAAGCCTTACCCTGGTGAAAAAAACAGCTAAAACCAGCCTAGACTGGTTGGCTGGTTTTAGTTGGTCAACCAGCCTGGTTTTAGCTGGTCAGCAGGCTGGTTTTAGAGAGGTTTTGACCACTTTCACAGCCTGGCCAGGCTGGTCAGGCTGGGAGAACAGCTAAAACCAGCTACTTCCAGCCTAAACCAGCTAAGACCAGCCACCAAGCCTAGGCTGGTTTTAGTTGTTTTTTTCATCTCAGAAAATAGATAAAAATGGGGTTTCTTTGCATCAGGACTACATCTATAAAGCCTTACCCTGGTGAAAAAAAACAGCTAAAACCAGCCTAGACTGGTTGGCTGGTTTTAATTGGTCAACCAGCCTGGTTTTAGCTGGTCACAGCTGGTCAGCAGGCTGGTTTTAGAGAGGTTTTGGCAACCTTACACAGCCTGGCCAGGCTGGGAGACCAGCTAAAACCAGCTACTTCCAGCCTGAACCAGCTAAGACCAGCCAACCAGCCTAGGCTGGTTTTAGTTGTTTTTTTCATCTCAGAAAATAGATAAAAAATTGTGTTTCTTTGCATCAGGACTACATCTATAAAGCCTTACCCTGGTGAAAAAAACAGCTAAAACCAGCCTAGACTGGTTGGCTGGTTTTAATTGGTCAACCAGCCTGGTTTTAGCTGGTCAGCAGGCTGGTTTTAGAGAGGTTTTGGCAACCTTACACAGCCTGGCCAGGCTGGGAGACCAGCTAAAACCAGCTACTTCCAGCCTGAACCAGCTAAAACCAGTCAACCAGCCTAGGCTGGTTTTAGTTGTTTTTTTTTCAGCAGGGAAAATAGATAAAAATGGGGTTACTTTGCATCAGGACTACATCTATAAAGCCTTACCCTGGTGAAAAAAAAAACAGCTAAAACCAGCCTAGGCTGGTTGACTGGTTTTAGCTGGTCAGGTCAACTAACCAGGCTGGTTTTAGAGGGGTTTTGGCCACTTTCCCAGCCTGGTCAGCCTGGTCTTAGCTGGCCAGACTGGGAGACCAACTAAAACCAGCTACTTCCAGCCTAAACCAGCTAAGAACAGCTAACCAGCCGAGGCTGTTTTTTCAGCCGGGAAAATAGATAAAAATGGGGTTCCTTTGCATCTGTGAAGCCTTACACTGGTGAAAAAAACCCAGCTAAAACCAGCCTAGGCTGGTTGGCTGGTTTTAGCTGGTCATAGGTGGTCATCAGGGTGGTTTTTGAGGGGTTTTGGCCACTTTCCTGAGCTGGGCTTAGCTGGCCACGTTGAAAGACCAGCTAAAACCAGCTACTTCCCGCCTAAACCAGCTAAGACCAGCCAACTAGCCTAGGCTGGTTTTAGCTGTTTTTTTCATCAGGGAAAATAGATAAAAATGGGGTTCCTTTGCATCAGAACTGCATCTATGAAGCCTTACCCTGGTGAAAAAAAAAAACAGCTAAAACCAGCCTAGGCTGGTTGGCTGGTTTTAGCTGGTCAGCCAGTCTTGTTTTAGCTGGCCAGCAAGGTGGTTTTAAAGGGATTTTGGCCACTTTCCTGAGCTGGCCAGGCTGGAAGACCAGCTAAAACCAGCTACTTCCAGACTAAACCAGCTAAGACCAGCCAACCAGCCTAGGCTGGTTTTAGCTGTTTTTTGATCAGGGAAAATAGATACATTTCCTTTGCATCAGGACTGCATAGGTGGCTTAAAGTTTGGGAAAAGAGCTACTGAAAACCAAACTTAATTTTGAAACACCTTAAAGTTTAGGAAACCAGCATGACTAGACTATATGGACTAGATCTGCTAAAACCAGTTTGAATGGTTTAAGAGGTATCTGTGTGGATTTATCTCAGCTCTTTCAGACTGGCTCTGGCTCGGATGAGAAATGAATCCACGACCAACACTTCGGGCCAGAAATGAACCAGACATTACACTCTCATGGCAAGTGACTGCATAAGATTCCAGCATGGTAAAGTCGTCATAAAAGCTTTCAGGGAAAGCACTCTTAAATTTGAATTATTGAACAGGTGGCTCTTATGACTCATCCAAGTCTCTAGATATGACTCAGGTCAGTCTTTCAATGTAATTCTCTGGTGTTTTTCCCACCTGTTTTATGATCCAGCAGGTGAAAATCGCAAATCTGATCACTTAATAAAGTAACATCACACACCTCCTTAAGCAAACAAAAAAACTAAACAAATGACTGACATCCAGTCACATAAAAGAGCATAAATTAGGTCAGTAAATATTGGAGCTCAAAAGTAAATATCGGAGACAAAAACTCAACAAACTGTGGTTTTAATTAGGCTGAAAGTAGGTTAAAAAAATCTGTCAGATGGATGTTATTTCGGTTGCAAATAAACAGGCCCAGGCACTTCCGGCGTCATCAGCCAATCAGATTACTGATCACCGTGGCGACCAAAACGAAGAGAAACATACCTGTAAGTACTTAAATTTAAATTTGACATTATGATCCTTCTTTCACATGTGTTTTGAACTAAAGATTATGCCACTTGTCATTAACGAGTGGAGGCCAGGAGTTGAGTCCTTTTTCCAAAGCATTCCTTGAAAATATCTTGCCTCAGACGTACTTTTTCCACTTTGAGACGTCTATTGTTTTTAAATGACAGTATTTTATAAGCTCCCGTTACTCAGAGACGCACGTAAACAGTGCACGCCCTCTGCTGGACGTCATACGCAAACGCAGCGCTAAATGAAAGGTGTGCTAACGCTCCTTGAATTTTAAGGACTGAATGGCTGCTTTTTCAGAACATATAGCATAGTGGCAGTTTTTATTCTTCTCATTAGAAATCGTTCTGTAAATCTTTCTCGGACTCGCTATGCATGCTAATGTAAACAACTAAAGACAGATTTGTCTGCTTTTTACCCCAACCCATTAAAATATTTAAAATATTACATTTATTATTAAAGATTTCGAATTTTGTCTTGGAAGCAGATTGGAAACCACTGTTCTTAAAAATCCATCTAGCCTTGCTGAAGTTCTGGCATCAAGCTAGATTGGATCAGTCTGTATTTATGAGCTAAGACTTGAAGTAGCCACTTCTCAGCTCATTAAAAATCCTTTACGACATATAAATATCTTTGGGAGTCAGTCCAGCACAGTTCATCGTCCCTGCATACATTTATTGTACTCGAGCCCATGTATGACATGTGCCCTCTTATGTAGGTCCATTAGATGAGCGAGTGTATAAGTGGATCCAGATTGTGTGTTTGATCCGGAAACTAGACCCTGCTCATAAAAGTCCATCTGGATGTTCTGGATGAAGGTCACACAGTTCCTCCAGAGTTCCTCCTCCATTATCAACCTGACGTTTCCAGAGCGGTAAGAGAGCAAGCTAACAAAAATATGTTCTAATTATGAAAACGTTATTTATTTATGCAAGCATTAGAGCAACATTCCATTTGATCATGTTCCAACAAAATTGGAATGTAACTTGAATGTTCTTTGAAGGTTCTAAAACAAAAAGTAGTAAAAATATCAGACGAACGTCCAACTAAAACGTTTCAGAAAATAAATGAGCAGTGCATAAGTCAAGTTTTATTAAACTTTAACATTATTAAAGAACCAGATAACTTTGAATGAGCATTTTATAAATGTGACCCTGGACCACAAAACCAGTCATAAGGGTCAATTTTTTAAATTTGAGACGTATACATCTGAATAAAGAAGCTGAATAAATAAGATGCATTGATGTATAGTTTGTGAGAATAGGACAATATCTGGCTGAGATACAACTATTTGAAAATCTAGAATCTGAAGATGCAGAACAATATCAAAATACTGAGAAAAAAGCCTTTAAAGTTGTCCAAATGAAGTTCTTAGCAGTGGATATTACTAATTAACAATTAAGTTTTGATATATTTACGGTAGGAAATTTACCAAATATTTTCCTTGATCATGATCTTAACTTAATATCCTATTTTCTTCGGTTATTTTGACCCATACAATGTATTTTTGGCTATTGCTACAAATAAACCCATGCTACTTAAGACTAGTTTTGTAGTCCATGCAGAGTCACAAATGTGACTAAAAGAACGTTTGTTTAAAACCTTGCCACAACATTCTGAGAATGTTCCCTGTTAGCTGTGATTCACTTTATTGAACTTGAAATCAACACATGATAAACCCCAAACCACAAGCAACTTTGGCAAAAATGTCTGAAGTATGAATATTAAATATAATGCAGCAGATTTCAGCACTTATAAAGCATAACATTTTTATAAGTTTTATCATGGTTATTATTAAAATATCTTAAATATCTCAAAATAGTATCCTAGTCAGCAATTAGATTACAATAAAGAGCAACTAAAGACTTTTGCCAAAATATCCATAGGTTTCTCTAGAGAAAAATACCCAGTAATCTCTCATTTGTCTCCTCTGGAGTTTCAGATCTTAACTTCTCAAAGTTTGCCAATATCTCAGTATGAAATGATATGAGCTCTATAAAATTTATTTTACTGGATGACAACTAGTGACACATTTGGATTTGGTTCTATTTCTTATGATGAACCCTCAAAACACCTAGAATCAAAAATCATTTACTTATAATGATATTTAATCAGATTTATCTCACTTGTGGAGACTGTTTTGTCTTTAAAGTCTGTCTAAGTGCACTGAGAAACATTCTTGCATAAGCTCACACACCCCCTTATGCTCTCACACACTCACCTGGCATCAGAGCGGCGATCCACAGCAGCAGGATGTAAGTGTACTCCATACGTTCAAACGTGAATCAGTCAGTGTGTTTGTTTATATCAGGTCCTCACAGCAAGAGCAGACAATCTGGTCTGATCAAGTCCTGAACCACAGCAGAACTACATCTGAGAAGGAGGAGCTGACAGCTGCCTCGAGGAGGAGGAAAACGGGGTGACCGTCCTCAAACACAGAGAGAGATATTGGAGCAGGTACCTGACTGGCTTCTCTTGTAGTTTCCCACATGCTTTTACTGCTCTTAAAGCTGTTGCTGTATCTCTCTCTCCAGATGTTTAGTTGTGGAAAATGAAGTTCTCCAGCTCTCCGGACTACAACATCTGTCGGAAAACGCTACACATGCTGCTGCCAGAGCTTAACGGACTTCAATAACATGGTGGTTTCCATTCCATGCACTCTTTAAAAACCCCAAGAAATCAAAATTGTGGCTGTAGGTTTATTCTCTTGTGGCATCAAGGTTAGAAACATACATATTTTGAGGTTGTTTCGAATCTATACACTTAATAACACTTCATGCATTATGGCAAGACACTACAGGTGAATAGGGGGGAAAAAAATCTAATTTTAAGCAAACTTCTAAAATAGAACTTCTAAAAAAAACTTGTAAAATTCTTTTTTAGGATTTTGTTGAAATTTTAAGATTAAACTATTGTTCTGAGGGGATTTTGGATATGTACTTTTATCACTCAGTAAATAAAAAAATACTGTCATCAGCCAAAAAAAACCCTCCAGAATACAGATAGGAATAAAACTGTAAAATTTGGTGTATGCAAGTGCTCCTAAAATAGAGAAACAAACTCATTTTGAGAAGATTACATTAAAAAATATGCATTTAAAAATCTGCAGGTGCAAATAGATAAAGTGCAATAATCAAATCAAGCGAATGACATATGAACGAACCCATCTACATAAACCTCCAGAATACAGATAGGAATAAAACTGCTAAGTCTGGTGTATGTAAGTCCTGCTGAAGTGGAGGAAAAACTCATTTTGAGAAAACTGCCTTTAAAAACAAGTATTTTATTTGAAAAATACAGACACAAATATGTTAAGTGCAATAATAAAATCAAGCAAATGACATATTAACAAACCCTTCTACAAAAACCTCCAGAATACAGATATGAATAAAACTGTAAAATTTAGTGTATGTAAGTCCTGCACTCATTTTGAGAAAACTGCCTTTAAAGATAAGTATTGTTTTTGAAAGTACAGACGCGAATAGGTAAAGTGCAATAATAAAATCAAGTGAATGACATATTAACAAACCTTTCTACAAAAACCTCCAGAACACAGATAGGAATAAAACTGCTAAGTTTGGTGTATGTAAGTCCTCCTGAAGTGGAGGAAAAACTCATTTTGAGAAAACTGCCTTTAAAGACAAGTATTGTATTTGAAAAGTACAGATGCAAACAGATGAAGTACAATAACAAAATCAAGCGAATGACATATTAACAAACCCTTCTACAAAAACCTCCAGAATACAGATATGAATAAAACTGTAAAATTTAGTGTATGTAAGTCCTGCTGAAGTGGAGGAAAAACTCATTTTGAGAAAACTGCCTTTAGAGATAAGTATTGTATTTGAAAGTACAGACGCGAATAGGTAAAGTGCAATAATAAAATCAAGTGAATGACATATTAACAAACCATTCTACAAAAACCTCCAGAATACAGATAGGAATAAAACTGCTAAGTTTGGTGTATGTAAGTCCTCCTGAAGTGGAGGAAAAACTCATTTTGAGAAAACTGCCTTTAAAGACAAGTATTGTATTTGAAAAGTACAGATGCAAACAGATGAAGTGCAATAACAAAATCAAGCGAATGACATATAAACAAACCCTTCTACAAAAACCTCCAGAATACAGATAGAAATAAAACTGTAAAATTTAGTGTATGTAAGTCCTGCTGAAGTGGAGGAAAAACTCATTTTGAGAAAACTGCCTTTAAAGATAAGTATTGTATTTGAAAGTACAGACGCGAATAGGTAAAGTGCAATAATAAAATCAAGTGAATGACATATAAACAAACCTTTCTACAAAAACCTCCAGAACACAGATAGGAATAAAACTGCTAAGTTTGGTGTATGTAAGTCGAAAAACTCATTTTGAGAAAACTGCCTTTAAAGACAAGTATTGTATTTGAAAAGTACAGATGCAAACAGATGAAGTGCAATAACAAAATCAAGCGAATGACATATAAACAAACCCTTCTACAAAAACCTCCAGAATACAGATAGAAATAAAACTGTAAAATTTTGTGTTTGTAAGTCCTGCTGAAGTGGAGGAAAAACTCATTTTGAGAAAACTGCCTTTAAAAATATGTTTTGTATTTGAAATCTGCAGGCGCAAATAGATACAGTGCAATAAAATAAAAAATCAGGTGAATGATATACGAACAAACCCTCAGGAAAAAACCTTTAGAATATAGAGAGGAAGAAAACTGTAAATTTTGGTGTATGTAAGTGCTGCTGAAGTGGAGGAAAAACTCACTTTGAGAAAACGGCTTTTAGAAATATGCTGAAATATACAGATGCAAGTCGATAAAGTGCAAAAAAATACATATAAAAATGAGCATTGCATGAAAAAAAAAAAACATTTTCCTTGCTCTGACCACAAACTAAAACCTTTGAACCAAAACAGTCCGATAATTAGTTTGTGGTTTAGTTTGTCAAATGTGGGAAACCAAAGTAAACAAATGAACATCCTGGAAGCTGCTAAGGGGAATATAAAATGTCAGCCACACCAAAGACGCTCCTGATTAACCGTTCACCTTTATGCCGTGACTCAGTGTGTTTAAGAGACTCCAGACGTGATGAGATGTTTGATACTCTAGAATAACAAGGCAGGAGCTGATTAACCACACATAAGGTCTTTGCCGTGAATCTGAGTGGAATAAACTTCATCACTTACTCACCCTTGAGTTATTTCAAAAGCCATATGAGTTTCTTCCGTGGAATACAAAAGATGTAGGTGTCAAGGTCCTGAAAAGACATAAACACACAATAAAAGTATTCAGAAAGTCTCCCAAAGTCATCTGACAGTTTAATATGAGGAACAGACACACATTTTTGTCATAATTCAAGGTTTTTATTGTGTTTTTTGTTCTGTTGGTTTATTGTTACTGGTCTCTCCTTTCATTGTTTGGATCTTTTGTGTTCCACGGAGAAAGAAAAAATATGTATCTCTAATTTTCCTGTTATATACACACTAATGTTCAAAAGTCTGGGATCACTAAGATTTTAATGTTTTCTTTTAAACATGCTCACCAAGGCTGCATTTATTTGATCAAAAATACAGTCAAAATAGTAATACTGCGAAATAGGAAATAGGATTACAATTTAAAATAAGATTTTGGAAAATAAGCCTTGAGAAATCATTCTAATTTATCATCAATATGCTAAATTATCAATGTTAGAAACATATATAGCCTACAACATTTTTGGGGAACTTGTGATACTTTTTTCAGGATTCTTTGATGAATAAAAAGAAAAAAAGAACATTTATTTAAAATAATACAAATCTTTAAAACAATAAAACAAGATAAATGTACTTAAAATCAAGATATTAAGACTTGTTTTTAGAGAATATATCTTTAATATGAGTTTAGTTTTAAATATAAGATAGTTCAAATCATTTAAAAATCTATGATTGCAGACTTTTTTCAGAGAATATGTCTTAAATATTATATTGTTATCACTTGTTTTAAGCATAAACTAGTTAAAAAGTTACAAATCTTTGACTGCATGAAGAAAACAATGCATAAAATACTAAAATATTATTATATCTATAATAGGAGATACTTTTTAACTTTAGTTAAAGCAAAGTTTGGGATCAGTAAGATTTTAATGCTTTTTAAAAGAGACTTTTGTTCCCAACATTGATAATAAAAGTAACTAGATAAAAAAGTTTGTCAAGACAAAATTTAAGTTGGCTTGAGAAAGCCGGACCAGAAAGTTTAAAAAGTTTTGAAGTTTTAAGTTTGATGGTTTTTAAAAAGTTTTAAAAAAGTCTGAAAAGTTTATTTAAAAAGTTTAACATTTTTAAAAAGTTTTGAGTTTTAAGTTTGAGGGTTTTCAGTCTGAAGTAGTTTAACGTTTAAAGTAGTTCTAAAAGCTTAAAGTTTGATTAGCATGTTACTAGCGTGTTGCTATCATGTTTCTAGAATGATTAAGAAGTTGCTAGCATATTATTAGCATGTTCCTAGCGTGATTAGCAAGTTGCTAGTATGTTTATAGCATGATCAGTCCCTCCAGGATTTCACGATTTTTTTTGTGATTTTTGCGATGAAAATTATACATTTTGTGGTGGCAAGTCCTAGAAATTTGCGAAAAATTTTGCGATTTATTTAATTATTTAATTTATTTATTAATAATTAGGATATCACATTTACCATATTAGGTATTATGTTAGAGGGTCAATTATCATACATAACACAAATCAAACAAAATTTGTTTATTCTGATACATTTGAACTTTTAAAATAACCTATGGGCAATATTCTTATGTGACCTTTGTAAACATTAACAGCAGGTGTAGAAATTTATACTGTACATAGCCTACTTCATTTCAGTCGCATCTCAGGTACTCTTTACATTTTGGTAGCCCAAAAATTTATTGAACTAGCCCAAATAAAAAAGCTTTTTAATTTTTTTTTTTTAAATATAGAAATTCAAACAGGAGTCTAAATGTCAATCAAATATGTTTTCAATACACAAATATAAACAAATATCAAGGAAGGAATTTTATTTCACTCTTTAGTGTATCTGCAGAATTTTTAAATATCAATTTAAAGCAATGTATGATCCTTTTTAAGAGCGGCACAAGTAAAATGAACAGAATGGGTGGGGTTGGACAATGTAAGGTAGAATTTTAGGTCATAAAATGACGATTTATAATTCAGATACAGATTCACACAAAAACAATATCTTATACAATGGCATTTCAGCCTTTATACCATTAAAAGGGATAAATCAAGTATATAATTTATCATATTTATTTAAAACATAAACATTACTGTCTTAATTGTTTAGATTTTTTAGAAGGCACATTAAAAACCCTATGTGTTTGCTGCATAAAAACAAACAGCTGAAAAATGAATTGGAAAAAAATTCTAAAAAATTAAAATTAAAAATTCTGTCACAAGGGGGCGCTTTAGGAGCGCTGAAATATTATCGTTTCCCTAGGAACGGCTGTATACAAATCAGCTTTAACGCTGTTTTATCAGCATGAAATGAAAATGCCAACGACACGTTTCTGAGGACAGTCGGTTCTACTCAGATACATTCATTTAAAGACATCAGTGCTGCGTTTTGACTTTGAAATGTGCAGGGCTCATATTTATTCAATGACATCACTGCCTTTAGAAGTTTTATCCAGCCCTATCGTGATTCGTCTTTCCGTCCCTAACTGACTTTTAAAATTATAATTAAGACTTTTCTTATACTATTTAACAAATTCAAAACTTTTATGGCGTTCCATTTGCAACAACAGAAGCCCTCTACTTTACGATAGCGGGTCGGCAGGCCAGTGAAACATTTTGGTAGCTCGACTGAAAAACACAATAGCCCCCGGGACATCGATCTTGCGAGCCCTGCAGACAGACAGCTCACAGACATCACGTGAGCAGCGTCTTTATCAACGTGAGATATATATATATATATATATATATATATATATATATATATATATATATATATATATATTTTTTTTTTTTTAAATATTTTTATTATTGAAATATTTGAATAACCATTTTTTGCGATTATTTTGCGGTTAAATGACAAATTATGCAGGATCGCAAAAAAATGCGACATTTTGTTGATTTTGCATTAAATTCAGCGATCGCAGAATCGCGAAAAACTGGAGGGACTGCATGATTAACAAGCTGCTAGCATGTTTCTAGCATGATTAGGCAGTTAATAACATGATGTTAGCAAGTTGCTAGCATGTTTTAGCATGATTTTAACATGTTTTTAACATGATTAGCTAGTTGCTAGCGTGTTTCTAGCATGATTAACAAGCTGCTAGCATGTTTCTAGCATGATTAGCAAGTTGGTAGCATGATTAGCATTTTATTAGCATGTTGTTAGCATGATTAGCTATTAATAGCTTGTTGTTAGCATGATTAACAAGTTACTAGCATGATTCTAACATTACTAGCATAATACTAGCATGATTTTATCACAATTAGCATGTTACTAGCTTGTTGCTAGTATGTTGCTAGCATGATTAGGCAGTTTCTAGCGTGTTTTAGCATGATTAAGTTACTAGCATGTTTTTAGCATCATTAGCAAGTTGCTAGCATGTTTCTAACATCTTTCTAGCATGATTAGCAAGTTACTACTATGTTTTTAGCATGGTTATCAAGTTACTAACATGTTGTTAGCATGATTAGCAAGTTTGTAGCATGATTAGCATTTTGATTAGCATGTTGTTAACATGATTAGCATGTTACTAGCTTGTTGTTAGCATGATTAACTAGTTACTATCATGATTCTAGTATGATTAGCAAGTTACTACTATGTTATTAACATGATTATCAAGTTAATAGCATGTTTCTAACATGATTAGGCAGTTAATAACATGATGTTAACAAGTTGCTAGCATGTTTTAGCATGATTTTAACATGTTTTTAACATGATTAGCTAGTTGCTAGCGTGTTTCTAGCATGATTAACAAGCTGCTAGCGTGTTTCTAGCATGATTAGCAAGTTGGTAGCATGATTAGCATTTTATTAGCATGTTGTTATCATGATTAGCTATTAATAGCTTGTTGTTAGCATGATTAACAAGTTACTAGCATGATTCTAACATTACTAGCATAATACTAGCATGATTTTATCACAATTAGCATGTTACTAGCTTGTTGCTAGTATGTTGCTAGCATGATTAGGCAGTTTCTTGCGTGTTTTTAGCATGATTAAGTTACTAGCATGTTTTTAGCATCATTAGCAATTTGCTAGCATGTGCTATGTAATCATTACTATCATGATTCTAGTATGATTAGCAAGTTACTACTATGTTATTAACATGATTATCAAGTTAATAGCATGTTTCTAACATGATTAGGCAGTTAATAACATGTTGTTAGCAAGTTGCTAGCGTGTTTTAGCATTATTTTAACATGTTTTTAACATGATTAGCTAGTTGTTAGCGTGTTTCTAGCATGATTAGACAGTTGCTAGCGTGTTTTTAGCATGATTAAGTTACTTACGTGTTTTTAGCATCATTAGCAAGTTGCTAGCATGTTTCTAACATCTTTCTAGCATGATTAGCTAGGTACTACAATGTTTTAGCATGGTTATCATGTTACTAACATGATGTTAGCATGATTAGCATTTTATTAGCATGTTGTTAGCATGATTAGCACGTTACTAGCTTGTTACTAGCATGATTAACTAGTTTCTAGCCTGTTTCTAGCATTATTAGCAAGTTGCTAGCATGTTTTTAGCATGATTTTAGCAAGTTTCTAGCATGATTGGCAAGTTGCTAGCGTGTTTCTAACATGATTACAAGGATCATGTGACACTGAAGACTGGAGTAACGGCTGATCAAAATTCAGTTTTGCATCACAGACATTTGTAATTCTATTTTAAAGTATATTAAAATAAACAAAACCGTTACTTTGAATTGCATAATATTTCATAACATTACTTTTCTTCTGTATTTTTGATCATATAAAATAAATAAAATTTGATGAGCATAAGAGACTATAAAAAAACATTAAAAATTTTACTGATCCTAAATGTTTGAGCGGCAGTGTGTATATTTAAGATATAAATTGCTGCACACAGATGTGAAAAGAAAAGCCATGAAAATCAAACAGTCTGGAATATGGATTAGCAGACGTCAGGTCGCTATAAAGGTTTAAATATAGAGTTTGTGGGAGTGTTTCAGCCAATAATGTTCACAGCCAGAAACGACTGCAATTAAACCTGCGTCAAATTAACTCACCCAAACCTCAGAACCAGTCCGATGTGTTAAAATAACATCTAACGGCCACATCAAAAAGTGAAGTCAGTCTGAAACATGAGGTCATCTGTGTCTTTATTAAATCCCGGGACAGGAAGGGCGTCATGGAGCAAGTCTACGCAACGTTTGGCGTGGATTCGGATCATCCGGGCCAGATCCAGAGCAGCAGCATGAGGACCAGACTGAGATGAAGAAGAAACTGTGTTTGCCAGATCAGGTCTGTTTCACAACTAACCCTGCATGAGCATGTGTGGATGTGAATGAATGTGTGTGTGTGTGTGTGTGTGTGTAGGTGTGTGCATGTGTTTGACAGACGTGTCTGTTTGTGTGGAATATGGAATCCATTATGAACAGGATGCTCTTGTCCAGGTTGAACATTTTCAACTGTGTTTTATGAAGAAGCTGAGAGCGCAGGACATTTCTAAGAGTTTTTAGTGGTTCTCTTTCAAACAATCGCTCGGTATCTCACTATGGGAAACGCCCCCAGGCGTGATAGACTATGGAAGCACCAATTACACCACGTCTGTCCGGAGGATAGACCAATCACAGCTCATACAAGGAGCCCACCCCTCTCCCTATATATACAGCTGTGATCCCCAAAAACGGCATTCTTGTTCTCTTCCCCGTGAGGACTTTCCATCAGCACCTAGGCTGCGCTGCTTCAGTTCCTAAACGTGCCGTCAAGGTCGACGTTGCCGAACGCAGTGTAGTCAAATAAATCTGTTACGGATTCTCTGCTCGTTACTGAGTTTTTATTTGCCTGGTTAGAAAATCTGTTGCGGATTTTCGGCTCGTCACTGAGCTCTTTGCATTACTGTTATTAGTGGTGTTTCCTATCCTAGCTAACGCGTTAAGGCGAGCTGAGTTTAGGAGATTTTGACTCACCATGTCGGTGTCCAAAGTCGCTGCGGAGAAGGGAAAGGAGGCCCCTTCGCGCTCATGTCCGGCAGCATGTGGATTTATGATCTCGGGCAGGGATCCGCATCCGATGTGTATCGCATGCATGGGCGTAAAGCATGCTCAGGCTGCGCTGGCGGATGCGGAAAGTTGCCCGCACTGTCGGGTAATGCCGGCCAGGATTCTAGAGAGAAGGCTTCGAGTGGCGGCATCTTCCAAAGACGATCCGGTTCTCTCCGCTGTCCCTCATTCCGTTAAGGGGACCCAACCTTCTCCCCCGCGTGATCTTTCTTCGTGGGGAGATATAATGGATTCGGAGTCTCCGGAGTTTGCACCGCTTTTCGACCAGCAGCTGCTGGCGGGCGGCGATGAGGTTGAGGGAGATGAAGAGGAGGATGAGGAGATGCTAGCTCGCCTCCTCCGAGACGAGCCGGATGATGAGGAAGATGATGCTATCCTGTCGGCAGCCCAAACATCCAGGCCAGTGAGTGTGCAAAGTGGCGATATGGCATCGACGGTGGGGGATTGCGACTTAGTTGAGGTCTGTAAGCGTGCAGCAGCTAAGCTTGACATCCCTTGGCCCGTAACTCCTGGGGATCCGGGAGTTAAACGTGATATCTATGACGGGAAAAGGCTCCCGTCCCGCCTTCCCACGGCAAAACAACTGCTCCCCGCTTTGCCGGCGTGCATAGCAGAGATGAAGCGCTCATGGGATAAACCTTTTTCTCATCGCGTGCCCGTCAAGGGCTATTCGTCTCTTGATGTGAGTGAAATGGAGGGGCTTGGGCTCTCTAACCCTCCCACGGTCGAGCAGTCAGTGGCCCACCACCTGCATCCGAACAGGCGGACCACTCTCTCATCGGCCAGCCCCTCCCTCCCTGGGAAAATGGAACGCTTTACCGCTTCCATGTACCAGAAGATTTATAAGTCATCGGCGTTAGCGGTGAGGGCATTGAATGTCACGTCCTTGTTGATGGCTTACCAAGCTGAATTATTGGAGGAGCTGGGCACGCAGCTCGATGCCGGCAATCCAAACCCGGCGGTCTGGGAGGAGATCTGCAACATTACAGATCTCAATCTGCGCACCTCACGTGGTGCGGTGCAAAGCAGCGGCCGTTCCATGGCTCTCGCTGTCGCGGGCGAGAGGTCGCTGTGGTTAAATCTGTCGAGTATTGGTGACAGGGAGAAACTGGATTTTCTTGACGCTCCTGTAGACTCGACTGGGCTGTTCGGCCCGGCCGTCGCGGCGATGAGACAGAGGTGCGACCTCCAGAAGAAGGAGGGTGAGGCGTTCGACATCTGTCTGCCTCGTAAAAGAGCTTTCCGTCCTCCCGTTCCCCCTCGGCCTGTTCCTCCGACACAGAACAGGAGGTTTTTGAATGCGTCCAGAACTGCAAAACCCCAGAGCACAGAGCAGCCAGCCCGCCCCCCTGCTGTTCCGAATGCTAAACCGTGGGGAAAGCAGTCATTCGCGGCAGCGGCCGCAAAGTCCAGGTCCGTTAACCCTTCCAGCAAAAAGAAGAGGGACACCTAGGACACAGGCTCCGCAGGGGAGGGACGGGCAGCACCTAGGGTTTTCTGCGATGTCCTCTCCCGAGTCCACCACGTCTGTTCTCCCACCCGCGAAGAAGCGGAGGATGTGGATTTTGGACGGAGAAACGGTTCTAAGTTGTGTTCAGGCCAGTTCAGTTTCCCCTCAACACACAAAGTTCCGCGGATTGCTGACAGCAATTCCACATGTTCAAGGGCTGAGAACGCAACCATCAAACAAATGTGGTGTGCGGAGTTCAAGCACAAGTTCACAAGTGTATTGTCACAAAGCACTTCAGCCCCTGGGTTCACAGTCAATAAAAACACCCCTGTCGCATCCAGGCTCAATGCCGAGGGCGCAGGGAGACAAAAACATGATAATATCAAAGAACCAAGAGATAATTCGGTCTCTGAGCCACACAGATCCTGGCCGTTTTTCTCTCTGTCCACTAGATGGCGCCAGCGCTCCATCTATGGAATCGGTTCATCCGAACCCTCTGGCTCTTCATCAGGAGGCATGGAGAGAGTGTTCTCCGCACCCGTGGGTCCTTACGACTGTAACCAGGGGTTACAGGCTTCAGTTCGCTGTAAAACCCCCTCCTTTCAACGGGGTTATAGCGTCTGCAGCAAACGGGGATTCAGCTCGGGTGTTAGAAGCGGAAATATCCTCCCTTCTAGAGAAAAGAGCTATAAGACGAGTTCCAGTGGGGGAAACTCAGAGGGGTTATTACTCCCGTTATTTTCTAATTCCAAAGAAAGACGGGGGACTGCGCCCGATACTGGATCTACGTGCTCTAAACAAGCACTTAAGGGAGTACAAATTCAGGATGCTCACAGTCGTGGCTCTCACTCGTTCAATCCGCCGGGGAGATTGGTTTGCCACGGTCGATCTCAAGGATGCGTACTTTCATATAAGCATCTATCCGGCGCACAGGAAATATCTCAGGTTTTCCTTTCAGAACGAAGTGTACGAATTTGTTACTCTCCCGTTCGGGCTCAGCCTCGCTCCACGGGTGTTCAGCAGATGCATAGAAGCAGCATTATCTCCTCTGAGACACAGGGGTCTCAGAATATCTGCTTATTTGGACGATTATCTGATCTGCGCTCATTCGAGGGAGCGCGCGGAGCGAGACATAGAGATGCTCACGTCTCATCTCACGAATCTGGGGTTCAGGATCAACTTTGCCAAAAGCCAGCTGATCCCGTCCCAGGAGATAGAGTATCTAGGCTTGCGAATAGACTCGGTGGAATATCGCGCTATGCTCTCGAAAAGGAGGATAATGGCGTTTTATCAGTGCCTAGCCCAGTTTCGCGTGGGAAACCTGGTCTCGTACAGGACCTGTCTCCGCCTTATGGGCATGATGGCTTCGTCTCTGTCTGTGGTTCCGCTGGGCTTGCTGAAAATGAGGAGCTTCCAGCATTGGGTTGCAGCGAAGCGTCTGTGCCCACGCCGGCACCTCGCACGCAGAGTGAAAATTACCACGGAGTGCGTGATGGCACTTCATCAGTGGAGAAACCCCTGTGTATTCCGGACAGGAATCTTGATGGGGAGCGTGTCTCTGAGAAAAGTAGTGACTACGGACGCATCCCTAATGGGATGGGGAGCTGTTTTTCAGGGCAGATCGGTAAACGGTCGTTGGACGCCTCAATTTCGCAGACTTCACATAAACATGCTGGAGTTAATGGCAGTCTTTCTAGCACTAAAACATTTTCGTCCATTCTTGGAGGGTTTTCATGTTCTAGTCAGGACAGACAACACAACAGTGGTGGCATATATCAATCGCCAAGGGGGAACGCGTTCGTTGCAACTGCACAATCTAGCGCGCAAGCTGATTGTCTGGAGCGCAGCGCATTTCAGTTCGCTGCGCGCAACGCACGTCCCGGGAGTCCTGAATGTGGGAGCGGACCTCCTGTCGAGGGGCAACCTGTTATATGGAGAATGGGTACTCCACTCGCAGGTGGTGAATCAGATCTGGGAAATATACGGCAGGGCTGCCGTAGATCTATTCGCCTCGCGAGCAAACGCAAAATGTCCGCTGTATTTCTCTCTCAGAGACGAAAGTGCACCCTTGGGTGTGGATGCGCTGGCACACCCGTGGCCGAACGTGTTGCTATACGCGTTCCCACCACTGAGTCTAATTTCTCCCACCCTAGACAGAATAAGAGAAAACGGATTATCTCTCCTTCTGATAGCCCCTCATTGGCCAGGGAGGCTGTGGCTGGCAGAGATTGTCCAACTCCTTTGGGGAGAGCCCTGGCAACTCCCGTTGCGTCGGGACCTGCTGTCCCAAGCGGAGGGGCAAATTTTTCACCCCCATCCGGAACGGATGAATCTTTGGGTCTGGCCCGTGAAGGGTTGAATCTAAACGCACTCGGACTTCCCCAGGAGGTCATAAATACTATACAGAGTGCTAGAGCTCCATCAACGCGCTCGCTGTATGATTTGAAATGGCGGGTCTTTGATGACTGGTGCACTCGTAAAGGAGTTATTCCTTTTCAGTGTGCGGTGAGTGAGGTTCTCTGTTTTTTGCAAAGCTTACTGAACAATGGGAGAGCGTTCTCTACCATTAAGGTTTACCTGGCTGCAATTTCAGCCTGTCATGTGGGCTTCGAAGGAGTTTCAGTGGGCCGGCACCCTCTTATAGGCCGTTTTATGAAGGGGGTGAGGCGTTTGAGACCAGTGTCGAAGCGACTGGTCCCATCATGGGATTTGTCTATGGTCTTGAATGCTTTGACTCAGACCCCGTTTGAGCCTCTGGAGAGTGTTCATATTAAGTTCCTATCATTGAAAACGGTCTTACTACTTGCTTTAGCCTCAGCTAAGCGAGTGGGGGAGTTACATGCCTTGTCGGTTCATCAAACATGTCTAAAATTTAGTCCGGATGACAGCAAAGTTACACTGCTGCCAAACCCAGCTTTTGTTCCCAAAGTCAGTGATTCAGCTTATAACTGCTCTGCTTTGGAGTTACGTGCTTTCTACCCTCCTCCATTTTCTTCAGAGGAGGAGAGGAAATTGCACACTTTGTGTCCTGTACGAGCGTTACGCTTTTATGTAAACAGGACACAGTCGTTCAGGAAAAATGATCAATTATTGGTTTCATGGGCCACTCATTGTAAGGGTAAGCCGATCTCCTCGCAGCGCCTCTCCCATTGGATGGTCGAGGCGATCGAACTAGCCTATACATCTATGGGTCTTCAGGCCCCAGAGGGCCTTCATGCACATTCCACACGAGGTATTTCTACCTCATGGGCCCTGTTCAAGGGGATTTCAGTGGGAGATATTTGTGCGGCGGCTAGTTGGGCTTCACCCCATACATTTATCAGATTTTACCGTCTTGATGTCACTGCGCCTTCATTGGCTCATGCAGTTCTTAGAGTTGGCTCTTTGGAGGACTAAAGTCTTGTCTTCCCTTTTCGAGTCTGTTCAGGCGGCTTCGGAAAGCATGCGTTACGGGAGTTGGCTATATCATTCCCATAGTGAGATACCGAGCGATTGTTTGAAAGAGAACATTAGGTTACTTGCGTAACCCCGGTTCTCTGAGAACAGAGCGAGGTATCTCACCAGGCTTCCCTTCTCGCATAACACGGGGGAAGAGCGTGCTTAGAATGCCGTTTTTGGGGATCACAGCTGTATATATAGGGAGAGGGGTGGGCTCCTTGTATGAGCTGTGATTGGTCTATCCTCCGGACAGACGTGGTGTAATTGGTGCTTCCATAGTCTATCACGCCTGGGGGCGTTTCCCATAGTGAGATACCTCGCTCTGTTCTCAGAGAACCGGGGTTACGCAAGTAACCTAATGTTTTCAGCACATTGCAATGCAGTTGCTAGGGACTCTGTTTGGTTGCTAGGTGTTTGATGTGTTATATAAAATTTTTTAAATGAATGTTTATTTTAGATTTATTGTATAATTGTAATACATATTTATATAATATCTGTGTTCATAATATTACATATTAAAATAACTAGATAAAGAGATAGTCAAGCCCAACTTTGAAATTGTCTTGAGAAAGCTAGACCAGAAAGTGTGAAAATGTTTGAAAACAGTTTAAAAAAAGTTTAAGAAGTTTAAAGATTTAAGTTTGAAGGTTTTCAGTCTGAAATAATTTGAAGTTTAAAATGTTTCATAGATAGACAGCTAGATAGATAAAGATAGATAGATAGCATGTTTCTAGCACGATTAACAAGTAGCTAGCATTATTCTAGTATGATTACCAAGTTGCTAGTATGTTTCTAGCATGATTAACATGTTACTAGCATGTTATTAACATGATTCTAGTATGATTAGTAAGTTGTTAGCATGATTTTAAAATGATTACCAAGTTGTTAGCATGATTAGCAAGTTGCTAACATGTTTCTAGCATGATTAACAAGATGATAGCATTATTATAGCATGATTAGTAAGTTGCTAGCATGACTCTAACATGATTACCATGTTGCTAGCATGATTCTAGTATGATTACCAAGTTGCTAGCATGTTTCTAGCATGATTAGCATGTTACTATCATGTTGTTAACATGATTCTAGTATGATTAGTAAGTTGTTAGCATGATTTTAACATGATTACCAAGTTGTTAGCATGATTAGCAAGTTGCTAGCATGTTGCTAGCATGATTAACAAGTTCATAGCATGATTATAGCATGATTAGTAAGTTGCTAGCATGATTCTAACATGATTATCATGTTGCTGGCATTATTCTAGTATGATTACCAAGTTGCTAGCATGTTTCTAGCATGATTAGCATGTTACTAGCATGTTGTTAACATGATTCTAGTATGATTAGTAAGTTGTTAGCATGATTTTAAAATTATTACCAAGTTGTTAGCATGATTAGCAAGTTGCTAACATGTTTCTAGCATGATTAACAAGTTGCTAGCATGATTCTAACATGATTATCATGTTGCTAGCATTATTCTAGCATGATTAACAAGTTGATAGCATGATTATAGCATGATTAGTGAATTTGCAAGCATGATTCTAACACGATTATCATGTTGCTAGCATTAGTCTAGCATGATTAGCATGTTGTTAGCATGATTCTAGTATGATTAGTAAGTTGCTAGCATGTTTCTAGCATGATTGGTATGTTGTTAGCATTATTCTAGTATGATTACCAAGTTGCTAGCATGATTAGCATGTTACTAGCATGTTAGCATGATTCTAGTATGATTAATAAGTTGTTAGCATATGATTTTAACATGATTAACCAAGTTGATATCATATTTCTAGCATGAGTAACATGTTGTTGCCATGTTTCTAGCATGATTAGCAAGTTGCTAACATGTGTCTAGCATGATTAACAAGTTGCTAGCATATTTCTACCATGATTACCAAGTTGCTAGCATGTTTCTAGCATGATTAGCATGTTACTAGCATGTTGTTAGCATTATTCTAGTATGATTACCAAGTTTGCTAGCATGATTAGCATGTTACTAGCATGTTAGCATGATTCTAATATGATTAGTAAGTTGTTAGCATATGATTTTAACATGATTAACCAAGTTGCTAGCATGTTTCTAGCATGATTAGCATGTTACTAGCATGTTAGCATGATTCTAATATGATTAGTAAGTTGTTAGCATATGATTTTAACATGATTAACCAAGTTGCTAGCATGTTTCTAGCATGAGTAACATGTTGTTGGCATGTTTCTACCATGATTAGCAAGTTGCTAACATGTGTCTAGCATGATTAGCATGTTATTAGCATTATTCTAGTATGATTACCAATTTGCTAGCATGATTAGCATGTTACTAGCATGTTAGCATGAGTCTAGTATGATTAGTAAGTTGTTAGCATATGATTTTAACATGATTAGCAAGTTGCTAGCATGTTTCTAGCATGATTAGCAGATTTCTATTTTGAATAAATGCTGTTGTTTTTAACTTGTTATTCATCAAAGGTTTCAAAAAAAATATTAAGCAGCACGTCTGTTTCCAGTGTTGATCTTTCTAATAATAAATCAGTATATTAGAATGATCTCTGAAGGATCATGTGACACTTGAGACTTGAGCTGGTGGAAATTCAGCTTTGCATCACAGGAATAAATTACATTTTAAAGTATATTCAAATAAAAACCTTTATTTTACATTGTAATAACATTTTGCCATATTACAGATTTTTTCTGTATTTTTAATCACATAAATTCAGCCTTGATGAGCAG
>NC_133385.1:4825437-4910592 GCF_049309525.1 Garra rufa
TGATTTTTTTTTTATAATTTTGAATTAGCTTTTTTTTTACATTTTCTGTTTTTATTCAGTGTTGTTTTTGACAACCATCTTAGATTTAGTCTTAGTCTTAGTCTTTTGGACTAAAATGCTTCTTAGTTTTAGTCAAATTTTAGTCACTTCTATATGTGATAGTTTTAGTCCAATTTTAGTCGACGAAAAGTCAAAAAGGTTTTAGTCTAGTTTTAGTCAAAAAAAGGGAAAAAGGTAGTCTTTTAACAAATTAATGTAGGTCAGTAAGTATTTTGCTGTTGGGTAGTGTCACTTATAAGTTCTGAAAATAGCAGATCTATAGTTCAACACAATGTGAGCCTCCGGATCGACAATTTTCACCAATAATTACAATAATGAAGGAATGTTTTAGAACATAAAAGACAAACAAGGATGGAATGCTAAAACGGCTTGCCATACTAGTATAGCAAAGAGTATTTAATGCTAAAACGGCTTGCCATAGCGTCAGATACTTTTTAAGTTTTAATTGGCATGCACAATAAGCGGAAATGTCATGCATTTTAAACGTCTGACGGACCACCCACTAACATTTTCGTCTATTCTCGTCTCGTCAACGAAAACTCACACATGTCTCGTCATGTTTTAGTCATCAACGAGCCATTTTGATCTCGTCGTCGTCTCGTTATCGTCATGAAAAAAAGTGGCGTCAACGAAATGATTTCGTCATCGTCATCGTTGACGATTATTTTCATTTAAATTATTTTATTTTTTAATTTTTAGCAATTTTATTTCAGTTATAGTTATTTTAGTGCATTAATTTGAATTTTGTAGTTAAATAATAGTCAAATAATAGTAATAATAATAGTAATATTAAGATTTTTTAATCAAAACTTTTAGAATATTGAAGCTTTAAGTCAGTGTTATTTTTAGGGATGCACCGAATCCAGATTTTTGGGGTTCGGCCGAATACCGAATCCACTGTTTAAGATTCGGCCGAATCCGAAACCGAATACCGAATCCTACTCGCATCCTTAATTACTGTACACGTTTTTAGCTGTGACTGTCCAGCTGCCGTACCTGAAGTTGCTGCATTTTGGCTGCTGTCTGTAGATTCCTTCATGCAAAACTCGTATTCTTTTGGATGTTTTAGGGGCTGTTCACATGTAGCGTCTTTTGCGCGCTCAAATTTGTTATTTTAAATGTAGATGCGCGGCTTGCGCGCGCATAATGGAAGCGACGCGGTCGCGACGCGCACGCGATGCGAAGCGCTCGTTTTTTCCAGGCGCGTCCGCGCCGCATCGAGATAAAAACATCTCAACTTTTCAGAATGCAGCAAGCGCTCCGCAGCTTGGAGCTAGAGCGCAGCGGATGGTTGCTTAGAAACGGCAGACGCTTCCGGAGCGCAAGCGCCCGAGCGCTTTGTTGACAAGGAAGAAAGCAGCGCGCCTAGCGTTTTCCACGCGTTTTTAGGCGCGACATGTGAACGGCCCCTTAGACGCAAATGTTTAACATCGGCGATATGTTGTGTACTGCTTAGGGTCCTTGCCACCACGAGACAAATTGGCATTGCAAATTGAACATAAAGCTCGACTTGAATCGCCTTCTTTTGGTTGAAAGTACTGCCAAACAAAACTTTTTTTGCTTACGAGTTCCATTTTCAGATTCTTACAGCCTACTACATTCGAACGGGTCCTATGTAGCCTAAACACCTTCACGTAATCAACGGCCGTGTGACGTCGTAGTGCAAGTCTAGGGTTCGGTTTCGGTGGAAAATAAATCTAAGGTTCGGCCGAAACCGAACCCCGTCAAAAAGCCCAGGATTCGGCCGAATCCGAATCCGAATCCTGGATTCGGTGCATCCCTAGTTATTTTAGTAAATTATTCATACCCTTCTCAGTAATCAATAAAAAAGCCTTTGGCTATTTGGCTATTACAGCAATCAAACGCTTCCTATAATTGCTGAGCAGCTTTTTGCATGTCTCCACTGGTATGTTTGCCCATTCATCTTTAGTGATGAGCTCCAACTCTTTCAGGTTGGAGGGTCTCCTTGCCATCACCCTGATCTTTAGCTCCTCCACAGATTCTCAATTGGATTTAAGTCAGGACTCTGGCTGGGCCACTGCAAAACGTTAATATTTTGTCTGCTAACCATTTCTTCACCACTTTTGCTGTGTGTTTTGGGTCGTTGTCGTGCTGAAATGTCCACTGGTGCCCAAGGCCAAGTTTCTCTGCAGACTGCCTGATGTTGTTGTTGAGAATTTTGATGTATTGCTCCTTTGTCATGGTGCTGTTTACTGTGATTAGGTTCCCTGGTCCACCGGCTGAAAAACACCCCCAAAACATTAGGTTCCCAGCACCATGTTTGACAGTGGGGATGGTGTTCTTAGGGTTGAAGGCTTCTCTTTTTTTACGCCAAATGAAGGCTACATCATTGTGGCCAAACAATTACATTTTTGTTTCACCTGACCATAAAACAGAAGACCAGAAGTCTTCTTCTTTGTCCAGATGAGCATGGGCTTTTGTGTGCCTTATCTGGAGAAGTGGTGTCCTCCTTGGTCTGCGTCTGTGTAACCCAGTGGTGTGCAGAGTCTGTTAGACTGTCTGCCTTGAGATGTTGCCACCAGCAGAGCCCAGATTCATCAGGATGGCCTTGGTGGTGATCCTTGGATTCTTTTTTACCTCTCTCTCTATCCTCCTGGCCAGCACAGGTGTCACTTTTGGCTTCTGACCACGTCCTCTGAGATTTTTCACAGTGCGGAACGTCTTGTATTTTTTAATAATACTTTGCACTTTAGCCACTGGAACTTCAAACCATTTAGATATGGTCTTATAGCCCTTTCCTGACTTGTAAGCAGCCACAATGCGCAGCCGCAGGTCCTCAGTGAGCACCTTTGTCTTAGCCATGACTGTCCACAAACCAACAGCAGAGAGCTTCTGTTTTTCACCTGTTGAGTTGATTAAAACAGCTGTTCCCAATGAATCAGGGTCATTAGGATGCTTTAGAACAGCTTGGACTATTTGGAATGGTATAGAACTTTGGATTTTCCCATAGACTGTGACAGTTTGCAAAGGGTATGAACAATTTTGGACATACCACTTTTTGTTCAAATGTAAATAAAAGCTGGAAATATTTTTTTCCACAATGATGCCTCTTGTACACTGTCTTATTTTTTATTTTTTCAGTTAAAGTTTATTTTATTTCAAGTAATGAATGCTTTTATTAACTATAATTGCCAAGGTTTAAGTATTATTATTTTCACATTACAATAGTAATATAATATAATATAATATATACACTTAATTTTTGGACATCTGTGAGTTTCACATTATTACCTTGTGAAGAGAATATCAGCCTCATATTTCAGATTATGATATATGTCATTGATGTTGTCCTCCAGAGACATTTCTTCACCTTCACTGCATTGAAACAATTAATATATTAATAACAATTTCATCAACATTAATTTTATTCATCAATAAAAAAAAAAAATCCTCAGATATATCGTCAGAACTCAGTTCAAAGGTCACGACCTCACCTGGAGACTCTCAAGGTGATCTGGACATAGTTCAAGAAGACAGATCTGCTGAACTCAAACTCCAGTCGAAAATACACCTGGATGAATGAGACAAAACGTGAACGAATGACAACAGAGAAGCCAAACGAAACACAAAACACGACTTAAGGACATAGTGTTCTTCTATTCTAGTTGTTTATGGTTTCTGCATTTCTCATTGCCGTCTAATTGGCGGTACTGTGATTAATGCTATTGCTTCAGACCAGATTTGAACAGAAGGTACCCTAGAGACACGACTGGAATCCAAGCAGTCAAAGGAAAGAGTCTGGGGGCGACGCCAGCCCAGCGAGAGCACAGGAAACCACACAGAAACACCAAATAGACACAGAATGTACCTGTAAAGTCTTTGAGGAACAATCCCACTGAGAGACAGATTGATCAAATATGCATGGCATGTAAAAATATGTGAAAAATGAGCAGAGAAATGACAGTCCCGTTCAGACAGGGATAAACAATTATGCATATGAAGGGAATTTGGAGATTTTACGTGGTGAATTTTCCATTCTGTGGCTTCTGTCGATGTCAGGAGGATTATAGACATGTTTTTAACAACCTCAGGCTTCTGTTTTGTGGTCGATTGACTCCAGTGTGCTCTCAAATTGTTTTTCGACATTTGTTTTTTCAAGCAATCAAGCGGCACCGTTATTTTAACCGCATCTTCACTGAGAAAAAAGGACATGCATTATGTTTTTAGGCATTTATCTTGTAAATGTCATGCCTAATGCATATGGTTATTGAGTATCGTGGTATATTGCCATCTGATACCATTATTAAACCATGCACCTACCACTTGAAGACTACACTCTTAAAAATAAAGGTGCTTCATGATGCCATAGACTCAGAGGAACCTTTTTTGTCTAAATGGTTGCATAAAGAACCTTTAATATTTGAAGAACCTTTCTGTTTTACAAAAGGTTCTTTTGTGGCAAAAGAAGGTTTTTCACATTATGAAAAGGTAGGAAAAAGATGGTTCTTTAAAGAACTTTTGACTGAATGGTTCTTTATGGAACCAAAAATGGTTCTTCTATGGTATCGCTGTGAAGAACCTACAGGTTTAAGGCATCTCACCTGAGCGAATGACTTCATGAACGGCGCACTGACGTTGCAGGTTCGGTAGAGACTCGTATCGTCGGAGCTCAGACACTCGATTGCAATATCTGAGGGTGCCTGAAAAACAAAATTTTAAATTAATATATATTTTTTAAATGTTGTAATTATTTTTATCAAATCAAAAATTTTACTTGATCAATTATTTTAGGACAAAATCAAAAATTTCCATACAGTTATATTAACTTCCATGACTTTTCCAGGCAGTTGTTAAGGAAACACATTAAAATATAGCTGCAAGCAGCGATTGCCGGGGTTCAAGCACTTAAGGTATTTAAGCATATAAGGAAAAAGACATTACATATTATTTAGCAAGGCCGTACCCATCTAAATCAATGATTTAAAAAAGCATTTTTGGCAAATCTTGGTCATTTACCATAAAAATTGTGTTTTTGAGACCTTTTTAACTGTTATAGTATTATAGCGTTATATCTCCTTAAAACTTTGCATGCTTCTTTAGAATCACCCATCGCATGTGCTCACCAGGTTTCATGAGGTTTTGAGATTTCCTTTAGGTTTTATAGGATTTTGGGTAAATTTGGTCAGGTCCTTTTTTTAAACGACCCAGTTATAGCTTCCCAAAGGGTAAATTTTTGATAAATATTGACATAGTCCAGAGAATTGCACGGCATTGTTTTTTTCCAGAATGAGCAAAAAACCTAGGACTAGTTTGCAAATGTAGGTTTCTGACATCTTCTCAATCATTTAACAAACGATTTGATTGACAGCAGTGGTTCTAGAGGCAAAGTTGTCCGGAATGAGGAGTTCTGTCATACGATACAAATATTGCATAAAAAAAAACGTGTGATGTACAATCGTTTACGCCCTTGAAAAATGTGTTATCATTCCATTCAGGAGTTATAGGTATTTTACTAAAAGTAACCTTGCCCCTTTCAAACGTTTTTCTGACCCTTTGCGAAAGTTAAACTTTTTTTTGATAATTATTGATATTCACTCTCCAGAGAATCTTTCTGCACTGGCTTGATTCCGATTGAGCGCAAAAACCTAGGACTAGTTCGAAAAAGTACGTTTTTAAAAATCTTCTCAATTATTTAACAAATGATTTGATTGACAGCAGTGGTTTTGGAGGCAGAGTTGTCTGGAATGAGAAGTTCTATCGTATGATACAATACGAATATCGTGCAGCATACAATTGTAAACGCACTTGAAAAATGTGATATCGCCACCCCCCACAGGTCGATTTCTTTCAAATTTCTGTCAGACCTATGGGGCAGTGAGTCGAACAGGCCCACCAAGTTTCGTTATGATCAGCCTCAATTAACCTTGTCTAACAGGTGCTCGAACTTCGTTGGCCAATGGTGTTTTTTGAGATATACAAATGTCCTTATAGACACTTGTGGCACTTTGGATCAAAACCGTGCACACCAATTTTCATGTTGAAAGGATCAATTATGGCCATTTTTATGTTTTTTTCCCCCTCTAATAGCACCACCAAGTATCTAAGCTCTGCAAACTCAGATTGAGCTCTTACATATGTATTCTGACTTAGTTGAGGGTCATTCCATTAGGAGTTATAGGCATTTTACTAAAAGTGGCCTTGCCCCTTTCAAACGTTTTGGTGTCCCTTTGTAAAAGTGAGTTGAAAGTTCAACTTTTTTTGATAATTATTGATATTCACTCTCCAGAGAATCTTTCTGCACTGGTTTGGTTCTGATCGGGCGAAAAAAACTAAAACTAGTTCGCAAAAGTATGTTTTTAAAAATTTTCTCAATTATTTAACAAATGATTTGATTGACAGCAGTGGTTCTAGAGGCAAAGTTGTCCGGCATGAGAAGTTCTATCATATGATATGATACGAATATTGTGCAGCCTACAATTGTATACTCACTTGAAAAATGGAACACGCTACGCGCTTGAACCCCTAAATGGATCTAATTATTAGATTTTAGCTGTTTTAGCTTATTTTGTATTATATTAAATCATTTTAAGTCTTGGTTGAGCCATTTTATTTCTTCTAAAGCTGTTTGTGTGGCATGTATGTGCTGCTTAGCCACTTATCAGGTTCCACTGAGATTACGAAGCTGCCTATGAAGTCACTGAGGAAGTTCACCAGGCCTTGGATGAGTCATGGTTTTCCTTTCACTCTTGGCCTCTTTATCAGCAACCCCTTCCATCTCATGTTTGAATTCCTCCTTTAATGCTCCCTCATAAATACAGGTAAAGCCCGAGTTGACACTCAGGTCAGGGTGTTTTTTCCTGAAAACAAACCTTCACCACCAGACTGGAGAACTGGAGGTTTGGAGAATGCGTGATGTGCAGGATCGTGCCGTATGCGTTCTCTCCTCGGTTCTCCAAACGCGCCTCCACCAGAACTTTCCTCCGGCTGGCCTCCACTAAACGCTCCCCGCTCGTCCTCATCCTCTGATGGACACACGGCGGCCACGAGGAGCGCTCGCGACGCCCACAGAACTGCCTGAAATACAGAAACATAACTTTTTTTTAAATATACTATTTAAACATAAACATAACTATTTAAAACCTTTTTAAGACCAAGTAAAGAAGATGTTCGAAATAAATTGAAGGGAACACAATATGTTAATATGTTCTCAAAATGTAAATGCATAGAGAAAAGACCACCAGCAACAATTCAATCAAGATAAAAAAGTTTGTCGAGACAAACTTTAAGTTTGAAAAAAGTCTTAAAAAGTTTTATTGTTTTCAGTCTGAAATAGTTTAAAGTTTACAGTTTGGATGTTTTGAAGGCAATACAATCTACCAAAGATAGATGTTACTAATATGATAAGCAAAGTTCCTAGCATGTTGCTTGCATGATTTTAATATGATTAGCAAGTTACTAGCATGATTCTAGCATGATTAGCAAGGTACTAGCATGTTACTAGCATGTTTCTGACATGATTAAAGTATTACTAGCATGTTTCTGACATGACTAGCAAGTTACCATCATGATTCTAGTATGATTAGCAAGGTACTAGCATGTTTCTGACATGATTAGCATGTTGCCAGCATGATAGTAGTATGATTAGCAAGTTACTAGCATGATTCTAGCATGATTAGCAAGGTACTAACATGTTTCTGACATGATTAGCAAGTTACTAGCATGTTTATTATGCATGCATGATTAGCAAAGTGCTAACATGGTTCTAGCATGACTCACATTTTGCTAACATGATTCTAGTATGATTAGTAAGGCACTAGCATGATTCTAGCTTGATTAGCAAGTTAGTATCATGATTCTAATATGTTTAGCAAGGTACTAGCATGATTCTAGTATGATTAGCAAGTTACTAGCATGATTCTAGCATGATTAGCAAGGTACTAACATGTTTCTGACATGATTAGCAAGTTACTAGCATGTTTATTATGCATGCATGATTAGCAAAGTGCTAACATGGTTCTAGCATGACTCACATTTTGCTAACATGATTCTAGTATGATTAGTAAGGCACTAGCATGATTCTAGCTTGATTAGCAAGTTAGTATCATGATTCTAGTATGTTTAGCAAGGTACTAGCATGATTCTAGCATGTTTCTGGCATGCTTAGCATGTTACTGGCATGTTTCTAGCACGTTTAATATGTTTCTAATATGATACTACCATGATTAACATCTTACTAGCATGGTTCTAGTATGATTAGCAAGTTACCATCATGATTCTAGTATGTTTAACAAGGTACTAGCATGATTCTAGCATGTTACTGGCATGTTTCTAGCACGTTTAATATGTTTCTAATATGATACTACCATGATTAACATCTTACTATCATGATTCTAGCATGATTAGCAAGGTACTAGCATGTTTCTGACATGATTAGCACGTTACTACCATGACTTTAGCATGATTAACAAGGTGTTAGCATGATTAGCATGTTACTAGCATGTCTGTAGCATGATTAGCATGTTAATAGCATGTTGTTAGCATGGTTAGCATATTACTAACATGATTTAAATAGATTATAAATATAAAATGAGTTTGAATGATTGTAAAAGGATTAGAAATAATACGTAAGTTTCATTTAGTCTCAAGGGATTCTGGGAGTTTAAATTTGAATTTTGACAGTTGGAGTTTGAACGGTGTTGGCTCTTTTTAACATTCTGCCAATGTAAGTCTATGAGATTTTTGGTGGTTTTGATAGTCTGGTTTACAAAAACCATAAACCGGATAAATCCGAAAAGATATAGCAACCCGAGTCAGACCAGTGTGAAGTTTAGTGGTTCTAGCTTGTGTTTCAGTGTGCGAGGAAAAACAAAAGTGTGCGTTTGAGGACAAACCTGCGATCTAATAGGTCAGAGCTGCTCTGCAGGATGAGGTTGGGAATGCACTGATCGTCATTATCACAACCGTTCCAGAACGGAAGCTGGAGAGAAAAACATGTCATTTGGATGGATGCGAGACCAAAGTGTTGTCAATCTATGTTTATGTCTGTGTGTCTGACCTCTGACTGCAGGCTGGTGGGCCACCCGTCATCCAGAACCGGCCCTTCATCTGTGTTCTGCAGGCCGACGTCAACAGTGAAGATCAGGGGTCTTGTGTAGTCTGTCACTTCCTGTGTGAATATATATTATCTATCTGAATATATATTAACATGTAATTTATTCCTGTGATCAAAGCTGAATTTTCAGCATCATTACTCCAGTCACCTTAAAATTTTAAGTTCAGTCAGCTCAAATAAGTTTAGTCTACTTGAAATGTTTAGTTGTACTAAGAGACAACTTAGATATCTGAGTTGACTTAACCTAAAATTTGTTTTGATAAACTTAAAAGCTGGGTAAGTTACCTGGCTGTCTTTAAATTTTATGTTGAATCAACTCAAATATCTAAGTTGTCACTTAGTACATATTAACATTTTAAGTTGAATACACTTTTTTGAGTTGACTGAACTTAAAATTATAAGGCAGCCAGGTAACAAATTATTTTAAGTTGATTCAACAAAGTGTATTTATTTGACACTGATACATTTGGAAACCGTGATACATTTGGTTTCCAAGACTCTTTGATAATTAGAAAGTTAAAAAGAACAGCATTTATTTGAAATATTAATCTTTTGTAACATTATAAATGTCTTTACTGTCACTTCTAATCAATTTAATGCATCCTTGCTGAATGATATGAGTATAAATGTCTTGCAAAAAAACCTTTTAGACATCAATGTAGCTTCTAGATTCATAAAAAGGAGCTGAAATGGATAAAAGTGACTGCACTATGAATAAGTGGTTCACAAGTGGCTCACAATGTTAAGTTTTACTTTGAGACAACTTAGATATTTGAGTTGACTTAACAGAAAATTTGGTTTGTTAAACTTGAAAGCTGGGTAAGTTATCTGGCTGGCTTAACATTTTATGTTGAATCAACTCAAAGAGCTTTTAAGTTGACTAAACTTTTTTGAGTTGACTGAACTTAAAATTAGAAATTGTTTTAAGTTGAATCAAGAAATAGTTTTTTACAGTGTATTTATTTGACACCGATACATTTGGAAACTGTGATACATTTGGTTTTCAAGATGCTTTGATAATTAGAAAGTTAAACAGCATTTATTTAAAATATTAATCTTTTGTGACATTTTGAATGTCTTTACTGTCACTTCTAATCAATTGAATGCATCCTCGCTGAAAAAAGTATTAATTTCTTACAAAAAAACTAACTTTTGAAAGAAGTCTCTTCTGCACACCAAGGCTGTAATTATTTGATTGAAAATATTGTAAAAACAGTAATAATTGTGAAATATTATTACAATTTCAAACAACTGTTTTCTAATCGAATATGTATTTACAGTTTTCAGTGTACTGTGATTCTTCAGAAATCATTCTAACATGCTGATCTGCTGCTTAAGAAACATTTTTTATTATTATTATCACTATTAAACACCATAAAAATTTAAAGTTAAGTCAGCTCAAATAAGTTTAGTCAACTTAAAATGTTAAGTTGTACTAAGAGACAACTTAGATATTTGAGTTAACTTGGAAATTTGGTTTGTTAAACTTAAAAGCTGAGTAAGTTACCTGGCTGCCTTAAAAATTTTATATTGAATCAACTCTTGTACAACACTTAGTACAACTTAACATTTTAAGTTGACTAAACTTTTTTGAGTTGACTGAACTTAAAATTAGAAATTTGGTTGAATCAACAAATAGTTTTTTTTACAGTGTATTTATTTGACACTAATACATTTGGAAACTGATACAGTTGGATTTCAATATTCTCTGATGAATCGGATAAAAGGGACTGCAGTATGAATAAGTGGTTCAAAAGAACAGCATTTATTTGAAATAGAAATATTTTGTAACATCATAAATGTCTATACTGTCACTTCTAATCAATTTAATGCATCCTTGCTGAATAAAAGTATTAATTTCTTGCAAAAAAAATATGTAATATGAATATGTGCAGAAAGTGGCTCACATGAACGTGGAAATACACTTTCTGGCAGTAATCTGAGTTTGGTCGAAAGGTGACGTCTCTTGGCTGTGGGTCTTCGGTGCTGTCTAACACGGCTCTGGGGAAATAACCGTTCTCCTCAAAACCAAAGCTGTACCTCAGCGCTGAACAAAAATACAACATATTAATGTCAACAACAGCAACATCTCTGTTTATTCTCCCATTTTTTAATATATGGTTTTTTACAGGAGCAAATACAGTTCAAAATGCACCTTACACACTTAAAAATAAGGCTTTCCAAAGGGGGTTTTCACAGCAATGCCCAAGAAGAACCATTTTTGGTTCCCCAAAGAACCTTTGCCTTTTTCCAGAAAAAAGAACCTTGTATGGTTCCATGGATTTAAAGGGTCTTGATTGAACCATTATGCTAATAAAGAATCTTTATTTTTAAGAGTGTACAGTAAAACACAAACCAACCAGGCAATTTTCAGTATCTTCTGATTTAATATGATGCTTTGTGTGAGGAACAAACAAACAATCACGTCCATAAGCTTTTTATGAAATTTGGATTAACTCATTAATCTGTTGCTTTGACATTGGTAGGGATAAAACAGAAAAAGCTTATGAATGTAATTATATAATTAAAGTCAGACGCTGAAGTTAGTAGCTGTTTTTGTCACTCTTCCAAGGAAGATGTCATTCACTTGTTTTGGCAATGTACCCATGCAGACATTTAGGTCAGATTTGTTTCATCCAATCTCATTTATGTCAAGTGCAGGTTTTTTCTGTTTTAAAGATGTTTTCTTTGGATTGTTTCGTTACTCAAGAGAATATAGGAAAAATATAACTTTCCTGCTGTTTCCTGCTAGCTAAATTCCACATACATAAACAAAAATCTGGTTCTAATATCTCTTTTCTGTATTCAAAGTCAAACTAAACAATTATGGAAACTATCCGAAGCATCTTCTTTAATCCTAAAGAAGTCCAAACTTCATCTCCATATACATCCTTTAAATGTATTACTTTTTTATTAACCTGGCAACACCTCACTTATAAAATTGAACCATGGTTTTACTACAAAAAAAGTTATTATAGTTAATGAAGGATAACCACAAATGAATACAAAATATTAAAATAATTTTTAAAAAGAATAAAAGAAATTATGAAATCAGAAAATATATTCAAATGATTCTGATTCAAATGATTCACGATTTGCGCTTTGAAGTCCTGATCTGAATCAAAAGATGTGTGCACTCGCTCCAAAGATCCGATCTAAATCAAATGATCCATGATCTGCATTCTGAGGATTCAATCTATATTATGATTCACAAACCATCATTCCAGTTCGGGACTTCGGAGCACATATCATGAATCTTCCAATTCGCAAAATGAACCTGTTCCAAAGTTCCGATCTGAACAAAAAGATTTGCAAACCCACTTCCGAACTAAATCAAATGATTCACGATTTGTGGCCCGAGTCCGAGGTCCCCATCTGAATTAAAATGATTCACGATACACTCTCTGAAGTTGCGATCTGAATCAAATAATTTGCATATCCGCTCCGAAGATACGTATATGATTCGCAAATTGCGGTCCGAGGTTCTGATCTGAATTCAAATATTTGCAAACCTGCTTCCAATCGAAATCAAATGATTCGCGATTTGCGATCCGAGTCTGAGATCCCCGTCTGAATCAAATGATTTGATACTTGCTTTGAAGTCCCGAACTGAATCAAAAGATTCACATATCCACTCCGAAGATCTGATCTAAATCAAATGATTCGCAATCCATATAATGATTCGGGAACCATCATTGCAGATCAGGAAAAAAAGTTCCGATCTGAATTAAAAGATTTGCAAACCCGCTTCCGAACTAAATGAAGCATGATACATGCTTTTAAGTCCCGATCTGAATCAAAAGATTTGTGCACCCGCTCCACAGATCCAATCTAAATCAAATGATTTGCGATCCGCGTTATGAAGTTCCAATCTATATAATGATTCGCGAACCATCATTTCATCTTTCAATTCACAAAATAATGTGTGAAGTTCCGAAGTTCCGATCTGAATTAAAAGATTTGCAAACCCGCTTCCGAGGTCCCCATCTGAATCAAATGATTCAAGATATGCTCTCTTCTCTAAAGTCCCAATCTGAATCAAAAGATTTGCGATTTGTGGTCCGAGGTTCTGATCTGAATTAAAAGATTCACCAACCCGCTTCCGGTTTAAATCAAATGATTCACGATTTGCAGCCGAGGTCCCCATCTAAATCAAAAGAGTACCCGCTGCAAAGATCCAATCTAAATTAAATGGTTCGCGCTCTGCATTCTGATCCAAATCGAAATAATGATTCTCGAATCATAATTTCAGATCGGGACTTCGGCACGTTTCATGAATCTTTCGATTCGCAAAATGATTTGCGAACCAGTTCCGATGTTCCGATCTGAATTAAAAGATTCGTAAACACGCTTCCGATCCAAAACAAATAATTCACGATTTGCTGTCCGAGGTCCCCATCTGAATCAAATGATTCAAGATATGCTCTCTGAAGTCCCGATCTGAATCAAAAGATTTGCATACCTGCTCCGAAGATTTAATCTAAATTAAATGATTTGTGTACCCACACCAAAGATCCAATCTAAATCAAATGATTCGCAAATCATCGTTTCACATCGGAACTTTTGAGCACGTATAGTTCCCATCTGAATCAAATGATTCGTGATCCGGCTGGAGTGCTTTGAAATCATGAATCTTTTTGCAATGCAGATACTGAAGGAGTTTCAAAAATCTCAGTTTCAGTTTTCACTACATGCTTTTTTTTTTTAATCATTACAAACGATGTTGAAATTCGTAAATAAACATTTTTTTAATATTTTATTTTGCTAGTGAATTGCTTGAACTGAATGGTCAAAGTCCCAAGTTTGAATGTGAATCAATCGCTGTGGTTCCAGTGTAAATGACTTACTCAGTTGAATCAGTTTGTCTGTTCCTCCGCTTTTTGCGCATTCAACCAAGTTTATACGACGCTGTCAGTACTACTACTGGCTTAGCTCAGTTTTATTAATTGAAATGAGCAAACAAAGTATGATGTTCACAAATAAAACATCCACATTTCCATCCCCAAGATAACTGTTTTCCACGTCGAAGACATGAAACACAAATGTGACCCTGGACCACAAAACCAGTCTTAAGTCGCTGGGGTATATTTGTAGCAATAGCCAAAAATACATAGTATGGGTCAAAATTATTGATTTTTCTTTTATGCCAAAAATCATTAGGAAATTAAGTAAAGTTCATGTTCCATGAAGATTTTTTGTAAAATTCCTACTATAAATATATCAAAATGTAATTTTTGATTACTAATATGTGACCCTGGACCACAAAACCAGTCTTAAGTCGCTGGGGTATATTTGTAGCAATAGCCAAAAATACATAGTATGGGTCAAAATTATTGATTTTTCTTTTATGTCAAAAATCATTAGGAAATTAAGTAAAGATCATGTTACATTAAGACTTTTTGTAAAATTCCTACTGTAAACCTATCAAAATGTAATTTTTGATTAGTAATATGCATTGCTAAGAACTTAATTTGGACAACTTTAAAGGTGATTTTCTCAGTATTTAGATTTTTTTGCACCCTCAGATTCCAGATTTTCAAATAGTTGTATCTCGGCCAAATATTGTCCTATCCTAACAAACCATACATCAATAGAAAGCTTATTTATTGAGCTTTCATATGATGTATACATCTCAGTTTTGTAAAATTTAACCTTATGACTGGTTTTGTGGTCCAGGGTCACAAATCTACAAAAATGTTCAGGTGAGCTAACACCTATTCAATTTAAAAGTCACTGAATAAATATTGGGACATGTCTCGAGCTTTCCTACTAAATTCTATGCCCTTGAGAACAAATTTAAAGGATTAGTTCACTTTCATAACAACAATGTACAGATAATGTACTCACACCCTTGTCATCCAAGATGTTCATGTCTTTCTTTCCTCAGTCGTAAAGAAATTGTGTTCTTTTGGAGAAAAATTTCAGGATTTCTCTCTTTATAATGGATATGGATGGCGCCCCGAGGTTTGAACTTCCGAAATGCAGTTTAAATGCAGCTTCAAAATGCTCTAAATGATCCCAGTCGAGGAGGAAGGGTCTTATCTAGCGAAACGATCGGTAATTTTCGAAACAAATTGACAATTTATATACTTTTTAACCTCAAATGCTCGTCTTGTCTCGTCTCTGCACAATGAATGTGTAGTCAGTAGAATCCGGGTCAATGCAGTTAGGGGATGTCTAAAAACTCCCATCTCGTTTGTGTCTTCAATGTCAAAATCGTCTTATAATGCTGTTTTTACCTTTTTTTTTTGTAAAGGGAGTTTGAGTTTTTTTGTATGTTCACTTTGTAAACATTATGTTGGTACTTTTGCAGCGATCTAAGGCGATTTTGAAGTTAGGGAAGAAAACGAGATGGGAGTTTTTAGACGTACCCTAACTGTATTTACCCCAATCACACAGACTGCGCATGCGCTGCGCAAAGACGAGACAAGATGAGCATTTGAGGTTAAAAAGTATATAAATTGTCAATTTGTTTAGAAAATAACCGATCGTTTCACTAGATAAGACCCTTCCTCCTCGACTGGGATCGTTTAGAGCCTTTTGAAGCTGCATTTAAACTGCATTTCGGAAGTTCAAACCTCGGGGCTCCATCCATATCCATTATAAAGAGAGAAATCCTGAAATGTTTTCCTCAAAAAAAAAAAAAAACATAATTTCTTTACGACTGAGGAAAGAAAGACATGAACATCTTGGATGACAAGGGGGTGAGTACATTATCTGTGCATTGTTGTTATGAAAGTGAACCAATCCTTTAAGCCATTTTAAAACTATAAGAGGGTTTTTTGTATTCTATTTGGATATTTTCAAAATCAGAACAACTAAAAATATGGCCAGCGTTTGATAAGAGGGGAATATTATCTGTCTGTGACTTTCAGACATGTTTATGTTCTGTCCTGATCTTATAAGTTCCAGATGTGAAATGTATGGGATGCCCGACGCAGTTTTACGATGGGTTTCTCTCGCTCTAAATGTTGGGATTAAAGTGTTTTCTCTTTGGCCGGAGGCTTTATGCATTAGGAAAAACTGGGAGTGACCTTTTGAGCGAACATCTGAAAGATATTACTCCCAGGCACAGGGTCCTGGAAAATTCAACAAATGTGCATTTATCATTCAGTCATCTGACTGATCGGTCATTTTTAAGTTGGGTTACATACCGACTGTTTTTGGATCCGTCATGGGTGTCCGCGCCGTCACGTTCAGGCAAACCGTGGCCAACATACACGACACCTCTCGACCTCCTCGACTGCAGTCTTTATTAAAAACGTTGATTTTTGAAGGCTCAAAATGAACGCTGATCCCCACACGGACGACACTGCGAGACCTGTTTGAGAACACATTAAGATATAAAATTAAGACTCTGACTGAGATTTTCATTATAACTTGATAAAAAAGTTCAAGACAAGTGAAGACAAACTTTAAGTTGGCTTGAGAAAGCTGGACCATAAAGTTAAAAAGTTAAAAAGTTTTTAAGTTTTAATTAAGTTTGACGGTTTTCAGTCTGAAATAGTTTAAAAAGCTTACAGTTTTCTAGATAGATAGATATATAGATAGCAACTTATCAGCATGTTGCTACCATGATTACTAAGTTACTAGCATGTTGTTAGCATGGTCAGCAAATTACTAGCATGTCACTAGCATGATTAGCAAGTTACTAGCATGTTGTTAGCATGATTAGCAAATTACTAGCATGTCACTAGCATGATTAGCAAGTTACTAGCATGTTGTTAGCATGGTTAGCAAATTACTAGCATGTCACTAGCATGATTAGCAAGTTACTAGCATGTTGTTAGCATGATTAGCAAATTACTAGCATGTCACTAGCATGATTAGCAAGTTACTAGCATGTTGTTAGCATGATTAGCAAATTACTAGCATGTCACTAGCATGATTAGCAAGTTACTAGCATGTTGTTAGCACGTTTCTAGCATGATTAGCATGTCAATAGCATTTTGCTAGCATGATTTTATCATGATTATCATGGCATTGGCTTGTTGCTAGCATGTTTCTAGCAAGATTAGCATGTTACTAACATGATTTTATCACAATTAGCATGTTGCTAGCATATTTTTAGCATCATATTTTTTAGCATCACCATCTGCAAGTTACTAACATGTTGCTAGTATGATTAATGTTACGAGCATGTTGCAAGCATGATTTTATCATGATTATCATGTTACTAGCATGTTGTTAGCATGATTAGTAAATTACTGGCATGTTGCTAGCATGATTTTATCATGATTATCATGTTACTAGCATGTTGTTAGCATGATTAGTAAATTACTAGCATGTTGCTAGCATGATTTTATCATGATTATCATGTTACTAGCATGTTGTTAGCATGATTAGTAAATTACTAGCAATTTGATAACATGATTTTATCACGATTAGCATGTTACTGCCATATTGTTAGCATGATTAGTCAGTTACAAGCATGTTGGTAGCATGATTCTAACATGATTAGCTATTTATTAGCATGTTGTTAACATGATTAACAAGTTTCTAGCATTTTACTAGCATGATTTTATCACAATTAACATGTTATTAGCATGTTGCTAACATATTTTTTTTAACATCATTTGCAAGTTACTAACATGTTGCTAGCATTTTGTTACCATAATTATCATGTTATTAGCATGTTTCTAGCATGTTGTTAAGATGATTAGCAAATGACTATCATGTCACTAGCATGTTGTTAGCACGTTTCTAGCACGATTAGCATGTTACTAGCATGCTGCATGTTACTAGCATGTTGTAGCATTATTCTAGCGTGATTAGCATGTTAATCGCATTTTGCTAACATGATTTTATCAACATTAGCATGGTATTGGCTTATTGCTAGCATATTTCTAGCATGATTAGCATGTTACTAGCATGTTGCTAGCATGATTAGTAAGTTACTAGCATGTTGCTAGCAAGATTTTATCACGATTAACATGTTACTGCCATGTTGTTAGCATGATTAGTCAGTTACTCGCATGTTGCTAGCATGATTAACATGTTGGTAGCATGATTATAACATGATTAGTATGTTATTAACTAGTATGTTAGTATGATTCTAGTATTAGCTATTTATTAGCATGTTGTTAATGAGAAAACCATGTTAACAAAATGCTAGCAACATGCTAATCATGATAACAACATGCTAGTAACATGCTAATCATGCTAACAACATGCTAGTGACATGCTAATCATGCTAGTAACATGCTAGTAATTTGCTAATCATGCTAACAACATGCTAGTGACATGCTTATCATGCTAGTAACATGCTAATATTGCTAGTAACATGTTAGTAACATGCTAGTGACATGTTAATCATGCTAGTGACATGCTAGTAATTTGCCAAGCATGTAACAACATGCTAGTGACATGCTAATCATGCTAGTAACATGCTAATATTGCTAGTAACATGTTTTTAGGATGCTAATAATGCTAACAAAAAGCTAGCAGCATGCTAATCATGCTAACAACATGCTAGTAACATGCTAATCATCCTAGTAATATTCTAGTAACATGCTAATCATGCTAACAACATGCTAGCAACATGCTATTCATGTTAACAACATGCTAATAACATGCTAATCATGCTAGCAACATGTTAACAACTTACTAATCAAGCTAGCATCATGCTAGTTACATGCTAATCATGCTAGTGACATGCCATTCATGTTAACAACATGCTAGTAACTTACTAATCATGGTAGCAACATGTTAGTAACATGCATATCATCCTAGCAATATGCTAGTGACATGCTAATCATGCTAGCAACATGCTAACAACTTACTAATCATGCTAGCATCTTGCTAGTTACATGCTAATCATGCTAGTTACATGCCATTCATGTTAACAACATGCTAGTAACTTACTAATCATGGTAGCAACATGCTAGTAACATGCATATCATCCTAGCAATATGCTAGTGACATGTTAATCATGCTAGCAACATGCTAGCAACTTACTAACCATGCTAACATCATGCTAGTTACATGCTAATCATGCTAGTGACATGCCATTCATTTTAACAACATGCTAGTAACTTACTAATCATGGTAGCAACATGTTAACAACTTACTAATCATGCTAGGATCATGCTAGTTACATGCTAATCATGCTAGTTACATGCCATTCATGTTAACAACATGCTAGTAACTTACTAACCATGGTAGCAACATGCTAGTAACATGCATATCATCCTAGCAATATGCTAGTGACATGCTAATCATGCTAGCAACATGCTAGCAACTTACTAACCATGCTAGCATCATGCTAGTTACATGCTAATCATGCTAGTGACATGCCATTCATGTTAACAACATGCTAGTAACTTACTAATCATGGTAGCAACATGCATATCATCCTAGCAATATGCTAGTGACATGCTAATCATGCTAGCAACATGCTAGTGACTTACTAATCATGGTAGCAACATGCTAGTAACATGTTAATCATGCTAGAATCTATCAAACTTTAAGCTTTTAAAACTACTTCAAACTTCAAACAACTTCAGACTGAAAACTTTAAAACTTTTTAAACTTTCTGGTCCGGCTTTCTCAAACCAACTTAAGGTTTGTCTTGACAAACTTTTTAATCTAGTCTATTTTGAGTTTTTTACAGATTTAGTTTTAGTAAACTATAACAACCCTGCAAGACATCGCTCTGAAAATGAACACTATTCAGCCATTGCTTCATAAATATGACTTTCAACTTAATAACCTGGCCCTTATGTGAGGTGTAAACTCACCAAAGCAGAACCGCGGCCCCTAGAGACCCCACGGACAGATCTATGAGCTCATCTCCATTCACATCCATCATCCCATGAACACTGCGGCCGAAATAACGGAGACCTGGAGAGATGTCACCAGCGGCTATTCTCTGATATAGAATGGCAAGAATGAATACTTAACGAATAAGGCCACTTAATAATGTTTATGAAATATCAGTGACTCTCTTACCTGTTTGTATTTGGGTTGGATGTTGTTTTGTTGGCCGTAGAAGAGATAGATGGCTCCTTTATGATTGTCCTCCAGTGGTGCGCCCACAACCAGCTCACTGAAGCCGTCACCATTCAAGTCCGGAAGGGTGGACATAGCAGCGCCAAACCGGGAATCATGAGTCTTTTCTGATGGCCCAAGAGTCCCGTCTGGTATAAAAGAGCCCTGTGGAATAAATAAGAGAAACAGACAAGAAAATATTCATTTAAATAGCGGTGTTCAGTATGCTATAATGTTGCCATATGTGACCCTGGACCACAAAACCAATCATAAGGGTACATTTTTTAAACTGAGATTTACATCTCAATAAATACGTTTTCCATTGATGTATGGTTTGTTAGGATAGGACAATATTTGGCTGAGATACAACTATTTGAATATCTGGAATCTGAGGGTGCAAAATAAATCAAAATATTGAGAAAATCACATTTAAAGTTGTCCAAATGAAGTTCTTAGCAATGCATATTACTAACCAAAAATTAAGTTTTGAGATATTTATGGTATGACATTTACAAAATATCTTCATGGAACATGATCTTTACTTAATATGCTAATGATTTACTTAATCAATAATTTTGACTCATGCAGTGGATTTTTGGCTAGTTTTGTGGTCCAGGATCAAATATGGCCTCATAACGTAGCAAGTGGCATCCAAACCAGATCAGAAGTTTGAGGTTCATATTTCTGATAAAATAGTCAGTTGATAATCAGCATAATATAATATAATATAATATAATATAATATAATATAATATAATATAATATAATATAATATAATATAATATAATATAATATAATATAATACATCAAACACTAGCGAAATGGAATACAAGCCAGCAATTATAGTGTTCACAAACCAAGAATAAACAAAACATGCACATCTTTGAGCGATAGAAGTTATTGCTCTGACAGATTGAGTTCACTGGATTTGCAAAGGATTCATTGATTTAAACTCACTGCTAATTTAAAACTAGTCATTTCTGGGTCTTTTGAAATGACTCATTAAAAGAACAGACTCATAAGAGTCATTCATTTGTGAAACAGATTCCACTAGTCGCACTGTGGTCTGTTCAACCAGTTAATAAAGCATCATGTGTGAATCATTTAAATGACTCACTAAATGAACCGGCTCATAAGAGTCATTCATTTGGGAAACACAGTACACAATAGTCGACTTGTATGTTATTGAACCACTGTAGAGAATCGGTTCATAAGAATCATTTGCTGGTGAATCGTACTATGTTTGCTGCACTGTAGGGTTTTGATTCAGAAATAACCGGTTCAAAAGCCATTTTCTAATGAATCGTACTTTAGTCGAAACTGTATGTTCATTATTACATGCCGCTCTGGAGGACAACTCAATACACAATCTTTTTACCTCATCTTAGTAAAGCTGACCACTCAGGTAACAACAATATTGTGGATTCAGTGAATGATTCGTATTATGTATTGTTGGCTATTGCTACAAATATACCCATGCTGCAAAAGTTTTGTGGTCTAGGTTCACAAATATTCTTTGAGAAAGCATTATGGTGTTGTGTTTAGGATGTTGTCACCTGTAAGCTGATGGTGTAGATGTAAACTCGGCCTTTCTCCCAGCCTTTGTAGAAGTACATGGGAGCTCCGACCAGTAAAAGATCTGTCAATCCATCGCCATCCAGATCAATCGGTGCCAGCTCACTTCCATAATACGATCCGATCTACAATTGACCAAAACACACTTTGTTAGCATTTGACATCCACATACGCTTGGCCAAAGTGCATGTAATTTATATATATATAGACACTATACACTATCTATCAGTCAAAAGTTTTTAAACAGTAAGATTTTTCATATTTTTCAGCTCACCAAGTCTGTATTTATTTTATCCAAAGTACAGCAATAACAGTAAAATTTTGAAATATTTTTGCTATTTAAAATAACGGCTTTATATTTGAATATATTTAAAAATCTTATTTATTCCTGCTTAAAAGCAAAATTTTCAGCATCATTACTCCAGTCTTCAGTGTCACATGATCCTTCAGAAATCATTATAATATTCTGTTTGCTACTCAAGAAACATTTTTTAGAATAATATTCTGAAAAATATTTATTATATATTCTAAAAAAATATACATTGTATAATCTAAAAAAAATATGTTATATTCTAAAAAATATATATTTATATTTAATGAATAGAAAGATGCGAAGATCAGCATTTATCTGAAATAAAAAGCTTTTGTAACATTATACACTATATAATTTTTTTTAAAGAAAGAAATTATAGAAATTAATACTTTTGTTTAGCAAGGATGCTTTAAATTAATCAAAAGATGATGATACAGACGTTTATAATGTTACAAATGATTTCTATGTCAGATAAATTCTCTTTTTCTGAACTTTCTGTTCATCAAAAAAACCGGAGAAAATTCTACTCAGTTGTTTTCAACATAATGATAAGAATAAATATATTTGAGCAGCAAAGCAGCATATTAAAATGATTTCTGAAGGATCATGTGACTGGAGTAATTATGCAAAAAAAATAAGCTTTGAAATCACAGGAATAAATTACATTTGAAAACATATTCAAAAAGAAAACAGTTATTTTAAATTGTAAAATAATTTCAGAATTGTACAGTTTTTGCTGTACGTTGAATCAAATAAACGCAGGCTTGGTGATCAGAAGACATTAAAATCTTTTGACTGGTATTGTACTTAAATAGTTTATTTAATTAGTTAATTATAGTTTTATTGCACGTTCATAAATTTAATAAAAACATAAAGCAAAGCACACCTGATGCACATTCTTTAGCACTTTGTAGAAGTAGAGTTAAAGTATCTTGCTGTAATTTTTTGTAGAAAAGGTACTTGAAAGCACCATATGATATGTGACCCTGGACCACAAAACCAGTCTTAAGTCGCTGGGGTATATTTGTAGCAATAGCCAAAAATACATTGTATGGGTCAAAATGATCGATTTTTCTTTTATGCCAAAAATCATTAGGAAATTAAGTAAAGATCATGTTCCATGAAGATTTTTTGTAAAATTCCTACTGTAAACCTATCAAAATGTAATTTTTGATTAGTAATATGCATTGCTAAGAACTTAATTTGGACAACTTTAAAGGTGATTTTCTCAGTATTTTGATTTTTTGCACCCTCAGATTTCAGATTTTCAAATAGATGTATCTCGGCCAAATATTGCCCTATCCTAACAAACCATACATCAATAGAAAGCTTATTTATTGAGCTTTCATATGATGTATACATCTCAGTTTTGTAAAATTTAACCTTATGACTGGTTTTGTGGTCCAGGGTCACATATTTTATTTTTTTATGAAAAAAATACTATTATTTATTGTAATTAAACTGAAAATGTCATACTAACCAGACAAACACACTCTTAAAAATAAAGGTGCTTTAAAAGGTTCTTCACAGCAATGCCATAGAAGAACCATTTTTGGTTCCACAAAGAACCATTCAGGCAAAGGTTATTTAAAGAACCATCTTTTTTCTTATCTTTTTATGATCTGAAAAACCTTCTGTCGCTAAAAAAGAACCTTTTTGTGAGACAGAAAGGTTCTTCAGATGTTAAAGGTTCTTTATGGAACCATTTAAACAAAAATGTTCTTCTATGGCATCATGAAGCACCTTTACTTTTAAGAGTGCAAGGCATATTTCAACAGTCACCTAATGTTATTTGTCTATTGCGAGACACATTGTGCGGCAGGTTCTTCCGTTCTTCTGAACTTGCATTTCAACCCTGAAAGCTCCTGCTGGCTTCACAAATACCAGAAAACAGGAGACGCACTTTATCACATTCCCGTCTAAGTGCTTTCCTGAGGGCTTACGCACAGGTCTGGTGCATAACAGGTTGATGACTAAATGAATGTTGTGGTCGGCGACCGGCAGCGTTTCAAACCTAAGCGTTTATGTGTGCATTCACTGCAGGACATGCATACACACACACACACACACACACACACACACACACACACACACACACGTGCAGATGAGATGCACATGGACTACATAGACGCCGGCCCATCTGGAGCGGGTGACTGAGTCTAGACCTTCACACGCTGTCTCCTGTCCGCACACATGGTCCGCATTAATCTACTGATGTGCCTCTCCAATCAAACACGCCACCGTTTCAGAGAGAAAGAAGGTAGGATGGAAAAATGCAGACAGATGGATTAAGGAAGCAGTTCAGAGAAACCTTCACTATTTTAGGCCAAGTGCACGCTGCTACACTCACTAAACTGTTGCGGCACTTTTGCATGGGCTATTTCATGCAGATTAGCCCTATTATAGATTATTGACAAGACTATTTCCATGCCGCAATTTAGCATCTGTGGAAAGCAGGCCGTGAATGGAATTTTGTTCAAAAGAGGCCATTGCGAACGTTTTGTTCTGATAATGGCAGTAGTCATTTATCAAATGATGAAGAACAGAACAATATAGTTAACTAGGCTATTTTTTTGCACTTACTCTTGGGCTTTTTCATTCTCACGGGTTGTAAAAAGTTCTTACGAAGTCTTAAAGGATTAGTTCACTTTCATAACAACAATTTACAGATAATGTAAGATCCAAGATGTTCATGTCTTTCTTTCAAGATGAGCATTTGAGGTTAAAAAGTATATAAATTGTCAATTTGTTTTGAAAATAACTGATCGTTTCACCAGATAAGCTTCTTCCTCGGCTGGGATTGTTTAGAGCCCTTTGAAGCTGCATTTAATCTGCATTTTGGAAGTTCAAACTTCGGGGCGCCATACATATCTATTATATGTGACCCTGGACCACAAAACCAGTCTTAAGTCGCTGGGGTATATTTGTAGCAATAGCCAAAAATACATTGCATGGGTCAAAATTTTAGATTTTTCTTTTATGCCAAAAATCATTAAGAAATTAAGTAAAGTTCATGTTTCATGAAGATTTTTTGTAAAATTCCTACTGTAAACATATCAAAATGTAATTTTTGATTTGTAATATGCATTGTTAAGAACCTAATTTGGACAACTTTAAAGGTGATTTTCTCAGTCTTTTTTATTTTTTTGCACCCTTAGATTTCTGATTTCAAATAGTTGTATCTCAGTCAAATATTGTCCAATCCTAACAAACCATACATCAATAGAAAGCTTATTTATTGAGCTTTCATATGATGTATAAATCTCAGTTTTGTCAAATTTAACCTTATGACTGGTTTTGTGGTCCAGGGTCACATATAGAGAGAAATCCTGAAATGAATTTTCCTCCAAAAAACATAATTTCTTTACGGCTGAGGAAAGAAAGACATTAGTACATTATCTGTAAATTGTTGTTATAAAAGTGAACTACTCCTTTAAATTCATAAAGTCATGCTTTTTGGAAGTACCTTGTTGTACAAATGTGCTGTATGTCTTTAAAACATGTGCTTGGGTTTACCTGCTGTCCGTACAGTGAGTACAGTATGGTGAGATTGCCGCTGTTGGTCAGCGTGAAGATGACGACTTTCCCCGTGTGGTTGAATCGAGGAGCTCCAGCGATGTATAGCTGACCATGTTGAGCCGAGACCACCGATGACACCATGTACCCTACAAACAAGTGTCAATTTTATACATTATACATACAGTAAATATGATAAATATAAAGATTTATAATAACTTGTGTGAGGAACAGACTGAAATGTAAGTTTACTTAAGTTTACTTATTTGCTTCCGTCTATTCAGACTTAGAGGTTCATTTTTGATTGCAATATATGCAAAAAAACAACAATGCTGCTTCGTGGGATCCAGTCTGGTGCAAAGCATTTTAAAGGAATAGTTCACCCAAAAATGAAAATTCCAAACTCGTAAGATCTTCGTTCATCTTTGGAACACAAATTAAGTTATTTTTGATGAAATCAGAGAGCTTTCCGACCCTGATTTGTTCCATTTATGGACAGTAAGAAGTCTCATCTGCTCACCAAGCCTGAATTTATTTGTACAGTACAGCAAAAACAGTAAAATTTGGAAATATTTTTACTATTTAAAAGAACTGTTTTCTATTTGAATGTATTTTTAAAATGTAATTCATTTCTGTGATTTCAAAGCTGAATTTTTAGCATCATTACTCCAATCACATGATCCTTCAGAAATCATTCTAATATTCTGATTTGCTGCTCAAAAACATTTATTATTATTATTAATATTATGTTGAAAAGAGCGGAGTAGAATTTCTGAAATAGAAATCTTTTGTAACCTTTAAAATGTCTTTATAATGTCTTTTGAACAATTTAAAGCTAAATAAAAGTATATATAAATGCTGATCCTTGGATCTTTCTATTCATCAAAGAATCCTGGGAAAAAATTACTGTTCTGAATATTGATAATAATCGTGTTTCTTGAACAGCAATTCAGAATATTAGAATGATTTCTGAAGGATCATGTGACACTGAAGACTGGAGTAATGATGCTGAAAACTCAGCTTTGATCACAGGAATAAATTACATTTTAAAACATATTTAAATAGAAATTAGTTATTTTAAATAGTAAAAATATTTCACAATATTACTGCTTCTGCTGTATTTTGGATCAAATAAATGCAGGCTTGGTGAGCAGAAGAGAGTTCTCTAAAAAACATTAAAATTTGACTAGTGTTGCCTTAAATGTCTTAAAATTAGTCCATTCTACGAATGTAAGACCTATGATAACTTGTCTAAAGAACAGACTGAAATTTAAGTCTTTATTCAATGAAAATGTTCCTTTTTGAAACTTAATGATTCTTTCTATTCAAACTTGGAAGGTCGTTTTTGATTGCAATGCATGCAAAAACATGCTATTTAGTGAAACTGATATCCAATCTGATGCAGTGCATCTTATTATGGTGAGTTTTAATACTTAGTTCTGCCATGAAACTCTAGATGACGCAGGCTGGAGAGAGTTATGTCAGAGAGTTATATGACTTGGCACAAGCTGATTGGTTCATGTTGCATACATAACCAATGAGCTTGCAGATATTTAAAAGGCTGATAGCATTCAGTTGGTCATTTTGCAGTGCGCTTTCAGAGTTCCTCTGAAACCCTCCACCTTCCCCAGCTCCACCTGTATAGATCTGCTACAGGTTATTTTATGCTATTTGTGCAGCAGCATGTCTTAAATATTCACAGCACTGTATCACCATATGCTTTGGCAGTAGCAAGTTCTGTACTTGCTTGTAGCAGCAGCAATAATCTACAACTACAGCGTTAACCAACAGCAGTAGCAGCGTAGCAGATCTATTCCGCCAAGACCAAATACATTAACACTGTCATAACCATTACCATCAGGGTTGGTGTCAATTCAGGAATGAACTCAACAATTCCAATTCAAAGAAGGAAATGGAATTGGAATTCAACAACAATTACAGGAAACAGAGTTGGAATTGAATTTGAATTACAGGAAGTGCAATTCAATTCAGGGAAATTCCACTGAATTCCGTTTATTGCTGTTTCTGAGCATTTATTTGTGATTGCATTTAGAGACATACATTTGAACTTTATGATAATTTACAAATACCAAGTAATGTATGTAATAGAGTTGATCAAATATTCAATATATGATTACCATATAATATATGTCTCAACTCACAAAAAAGAGTCATGTTCATTCGTGTATTTCATTCACTTTTTATTGCATCGAATTATCATCATTTCCTGAAATTTGGCATGTGAAATGATCACGCTTAACATACTAAACATACAGTACTTTGTATTTCTTTTACATGTTTGTTGTTTATGAGATTTACAATATTTAATGTACTATAAACTATTAAGCAAATCAAGTCAAATTATTTTTAGCAACTCAAGTGGAATTTAGTGGAATTTATTCGATTTCAATTCTGTTTCCTGACATTCCAATTCAATTCCAATTTAATTTCCTGTCAGCTGCATGCAATTCAAATTCCAATTCCAATTCCAATTCCATTCCAGGAAGTGAATTGGAATTTACCATTCATTCTCAATTCAATTCATGAATGGCCCCAACCCTGATTACTAAACTTTTCAGAGAGTTTATGTGTCACAACAGAAATAGATGTATTCATAAATTAAACTAGTAAAGAATGTGAAAATTCTAGGGGTGGGCATAGATTAATTTTTTTAATCTAGATTAATCTAGATTAAATCTTGGAATTAATCTAGATTAATCTAGATTAAAATGGCTAATTTGAATTCTGCTGAATACACAGACGCGCACGGGCATGGATAGCCTATCTGCGTGCATAGTCTTCGATTAAACTGCGCTGCTTTTAGAAGCGTCAATTCATATAGTTATAGTTATATATATTGCATATAGTTTAATGTCTTTATTTCGGGATTATCAAAGTAAATTCAAACTCAAACTTGAGATTTTATTGGGGCACAGCAGATTTTCACTGGGGCACATGCCCCAGTAAAAAGGGTCTAGAAACGCACGCACCTGCCCTGAAGCGGCTTCATAGCTGCATCCATGTTTGCACGTCTCATTTGATGTGGTAATTTCACAGAAGTTGAAGACTCGTTCTCGCCCCCTACAGTGCAATTCGACTAGGTATACGTCATCCGCGCTAAAATATCAAGGTGAAAGTCATCATATCTTGCGTAGTTTAGACCCAGCTCCCAACCCAACTTTGAGAATAAATTAACGGCGATATTTTTTTTATCGCCCGATAAGAGTCTCACGTTAACGCAGCACGTTAACGCCGATAACGGCCCACCACTAGAAAATTCCTAACCATTTCTTTTATGTTCTACAGAAGAAAGGGTGAGTGCATATTCACTTTTGTCAGTCATAGAATCAAAACCTAATTTGGTACGACCCAAAAAAAGGTTGAATTTTCTTACCCAAGTACGCTCCGTGGTTCTTCAGCTCCTCTGGGAACTCTTTCACATATGAAGACTTGGGTGGGATGACTTTACCATGGCGGGTCTCCTTCAGAACAGCTCCGTTCCAGTCGTACGCCCCAACGGCACCAACCAGAATCCCGTCCTTTAAGAAAACGGTTTGCATCTTTAGTTACTATCAGAAACCACAATACTGTTTTGAAAGGGAAATGCACGCACAGCCATAAGCAGTACAGAATAAAACCCACAGTGTTTAATCAGAGGCCTGGGTTCATGTACCTGCAGTGAGTGCTATGGGACGATGACAAACGGCCTGGCAGTGGCTTTAGCGGTATAGAGAATGCAAACAGAGAGTTTTGCCAAACCTCTCCGGCAACTATCTTAGAGCTCCTGCCAAAACTCTGCACTGCATTAACATCTGGGACTTAGCGTTCAAACCCACAATGAAATGCCCATTCCTGAACAATACCACCACTACACTCAAATATGCTTGGTCATAGTTAGACTAAATCTCCAGTACTGTGATGAGTGACCCATGTAGTCAACTTAAACACCCCGAGATAAATTCTGGCACAAAAAGGCCAATTCCCTTTTGCTCTCCTGCCGTTGAGACTATAAACCGAACAGCTCTGTAGGGATGATTGGTTTAGCAAATACTATTAATAATACATACTCCACAGACCTTATTCTCCAAGAGAAAGACTTGGACATTAAACAGTTTATTGCATTGGAGAGATATTTTCAGTACAAACTTTGGACCACCCTTTGTGACTAACCGGACAGAAAAGTCTCCAGCTTTGATATCCTGGATGCATGCGAGCAAAAACAGCAGTCCTCTGCGAGTCTGACTGGAGGCCTAAAACTTGCTGCGCTCGCTGCCAAAGTTTTCCTCATGCGATGTCGACGTGGACACTTTGACAGATTTCCATGGCACATTTGTACAATAAACTCTCTCCAATATGCTGTGTGTTGTTCCATTCGCTTTTTATTAGCGGCGCTCGCAAAGACAAACCCCTGAACAAACCCTTAACCCGGAGAATTAAACTTCAGTATCTAACTTTCGTGCTAAAGAAATTAATGGTGCCTCAAATTGTGTGGATTATTTGAGGAAAACATTAGCAACCACACAGAACACCTAGCAACAATCTAACAACATTATAATGAGTTTCTGAATAAAACCATTTATGTCTAAACTGGCAGTGGTTTTAATATTTAAAGGTAGTTGGGTAGGATTTTACCATTTAATATGTAATGTTATTGTGGTTATGCACTGTATCTTTTTGCAGGAGCAGAAAGAGGATAATTAAAGTATTGACTTTGTTTTACTGTCATCAACATAAACACGAACATGGATCCATTTCAGCATTTAGTTCGTACAAGGTGCTTAAAGTGCTTGAAGTACTTGAATTGGACTTGTAAGGCCTGGAAATTTTCCAGAATAGGTACTTAAAAAGTGGTTGAATTCTTAAAAGACTCCATCTACACTATCTACTGGTTCCCCAAAGAACCTTTTATTGAACCGTTCTTAAAAGAACCATTTCCACTATGAAGAGCCTTTTCTGCATTTAAAAGGTTCCATGGATGTTCATGGTTCTTCATTGAACCATCGATGCCAAAAAGGAACCTTTATTTTTAAGAGTGTATGAAGTAAGTGTGTAATTTTTTCAATAAGCACATATCTTTTCACGCAATTAAAAAACATCATACTTTTTTTTTTGCGTATTTCAGTTAGTGTAATAAAATTAATAAGCTAAGTCAGTAGAAGTACTGAGAGTGCTGTGTAAACATGGCTGAAGACGTGAAAAGAGGAATAGATTAACCAAATCAATTGAGTTATATATACGCTGGAACCACTCCGATTGATTCAAACTCGTGACTTTGATCATTCATTCTAAGCGATTCACTAGCAAAAGCCAGATTAAATTAAAAGAGACTTACAGTAAAACAGAGCTTTTCGAAACTTCAAATCTGTTAAACCAATGCAACTGGCTGTTTCAAAGCAGTCCAAACGGTTTCAGTTCGCAAATAATTTGATTCAGATCAGGACTTTGCGTATCATGAATCATTTTAGATCGTTTTAGATTGTGAATTATTTCACAAACTATTTTGAAGTCCCTATTTAAACAAACCCAGCAGGCACACTGTAAAAACTTTTCACCAGTTTCAACTTAAAAACTTAAGTTGATTTAACTTAACATTTTAAGGCAGCTGCTAAACTTAAGTCATTTAAACTCACAAGTTAAATCAACAAATTTTTATTGTAATAAGTTAAAATGACTTGTAGTTTTAAGCTGATTTAACTTAAAAACTTAAGGCAGCTGCTGAACTTACGTTTTTAAGTTCTGAAGAATCTGGTGAAAACTTTTTACAGTGCACAGGACATCAACATGACGTCAGATTGACGTTATACCCCAACCATTATGAAGTCTATCAGATGTTGGATTTTGGTTGCCATACCTGACGAATAAATGTCAGTATTTGACGTCAATATTGGCTCGAGGTTGGATTTTGGTCACTTTCCAACACAACCTAAAATCAACCAAATATCAAGGTCATTTTACCTTGTTATTGGATGTCAAAATAACGTTGTCCTTAGACGTTGGCTAGACATTGAATTTTGGTCATCTGACGTCACGACCTAAATCTAACCTAATATTAACCTAATATTATGTGTGCCTGCTGGGAATGATTTGCGATACGCAAAGTTCCAGTCAAATGATTTGCGATATGTGATTTGAAGTCCCGATCTAAGTCAAATGCAAAAAAAATTCGCAAAATATTATTAAGATCGGGACTTCAGAGCATGGAACGCGAATCATTTCATTTAGATCGGAATTTTGCGTATCGCGAATCATTTGATTCAGATCGGGACTTCACATATTTTGAATCATTTGTTTTAGATTGAAACAGGTTCATGAATCATTTGTGAACTGAATGATTCCAATCAAATGATTTGCGATACGCGATTTGAAGTCCCAATCTAAGTCAAATGATTCACAAATTATTATTCAGATCTGGACTTCGGAGCATGGAGCACAAATCATTTGATTCGGAACTTTGCGAATCCCAAATGATTTGATTCCGATCAAATCAGATCGGGACTTTGCGTATCACAAATCATAGATTAAAACTGGTTTGTGAATCATTTTTGCGAATTGAATGATTCAAATCAAATGATTCACGATGCACAATTTTGAAGTCCCGATCTAAACTTTTAAACTTTTAACTTCACATATTTTGAATCATTTGTTTTAGATCGAAACTAGCTTTTGAATCATTTCGCAAATTGAATGATTCAAATCAAATGCAAATTCAAATTCCTTAAGAAAATTAACTATAGTAAAAATGTTACTATAGTAAAAGTGTAGTATACTTTGTAATACTAGCAGTTAATTTATATTTATTTATCTATTTATCTTTTTTTTTTTTTAGAATTTAAAAGATAAGACATTGTTTGATAAGTGAGACCTCTGATTGAAGTTTGCAATTTAAAAAAGTAGTGCTTGGAAAGTCTTTGAAACTTCTGGAATTTTTTTTTAATAATAACGAATAATTTCGGAGACCGCTTGGAGTAGATTAAAGGTAAAACAAACCAACAAATATATAATTTTTACCTTTACAATGAAATATTTTGATGTATTCTAATATATAAGTATTTCTTTAATAGAATTTGAGTGAAAAGAAATGTGAACTTTCACACATACAGTATGATAATAATATTGATACTGTTATTTTAGTATCACTAATTCACTATTATAGTTTTTGTTAATATTTTATATAAATTTTTATACTTCCCCTTTTCTTTTCATTTTAGTTTAAGTCATAATTTTGTCATGCTTTTGTCATTTTGATTTTTTATTTATTGTCATGCTTTTAGGGGGAAAATTTGGCAGAGATTCAACTATTTGAAAATCTGGAATCTGAGGGTGCAAAAAAATCAATTTGTCCAAATGATATTCTTAACAAAGCATATTACTAATCAAAAATTAAGATTGATATATTCATGGTAGGACATTTACTAAATATCTTCATGGAACATGATCTTTACTTAATATCCTAATGATTTTGACCCATACAATGTATTTTTGTTTATTGCCACATATATATACATTCTACTTAAGACTGGTTTTGTGGTCCAGGGTCACATAAAATCTTTCTTTTAAGATCCTTCTTTTATCCAAGATCTCAAGCTGTAATATCATTTGTGGTGAAGGCAACCCCAGAATGCATTGCTGGCTCAGAGATGCAGACAAAGTCAGGTAAATGTTATTTATAAATTAACGTACTATTTGTGTTTACTTTGGATTTTGATGCATGTTGAAGTATCACGTTGCGTGCGAATGTCAAACTCTATTGGAATCAATTGCAATTGCTATTTGCATGGCGTACAAGGCTTATTGAGTGATCCAGATTAGTCAGTTATGAGATTTTATTTCATTTTCATTTTCAATTCTATTCAATTTCATCTACTTCACCAGACAATTGACAGCAAGGTTTTGGAACACAGTGTATGAGTGAGTTTTTCTAGACCTGGCAGCTTTGAGGCCTTTTACGAAAAACAAAGGCAGTGAAATCTAGTATGCCACGTCCGTGTCAGCGGCCCAAGCTAACAAACCGACTTCCAAATGTTTTATTTCCATCTGATTAGGTTTTATTTACCGCTGTCTTGATGGACGCCGAACTCTTTTCTTTATAAAACAAAATACAGTAATTCCATTGAAAACATTTGCAGCCACAAGTAAATAAGGCCTTTACAAATACAGTCACATGTACAAGCGTGCATATAAAACACAAGGGCACGTGTGTGAGAGTGTTTGTGTGAGGATTCCTCACTCAAGGAGCCTAATTCAACAAAACCATATGTGTTCTCTGGACCTCGTTCCCTCGGAGAAGTCAAGAATGAAAAAAAAAACTTTCCGAGACGTTATCTCCCATCTCGAATTGCCACTGTCAAGAGCGGTTCCTGGAATCCAACAGTGAAAGTTATGAAAAAAATGTTATTTTTCTCTGAGTAAGTTGTCCTTCATCTAACACAAAAGGAGCCTCAGACCTTGGGATTACTCAAACCGAGAGGGAAGACGTGAAAAATAGCCCTTCCCTCAGAAGACGCTCACAGCAACGGCTTCAAACATAATTGAAAGAGTGGGGCATCGTGCTTCTGTCGAGCCCTAAAAGGACGTACCTGAGGTTTGTTTTCCCATGGGCACTGATCGGTAAACAAATCATTCTTTCAGTGACTCTTTATTTTGACTGATGCCGTAGCTTCTGCTCCAGGCTAATGGAAGAGCGTCAAACTCAATCATAGAGCGCAAAGAGCAAAATAACAGCATTTCGGGCACCTCGCTGAGTTCATAATATAATTCTCCGCACATTAGCTCTGTTGTCAATATTTACATTTCTTCTGTTTGGAACGGATGGAGACGCACTCACCTCTACGATATGTGACGAGAATCCAGCTTGAGACATCTGCAAACCAAAGGCCGTACCATTTTGGTTGGTGCCTGCAAAATAAACAACATTCTAAGAAAACTAGTGTGTGGTTGTAAAACTAGTGTTTTGCTGTGCAAACTTCACAGCAGTGATTCTAATGTGCTAATGCGATGCAATTGCTTGGACGTTCTGAGTGTTTTTTAAGTTGCTATGTGGATATTAGTGTATTCTGAGTAGTTTTAGATGCTGCTATGTGGTTCTTAGGTGGTTTTAGATGCAGTTGCTAGGGTGTTCTGAGTGATTCTTATGTTGCTATGCAGTTGCTAGGGTGTTCTGAGTGTTTTTGTTGATGTGTGGTTTCTAATGTGTTCTGAGTAGTTCTTATGTTGCTATGCAGCTGCTAGGGTGTTCTGAGTGTTTTTTATGTTGCTATGTAGTTTCTAGGGTGTTCCGAGTGTTTTTATTGATGTGTGGTTTCTAAGGTGTTCTGAGTGTTTTTTTTTTTTTTTGTTGCTATGCAGTTGCTATGGTGTTCTGAGTAGGGATGCACCGATCCGTATCGGCCGATCACTTGCGCGTTTTGTCAGTAAAGCCGGTTCTGTAATCAGCGGTAAATGCCATCAGGTGCGTGATTTCACATTGAGCCGTATATACTACACACAGCCGTTGTTCACTGACGAGCTGCGCACATTCACACTGATAATGAACATTGATTTGCGCAGCTCGTCGGTAAACAACGGCTGTGTGTAGTATATACGGCTCAACGTGAAATCACGCACCTGATGGCATTTACCGCTGATTACAGAACCGGCTTTACTGACAAAACGCGCAAGCATGATCGGCCGATTCGTATCGGTGCATCCCTAGTTCTGAGTGGTACTTGAGTTGCTATGCAGTTGCTGAGGTGTTCTGAGTGTTTTTATTGATGTGTGGTTTCTAAGGTGTTCTGAGTGTTTTTTATGTTGCTATGCAGTTGCTATGGTGTTCTGAGTGGTTGTTATGTTGCTATGCAGCTGCTACAGTGTTCCGAGTGGTTGTTATGTTGCTTTGCAGATGCTAAGGTGTTCTGAGTGTTTTTTATGTTGCTATGCAGTTGCTAGGGTGTTCTGAGTGGTTCTTATGTTGCTATGCAGCTGCTAGGGTGTTCTGAGTGTTTTTTATGTTGCTATGTAGTTTCTAGGGTGTTCCGAGTTTTTTTTTATTGATGTGTGGTTTCTAAGGTGTTCTGAGTGGTTTTTATGTTGCTATGCAGTTGCTGAGGTGTTCCGAGTGTTTTTATTGATGTGTGGTTTCTAAGGTGTTCTGAGTGTTTTTTATATAATATAATTTATAAAATAGGGTGTAAAATTAGGGTGTTCTGAGCGTTTTTGTTGATGTGTGGTTTCTAAGGTGTTCTGAGTGTTTTTTTTTGTTGTTGTTGCTATGCAGTTGCTATGGTGTTCTGAGTAGGGATGCACCGATCCGTATCGGCCGATCACTTGCGCGTTTTGTCAGTAAAGCCGGTTCTGTAATCAGCGGTAAATGCCATCAGGTGCGTGATTTCACGTTGAGCCGTATATACTACACACAGCCGTTGTTCACTGACGAGCTGCGCACATTCACACTGATAATGAACATTGATTTGCGCAGCTCGTCGGTAAACAATGGCTGTGTGTAGTATATACGGCTCAACGTGAAATCACGCACCTGATGGCATTTACCGCTGATTACAGAACCGGCTTTACTGACAAAACGCGCAAGCATGATCGGCCGATTCGTATCGGTGCATCCCTAGTTCTGAGTGGTACTTGAGTTGCTATGCAGTTGCTGAGGTGTTCTGAGTGTTTTTATTGATGTGTGGTTTCTAAGGTGTTCTGAGTGTTTTTTATGTTGCTATGCAGTTGCTATGGTGTTCTGAGTGGTTGTTATGTTGCTATGCAGCTGCTACGGTGTTCCGAGTGGTTGTTATGTTGCTTTGCAGATGCTAAGGTGTTCTGAGTGTTTTTTATGTTGCTATGCAGTTGCTAGGGTGTTCTGAGTGGTTCTTATGTTGCTATGCAGCTGCTAGGGTGTTCTGAGTGTTTTTTATGTTGCTATGTAGTTTCTAGGGTGTTCCGAGTTTTTTTTTATTGATGTGTGGTTTCTAAGGTGTTCTGAGTGGTTTTTATGTTGCTATGCAGTTGCTGAGGTGTTCCGAGTGTTTTTATTGATGTGTGGTTTCTAAGGTGTTCTGAGTGTTTTTTATATAATATAATTTATAAAATAGGGTGTAAAATTAGGGTGTTCTGAGCGTTTTTGTTGATGTGTGGTTTCTAAGGTGTTCTGAGTGTTTTTTTTTTTGTTGTTGCTATGCAGTTGCTATGGTGTTCTGAGTAGGGATGCACCGATCCGTATCGGCCGATCACTTGCGCGTTTTGTCAGTAAAGCCGGTTCTGTAATCAGCGGTAAATGCCATCAGGTGCGTGATTTCACGTTGAGCCGTATATACTACACACAGCCGTTGTTCACTGACGAGCTGCGCACATTCACACTGATAATGAACATTGATTTGCGCAGCTCGTCGGTAAACAACGGCTGTGTGTAGTATATACGGCTCAACGTGAAATCACGCACCTGATGGCATTTACCGCTGATTACAGAACCGGCTTTACTGACAAAACGCGCAAGCATGATCGGCCGATTCGTATCGGTGCATCCCTAGTTCTGAGTGGTACTTGAGTTGCTATGCAGTTGCTGAGGTGTTCTGAGTGTTTTTATTGATGTGTGGTTTCTAAGGTGTTCTGAGTGTTTTTTATGTTGCTATGCAGTTGCTATGGTGTTCTGAGTGGTTGTTATGTTGCTATGCAGCTGCTACGGTGTTCCGAGTGGTTGTTATGTTGCTTTGCAGATGCTAAGGTGTTCTGAGTGTTTTTTATGTTGCTATGCAGTTGCTAGGGTGTTCTGAGTGGTTCTTATGTTGCTATGCAGCTGCTAGGGTGTTCTGAGTGTTTTTTATGTTGCTATGTAGTTTCTAGGGTGTTCCGAGTTTTTTTTTTTATTGATGTGTGGTTTCTAAGGTGTTCTGAGTGGTTTTTATGTTGCTATGCAGTTGCTGAGGTGTTCCGAGTGTTTTTATTGATGTGTGGTTTCTAAGGTGTTCTGAGTGTTTTTTATATAATATAATTTATAAAATAGGGTGTAAAATTAGGGTGTTCTGAGCGTTTTTGTTGATGTGTGGTTTCTAAGGTGTTCTGAGTGTTTTTTTTTTGTTGTTGCTATGCAGTTGCTATGGTGTTCTGAGTAGGGATGCACCGATCCGTATCGGCCGATCACTTGCGCGTTTTGTCAGTAAAGCCGGTTCTGTAATCAGCGGTAAATGCCATCAGGTGCGTGATTTCACGTTGAGCCGTATATACTACACACAGCCGTTGTTCACTGACGAGCTGCGCACATTCACACTGATAATGAACATTGATTTGCGCAGCTCGTCGGTAAACAACGGCTGTGTGTAGTATATACGGCTCAACGTGAAATCACGCACCTGATGGCATTTACCGCTGATTACAGAACCGGCTTTACTGACAAAACGCGCAAGCATGATCGGCCGATTCGTATCGGTGCATCCCTAGTTCTGAGTGGTACTTGAGTTGCTATGCAGTTGCTGAGGTGTTCTGAGTGTTTTTATTGATGTGTGGTTTCTAAGGTGTTCTGAGTGTTTTTTATGTTGCTATGCAGTTGCTATGGTGTTCTGAGTGGTTGTTATGTTGCTATGCAGCTGCTACGGTGTTCCGAGTGATTGTTATGTTGCTTTGCAGATGCTAAGGTGTTCTGAGTGTTTTTTATGTTGCTATGCAGTTGCTAGGGTGTTCTGAGTGGTTCTTATGTTGCTATGCAGCTGCTAGGGTGTTCTGAGTGTTTTTTATGTTGCTATGCAGCTGCTAGGGTGTTATGAGTGTTTTTTATGTTGCTATGCAGTTTCTAGGGTGTTCTGAGTGTTTTTTTATTGATGTGTGGTTTCTAAGGTGTTCTGAGTGGTTTTTATGTTGCTATGCAGTTGCTATGGTGTTCTGAGAGGTACTTGAGTTGCTATGCAGTTGCTACGGTGTTCTGAGTGGTCCTTATGTTGCTATATGGTTGCTATGGTGTTCTGAGTGTTTGTTATGTTGCTATGCAGTTGCTAGGGTGTTCAGAGTGTTTTTTTACGTTGCTATGCAGTTTCTAAGGTCTTCTGAGTTTTTTTATGTTGCTATGTAGTTGATATGGTGTTCTGAGTGGTACTTGAGTTGCTATGCAGGTTGCTATGCAGTTGCTACGTTGTTCTGAGTGATCCTTATGTTGCTATGTGGTTGCTAGGGTGTTCAGAGTGTTTTTGTTGATGTGTGGTTGCTATGGTGTTCTGAGTGGTTGTTATGTTGCTATGCAGTTGCTAAGGTCTTCTGAGTTTTTGAGTGTTTTAGATGTTCTGATGGCTTTTAATGTTGCTATGTTGCTGTGTGGTTGCTAAGGTGTTCTGGTTGGATTCTGTCCTCTAGATATGGTTTAAATATGGGATTATGATTATGTTTAACATTTATTCACAAAGTTCATACCCTCCAAGCTGAAGATCTTCTCTCCCAGAGCATCAACAATATCCTTCAGGGCAGACTCATCAGTGACGCTGAAGAAGTGCTCCTCAGGATCAGTGGCGATGAACTTGATTTCCCTCAGAAAAGCTTCAGGATTGATCCCTCGCCTGTTGTAGTAGCCAAGAACCTGAAACGGCATTGGAATATCTGAACTATGTTCACCTGTTCGACCTGTGCACCTGTTTGAAAGCAACTCAAGAATCTGAGTCACGTGACCGACGATCAGAGTAAACCTGAAGAACACATCTGGAGGATTCTACTGGAAAGAGGCAGTAACTCACCGCAATACCGTACAACGTAATATTATCCTTCTCGCTTTCCTCCACGGCTTTCCGTAGGTCTGGGCTGTCGTGCGATTCTCCATCGGTGATGACAATCATAACTTTCTTGGCGTCTGGACGAGCTCCGTGTTTGAATGCTTGACTTCTGTTATAAATACATATACAAATACATGTACATTCAGAAGACTCTTCTGCTCACAAAGCCTGCATTTATTTGATCCAAAGTACAGCAAAAGCAGTAAAATTCTGAAATATTTTTACAATTTAAAATAGCTGTTTGTTTTTTTTAATATATTTTAAAATGTAATTTATTTCTGTGATCAATGATACATTTTCAGCATCGTTACTCTAGTCTTCAGTGTCACATGATCCTTCAGAAATCATTCTAATATGCTGATATGCTGTTCAAAAAATCAATATTTAAAACAGTTGAGTACAGTTGAGTTTTTTTTCTATATTTTTTGATGAACAGAAAGATCCAAATATTTATCTGAAATAAAAAGCTTTTGTAACATTATACACTATAAACAAATTTGGGGAAAGAAATGATAGAAATGAATACTTTTATTTAGCAAGGATGCTTTAAATTGATCAAAAGTGATGATACAGAAATTTATAATGTTAAACTTAGTCTAGTTGTAGACTTGCAATTAAGAGTTATTATCTTGCAATTAAATTCGCAGTTACCTTTTTTTTAATACATATTTTATCCCATGGCGAAAATAAGCTTCCAATATTTGCTTTATTGCAACTAATGATGCACAGTTAAAGTTGAAAGTTTGTTGAAACACAAAAACGCCACTGTACCGAGCTTCACTGATCGCGAGAGCTGTGCGTGTTTCCTCTCCGCCTCGCTGGTCGATATTCTTCGCAGCTGCTACAACCTCCTCAACCGTGCGGAAATCATCCAGCCGAAACTCGTTCACCACTCTCTCACCGTACTGGACCACCCCAACCTGGACAACAGGACAAAACACATGGTGAGATGACGACTACAGTATCTCACAAAAGTGAGTACACCCCTCACATTTCAGCAACAATTTTAGTATCGTCTCAAGGGACAATACTATAGAAATGAAACTTGGATATATTTTAGAGTAGTCAATGTGCAGCTTGTATAGCAGTATAGATGTACTGTCCTCTGAAAATAACTCAACATACAGCTGTTATTGTCAAAATAGCCGGCAACAAAAGTGAGTACATCCTAAGTGAATTTGTCCAAAGTGTCATTATATTGTTATCTGTCACTGCCTTAATCATGCTGGGCATGGAATTGACCAGAGCTGCACAGATTGTTGCTGGGATCCTCTTCCACTCCTCACAGAGCTGCTGGAGGTTAGACACATGGTCCTTCTCCACCTTACGCTTGAGGATGCCCCACAGGTGCTCAATAGGGTTCAGGTCTGAATACATACTTGGCCACTCCATCATCTTCAGCTTCCTCAGCAAGGCAGTTGTCATCTTGGAGGTGTGTTTGGGATCATTATCAAGTTGGAAAACTGCCATTCGGCCTAGTTTCTGGAAGGAAGGCATCATGTTCTGCTTCAGAATGTACAGTACATAATGGAATCCATGTTTCCCTCAATGAACCACAGCTCCACAGAACCAGCAGAAACTCATGCAGCCCCAGACCATGATGCTACCACCACCATGCATGGTACTCCTCACCAGGGCATTGCCACACATGCTGGACACCATCTGAGCCAAACAAGTTTATCTTATAGTCTCATCAGACCACAGGACATGGTTCCAGTAATTCATGCTCTTGGATTGGTTGTCTTCAGCAAACTGTTTGCAGGCTTTCTTGTGAACCAGCTTCAGACGAGGTGTCCGTCTGGGACGATGCCTATGCAAACCGACTTGTTGCAGTGTGTGACGTATGGTCTGAGCACTAACAAGCTGACCTTCTTCTTCTGAAACCTTTAAAGCAATGCTGGCAGCACTCATGCATCTGTGTTTTGAAGCCAGGTTCTGCACCTGACGCACAGAACGAGTGCTCAACTTTGTTGATCGACCCTTGCAAGGCCTGTTCTGAATGAAACCCATCTTGGAAAACCTCTGTATGACCCTGAACGCTTTTCAGGGTGTTACTGAACCTCTAATAGTCTTGGCCATCTTTATGGAGAGCAACAATTCTAATTCTCAAATCCTCAGAGAGTTCTTTGCCATGAGATGCCATGTTGAACATCCAGTGGTCAGTATGAGAGAATTGTATTAAAGCACCAAATTTTAACTGCTCTAATAAAAGATACACAACTTTGTATGGTCCTGTCAAGCAGACAATAACATAAACATGATGAATAAGACATGTGGCTTTGCATGGTTAAACAACATACTGCTGTTATCTCTTAGGGTGTATTCACTTTTGTTGCCAGCTATTTTGACAATAATGGCTGTATGTTGAGTTATTTTCAGAGAACAGTAAATCTACTCCTATACAGGGTTGCACATTGACTACTCTAAAATATATCCAAGTTTCATTTCTATAGTATTGTCCATTGAGAAGACATACAAAAATGGTTGCTGAAATGTGAGGGGTGTGCCCAATTTTGTGAGAAACTTCCATATGCTTTAACATGTCATATTCTTGTAAAATTCAAACAAAAAAATAGCTATAAAATATTCACAATATAACTACAGTAGGTATTTCCACAGTTTGCACTGAGTTTCTGAGCCTCAGGAGTACAGTGGTAAGTGCAGTTTTTTTTTTTTTTGTACAGTCCAAACCGCTCATAAATCAAAATCAGAACAGTCCAAAACTGATTTTCCAGATCGTAATTCAGACGCACCTGGATCTGTCCTGGACCGATGTAAAACTTCTGTAGCACATTTATCAGGAAATCTTGAACCTCATACCAGGGGTAGATGGAGTTGGATCCATCTAACACAATTACTATGTCCATGTAGGTCTCGCATCCTGTGGAGAAACTGCTGTTGTCAATATATATATATAATCTGCAATTGTTAATAAGAAGCTTCATCAATGAAGAGTTTGGCTTTACTTTGATAGGCTGGAGCGATGCTGTGGGTGAAGTCAAAGCTGCTGTTGACTCTTGAACAGATGCCGGTGCTGTAGTAGGAACTTCCACACTCATACGACCACAGCGGCCCACACGCCTAAGGAATCAGCATCAAATTGTACATATTTCATTTCAACCCATTTTACTTATGCATTCTGATGAAAAATTACACAAGCGTATTACCACAAAGCTGTTGTCTTTCGGGTTGGAGGTGAGAGTCATTCCCAGCCTCATTTTGTCTTTGCGTTCAATCACGTTGTTCAAGGATATTTTCCCTTAAAAAATGAAAAAGAGTGAAAAAATTGACAGTTGATGTCAAAAGTTTACATACACCTTGCAGAATCTGCAAAAGGTTAATTATTTTAGCGAAATAAGAGGGATCATACAAAATGCACGTTAATTTTTATTTAGTACGGACCTGAATAAGATATTTAACATAATAGTCAAGAGACAATAATAGATGAAATTACAAAAATGACCCTGTTCAAAAGTTTACACACGCTTGATTCTTAACCCTTGTGTGGTGTTCGTATTTTTGTTACTCAGCCAGTGTTCATGGGTCTGGTGGACCCGCTTGAGTTTTGGCTTTCTAAATGAACACTATCAAACAATTTTATGTTAAATTACTCAACAAATGTTTAATTCATCCCAATTACAAGGCATATGAACAGCAAACATGGTTAATTTTTCCCCTTTACCTTTGTTAGATCACATTGATGAATTAATGTGCTTCTCATTTTTTTGTTTACATTTTTTGAAATCCATATTTCTTCACTTGCTGTCTGGTGGGCTTGCTCTGGTCCTGGAGCTGGCTGCTGATGGGGTACTCGTTTCCATTTTGTTACTAAATGGTGCTCAACCTCATACTCTTCTTCAAAGTCACTGTCAGACTCTGAATTTTCAGAAATGTGATCCTCATATTCTGAAACCTCTTCCTCGACATCATCATAAGAAGCTCCTCTCTCTTCCAAAATCAATTGCAAGGCCCTTGCAGCAGATAATCTTTTGGCCATCTTGATCAGTTGTGATAAGGAGCCACACTGGCAAAGGCTTATTTATAGTATTATGCCCCTTATTTGCAGGTGGGACAGGGTATGAGAAAGTAAAGCTTGGTTCCCGCAAGAGAGAGGATAAAATGTGCGGGAATGTAAGAGCAGACAGTGTTGATAGTTGAATTTTCAACAATGTTGCAACTTTGTGCGGGAGCAGGAAGGGGAGGGGAAGTAAACAGCATCACCAGAAAGGATGAAGACAGAGTTTAGGAACACTGGACCTACACTTTCAACACTTTTATTAGACCTGGGTCCAGTGGACCCGAACACCTTGTATGTAATGTAAATGCGTGGGGGGAGGTACAGTATGCAGTCATTGAAAATTTGTTCGGATTTATGTTCTTCACAGAAAATAAGCCAAAGCCAATGAATTTCAGGTTGAAAAAATAATTAATTGTTTAATTTTTCTTTTGAAAAAAACTGAAAACGGGTCCCACAGACCCGAACACCATACAAGGGTTAATACTGTGTTGTTTCCTGAATGATCCACAGCTGTGTTTTCTTGTTTAGTGATAGTTGTTCATAAGTCCCTTGTTTGTCCTGAACAGTTAAACTGCCTGCTGTTCTTCAGAAAAATCCTCCAGTTCCCACAAATTATTTGGTTTTCCAGCATGTTTGTGAATTTGAACCCTTTGCAGTGACTGTATGATTTTGAGATCCTTCTTTCCACACTGAGGACAACTGAGGGACTAATATGCAACTATTACAGAAGGTTCAAACACTCACTGATGCTTCAGAAAGAAAAACCATGCATTAAGAGTTGCGGGGGTGAAACCTTTTGAACAGAATGAAGATGTGTACATTTTTCTTATTTTGCATAAATGTATATATATTTTTAATTTAGTACTGCCCTTCAGAAGTTACAGAAGACACTTACTTAAGTTAAATTTACCCTGAACTTCAAATTCCAAAAGTTTTCACCCCTCAGCTCTTAATGCATGGTTTTATCTTCTGAAGCATCAGTGAGTGTTTGAACCTTCTGTAATAGTTGCATATGAGTCCCTCAGTTGTCCTCAGTGTGAAAAGATGGACCACAAAATCATACAGTCATTGTTGGAAAGGGTTCAAATACACAAAAATGCCGGAAAACCAAAGAATGTGTGGGACCTGAAGGATTTTTCTGAGGAAAAACAGGCAGTTTAACTGTTCAGGACAAACAAGGGACTCATGAACAACTATCACTAAACAAAAAAACACAGCTGTGGATCATTCAGGTACCAACACAGTGTTAAGAAGCAAGTGTATGTAAACTTTTAAACAGGGACATTTTTATAAATTCAACTATTATTTTCTCTTGTGGACTATATGTAAACATCTTCTATGTGAAATATCTTATTCAGGTCAGTACTAAATAAAAAACAACATGCATTTTGTATGATCCCTCTTATTTTGCTCAAATAATTAACATTTAGCAAATTCTGCAAGGTGTGTAAACTTTTGAACTTAACAGCACATTTTCTTTACGGGACAACTATTCCGTTGAAATCAGACAGGTGATATAATACCTAAATGCAGTCTTGTGCAGTTCGTAGCACGTTTGCTGTCTAGTGGACATCTGTAGACGTCTCCTGTCTGGTGTTCACCGCTGGTCTCAAAGGGAGCTCCGACCAGGAGCCTGAAATACAAAAACACACCTCCTTAAAATACCTATACAACATGCATTATTTGATCATGCAATTATGCATCATGCTTTATTACAATCTTGGGGTATTTGGTTTTTCTTAAGGACTGTTACAGCTTTAATAGTTTAAAATTTTTATTTGAGGAAAACATAAGGAATAAATTGGCGAATGGATAATTCCAAACAGCCATTTTATGAGAAACACAAACAGGATCACAAGTTCAACATTCCAGCTGCGTTCCAGAGCTCCAGTCAAAGTCATTCACTCCCTGATAGGAGGAAAACGCTACACGAGCCCAGCAGCAGGGAACCGCTAAGCAGATTTTTCCAGCTTCTGAGGTACGTTTGGGACGGAGCCAATACCAGAAACCAATGCTGTTCACGTTGAGATCAAGACATTTAGAGCAGCGACGACAAACCGCATCCCAGAGTTTGGCCTGTGAAATCCATCCGTCAATGTTTACATTCCTCTACTGCCACTGCGACCCACAGCCGTGTGTTCTCAATCACGGAAATGTCACTGTCAGTCCATTTGTACTCTTTATATATTGTCAGAAAACAGCATAAACTAGTCTAAGGTGGTTTGTTGGTCTTAACTGGCAACCAAAGCAGTCTTCAGAAGTCAGGATGGAGCTACTTTGAAGGTTGTACCTACAACCTGAATTAAAAACATTGCTGTCAGTCAGTTCGCAATTTTTTGTGTATTTGAACCCTTTCCAGCAATGACTGTATGATTTTGAGATCCATCTTTTTACACTGAGGACAACTGAGGGACTCATATGCAACTATTACAGAAGGTCCAAACGCTCACTGATGCTCCAGAAGGAAAAACGATGCATTAAGAGCTGGGGGTGAACACTTTTGAACAGAATGAAGATGTGTATATTTTTCTTATTTTGCATAAATATATATATTTTTTCCATTTATTACTGCCCTTCGGAAGCTACAGAAGATACTTTACATGTTTTCCAGAAGACAAAATAAGTGAACTTCAAATTCCAAAAGTTTTCACCCCTCAGCTCTTAATGCATGGTTTTTCCTTCTGAAGCATCAGTGAGCGTTTGAACCTTCTGTAATAGTTGCACATGAGTCCCTCAGTTGTCCTCAGTGTGAAAAGAAGGATCTCAAAATCATGTAGTCAATGTTGGAAAGGGTACACTACACAAAAATGCAGAAATGTTTGGAATTCTTAGTTTTTCAGCATTTTTGTGTATTTTAACCCTTTCCAGTAATGACTGTATGATTTTGAGATCCATCTTTCCACACTGAGGACAACTGAGGGACTCATATGCAACTATTACAGAAGGCCCAAATGCACACTGAGGCTTCTAAAGGAAAAACGATGCATTAAGAGCCGGGGGTGAAAACTTTTGAACAGAATGAAGATGTGTACATTTTTCTTATTTTGCATAAATATATATATAAAAAAAATCCATTTAGTACTGACCTTCAAAAGCTACAGAAGATACTTTACATGTTTTCCAGAAGACAAAATAAGTGAACTTCAAATTCCAAAAGTTTTCACCCCTCAACTCTTAATGCATTGTTTTTCCTTCTGGAGCATCAGTGAGCGTTTGAACCTTCTGTAATAGTTGCATATGAGTCCCTCAGTTGTCCTCAGTGTGAAAAGATGGATCTCAAAATCATGCAGTCATTGCTGGAAAGGGTTTAACTACACAAAAATGCAGAAATGTTTGGAATTCTTAGTTTTTCAGCATTTTTGTGTATTTTAACCCTTTCCAGCAATGACTGTATGATTTTGAGATCCATCTTTTCACACTGAGGACAACTGAGGGACTCATATGCAACGATTACAGAAGGTCCAAATGCTCACTGAGGCATCTGAAAGAAAAACGATGCATTAAGAGCCAGGGGTGAACACTTTTGAACAGAATGAAGATGTGTATATTTTTCTTATTTTGCATAAATATATATATATTTTTTCCATTTATTACTGCCCTTCGGAAGCTACAGAAGATACTTTACAAGTTTCCCAGAAGACAAAATAAGTTACATTTATGCTGAACTTCAAATTCCAAAAGTTTTCACCCCTCAGCTCTTAAAGCATGGTTTTTCCTTCTGAAGCATCAGTGAGTGTTTGAACCTTCTGTAATAGTCGCATATGAGTCTCTCAGTTGTCCTCAGTGTGAAAAGAAGGATCTCAAAATCATGCAGTCATTTTTAGAAAGGGTTTTACTAAACAAAAATGCAGAAATGTTTGGAATTCTTAGTTTTTCAGCATTTTTGTGTATTTTAACCCTTTCCAGCAATGACTGTATGATTTTGAGATCCTCTGAGGGACTCATATGCAACTATTACAGAAGGTTCAAACACTCACTGATGCTTCAGAAGGAAAAAACATGCATTAAGAACCAGGGTTGAAAACTTTTGAACAGAATAAAGATGTGATTTTACACCCCATGGCTCTTAATGCATCGTTTTTTTTCTTTTCCTCTTCTGACGCATCAGTGAGCGTTTGGACCTTCTGTAATAGTTGCATATGAGTCCCTCAGAGGATCTCAAAATCATACAGTCATTGTTGGAAAGGGTTCAAATACACAAAAAGAATTTGTGGGACCTGAAGGGTTTTTCTGAAGACATGAACAACTATAACTAAACAACAACAACAAAACAGCTGTGGATCATTCAGGAAACAACACAGTATTAAGAATCAAGCGTATGTAAACTTTTGAACAGGGTCATTTTTATAAAATCAACTATTATTTTCTTTTGTGGACTATCTTCAGGATGGTCTAGTTTGATGGTTTTACTTACATAGCAATGTCTTTTGAACACTTAAACCAATCTAAAACCCAATGTAAAACCCATTTCTAGTCAAGATGATCTAGTTTGATGAGTTCAGGATGTGCAGCACTCTCGGTTCCCACAATGCACCACTTTCTGAACGTCAGTCATTATTGGAATGCACCGTTACTCTCTGGCACCCGTAGTGAAGGTTTAGTCTATCCTGAGGCAAAGTTATTTGAGGAACGTCAAGTTAAACCCAGTCGTTTTTCCAAGCCATCCGATGCTAATACAACATGCCAGGACTTTTAGAATAAATTGGAGCTGTATGTCTTAAAGGATGACAGACCATTTGAACAGTCTCTTTCTCACTGTAAACAACCTACAAGTATGCATACTCCTAAATAAATATTATAAAACGGTTAGTTCCATTCCTCAATTCTGATTGGTCAGCAGCTGTGTCGTATTCATGATACGGCACTGCTATGACCGCTTCACTCAACGGTTTTGTGTATCATTGAACCCCCTTAGCAACCACCCTTAGCAACGTAAACACAGCTGCAGCAGTTAGGGACTACTTTTTACAGCGGAAGGCAGTTAATGATTTTACTTTATGAAAACGTACAACTTAATATATATAAATTAATATATATTTTTGATTTTAATATTTTTATTGTGTGGTAACCGTTTTATAAAAGCAATAAGGTACTTGAGGCCTTGCTGTATCATGAATAAATCACGGCTGAAGGGGTTGCAGGCACTCCGCTTCGCGTCGTGCCTAACAACGCCCTTCAGCCGTGATTTATTCATGATACAGCATGGTCTCTCGTACCTTATTGCTTAAGTATAGACTTTGCTTACTCATTTTCATGTTGATCCAAACCGGTATGCTGTTATTTTGCCTTTATGTAGGGTGTGTTTAATGTAATGTTGTAATGTTGCTGGCTTTACATAATCAAAAATAGTGTAGCCTTTTGTCTGATGAATACGCTAACATAAAAATGCATGGAATAGGGCATGGATTTGTTGAAAATTTGCTACATATAAACGTTCATCTAGGAGCACGACATGCAATTTCATCTGATTTGTAAGGTAAATCATTTCTGTGGTAAATATATGACAAAATATTAAAGATGAACATTTGAATTAAATGTTGTTTAGTTAAAATTAAACCAGGATTAGGTCACCAGTAATGTATAAAAACAATCGCCAGGACCTTGGGCCTTCAACAGGCCTTTGTTGTAACGCGTAATGTACATTAGCTTTATAATACATTAGGTATTTAAACAGTTTTGTGCAATAAACCCATATGATTTCTTGCTTTTGGGTTTTTATTTGAACTAATTATTATTGCATCAGTGCCATAAGTATTTTAAGTAATTTTAAAGGCTATTGTTCGCTTACATCTACATTTTTATTACTACAAAAAAGCCTAATTTAGGGCCCATTTAAATTTTTCTATACTCTGTTTTAATGCTTAAATTATTACTTTTTAAAAATCAAAAAGCCTGTCTAATTATATGAGTTTACAGTTTTATTTTTTACCAATTTTTTTTCCATTACTTTTTTGGATTTCATTCGAATGGCTCCATTAAAATTGAATAATCAAACACATCTGCAATTAATTGATTTTATTAACAAAAAAAAGTTGATTTTTTTGTGGGAAATTAGTCGTTTAGATTCATCGATTAATTAGTCGAGAGATTAATCAAGATAAAAATAGTCGTTAGAGATGCAGCTTTCTCTGCTTTAGAATTAACAGAGCTTTGGACAGTTTCCATATAACTGTCCAGATCAACTTTAAATAATGAAAAGAGCAGTTTAAGACCAGATTATTGCTCATGTATGTGAAATTTAGAAGGAAACACAAAGTGTTACTTTCCTATATTCTCTTTTGATAGTGAAACAGTCCAAAGAAAACAAAACAAGAAAACAAGTTGCAGCAGTTTTGAGAACAGTATTTTTTAGTAGTCATTTCTAATTCATCTTTTCCAGGTGTTGCTATACTGATATCTCCTGGACATTACAGCATGTGCACTTAAAGTAAGTCACAACACAAACGCATGAACTTTGCCATGCAAATGTGCACCTTGTTCACAAAAGTGCACTTATTTGCATTTAGATGCATGCATTTAATTATTTTCAAGTTCATGCATTTAGTGCAAATCAAACAGTTTTGTTTGCATAATTTGTATGATTCTGTGTGCTAAAACAATGCGGACAGTATATGCAAATGCAGCATGTTTAATTCATTTTAAGTCAGTTGTCCCCTTTTTGGCTCGTGTCCGACTCAAATCCGTTTAGCTGTTTGTTGTCTGTCGTTTTTACAAACCCAATCCAAACCGCATTTGTGCGTGGTCTGAAATCTGATTAAAACTAGAATTTTAGATATGCATTTCAGTCTAAACAGCCCAATGAGATTAGTATTAGTTGTACTATCCTGGATATCGACTTCACCGTCTGAACAAACGGATCCAATTTCAGCACTTGCACAGAGACGGTGCAGACTGTCAGTCCTTAATATTAGATTTGAAAAAGTAAAACAGAATTGGGTGCAAAGCTACTTCGCGTTCTTCCAGGAGCCGTAATAATTGTGCCATAGCCTACGTCACTTCTGATAAAAGCATCTGCTGATGGTATTAGCTAGAAACCGGCTGCTCTGAAATATAAACTGATGTTGTTCTTAATCTTGCAGAAAGGAACATGTTGACATGTGGATAGCAATATCCCTAAAGTACTACAAATTCTTCATTTAAGCTCATGAGTTACGTTGAGGAAGTGAATCACTGAAACAGGACCAGTGACTTACTTCTTAGTGTTTACATTAATGTCCACCCATTTTGTGATGTATTTTTATACGAAACACAATACGAAATGTTTTATGTGGTACTTCTGTCTTGTTTTCCAGTATAAATATTTAAGCATTCTTAAATGAAGATTCATGCACTTGAAAAGGAGAAAAACGAATCTAAATTAAGTGTGTTTATGCTTAAAAAAAAAAAAAAAAAAAAAATCTGCCAATGGGGTCAGAAAAATAAACTCATCCATGAAAATATCCATAATAGAAAGCAATATTATAGATTATGGACTGGTATTTTAGCAGTGTTTTAAAGTTAAAATGCCTTAATGATGCATTATTTCTTACAAATACGTAGCTTTTGGCTTCACAAGATGTTAATTGACGGACTGGAGTGGTTTGGATTACTTCTGGATTATTGTGTTATGTTTTTATGAGCTGTTTGGACTCTCATTCTGAAGGCACTCATTCACATCCATTGGTGAGCAAGTGACGCAATGCTGCATTTCTCCAGATCTGATGAAGAAACAAACTCATCTACATCTTGGATGACCTGAGTGTGAGTGCATTTTCATGAAATTGAAATTTTTGGGCGATTTTCGTATATTTTTTGAGTTTGTTTGACATCTTGGATGACCTGAAGGTGAGTAGGTTTTCAGAACTTTTCATTTTTCGAAGATTTCAAGTTAATTTTTTTTACACCTTTTACAAACTGAGGGTGAATAGATTTTTAGAAAATGTTCATTTTTGGGTGATTATGAGTTTAGTCGTTAGTTGAGTTTTTTTTAAAGTTTATTTTACATTTTGGATCACCTGAAGGACAGTACATTTTCAGCAAATTTTCATGTTTGGGCGATTTTTGTATATTTTTTGAGTTTACTTTACGATCTTTTATGACCTGAGGTTGAGTACATTTTAAGCAAATTTTCATTTTTGGGTGATTAAGAGTTTTGAGTTCATTTTTTTCAGTTTATTTTACATCCTGAATGACCTGAAGGTGAGTAGATTTTCAGCAAATTTTCATTTTTGGGCGATTTTCGTATATTTTTTGAGTTTACTTTACATCTTTTATGACCTGAGGTTGAGTACATTTTTAGTAAATTTTCATTTTAGGGTGATTTTGAGTTTATTTGACATCTTGGATGACCTGAAGGTGAGTAGATTTTCAGCAAATTTCATTTTTGGAAGATCTCGAGTTAATATTTTTACACCTTTTACAAACTGAGGGTGAATAGATTTTTAGAAAATGTTCATTTTTGGGTGATTTTGAGTTTAGTTGTTAGTTAGTTTTTTTTTTTAAGTTTATTTTACATTTTGGATCACCTGAAGGACAGTACATTTTCAGCAAATTTTCATGTTTGGGTAATTTTTGCATATTTTTGAGTTTATTTTATGTCTTGGATGACCTGAGGGTGAGTAGATTTTTCAGCAAATTTTCATTTTTGGGTGATTTATATATATATTCTCTGAGTTTAAGTAGATTTAGAAGAGTAAGTAGTAACAAATTTTCATTGTGGGGTGATTTTGAGTTTATTTTTTTTAGTTTATTTTACATCTTGGATCACCTGAAGGTGAGTAGATTTTCAGCAAATTTTCATTTTTGTGTGATTTTTGTATAATTTCTGAGTTTACTTTATGTCTTGGATGACCTGAGGTTGAGTACATTTTAAGCAAATTTTCATTTTTGGGTGATTAAGAGTTTTGAGTTCATTTTTTTCCAGCTTATTTTACATCTTGAATGACCTGAAGGTGAGTAGATTTTTAGCAAATTTTCATTTTTGAGCGAGTTTCGTATATTTTTTGAGTTAACTTTACATCTTGGATGACCTGAGGTTGAGTACATTTTCAGCAAATTTTCATTTTTGGGTGATTTTGAGTATATTTTTTTAGTTTATTTGACATCTTGGATGACCTGAAGGTGAGTAGATTTTCAGCAAATTTTCATTTTTGTGTGATTTTGTTTATTTTTTTAGTTTATTTTACATCTTGAATGAACTAAGGTTAAGTAGATTTTCAGCAATTTTTTGGGGGGTGATTTTGAGTTTATTTTCCATCTTGAATGACCTGAAGGTGAGTAGATTTTCAGTAAATTTTCATTTTTGGGTGATTTTGAGTTTATTTTACATCCTGGATGACCCGAAGGTGAGTAGATTTTCAGTAAATTTTCATTTTTGGGTGATTTTGAGTTTATTTTACATCCTGGATGACCCGAAGGTGAGTAGATTTTCAGCAAATTTTCATTTTTGGGCTATTTTTGTATGTTTTTTTTAGTTAACTTTACATCTTTTAAGACCTGAGGTTAAGTAAATTTTTAGTAAATTTTCATTTTAGGGTGATTTTGAGTTTATTTGACATCTTGGATGACCTGAAAGTGAGTACATTTTCAGCAAATTTCATTTTTTGTGTGATTTTTGTATATTTTTTGAGTTTACTTTACATCTTGGATGACCTGAGGTTGAGTACATTTTCAGCAAATTTTCATTTTTGGGTGATTTTGAGTATATTTTTTTAGTTTATTTGACATCTTGGATGACCTGAAAGTGAGTAGATTTTCAGCAAATTTCATTTTTGTGTGATTTTTGTATATTTTTTGAGCTTACTTTACATCTTGGATGACCTGAAGGTGAGTAGATTTTCAGAACTTTTCATTTTTGGAAGATTTCGAGTTAATATTTTTACACCTTTTACAAACTGAGGGTGAATAGATTTTTAGAAAATGTTCATTTTTGGGTGATTTTGAGTTTAGTTGTTAGTTAGTTTTTTTTTTTAAGTTTATTTTACATTTTGGATCACCTGAAGGACAGTACATTTTCAGCAAATTTTCATGTTTGGGTAATTTTTGCATATTTTTGAGTTTATTTTATGTCTTGGATGACCTGAGGGTGAGTAGATTTTTCAACAAATTTTCATTTTTGGGTGATTTATATATACAGTAGTCAACATTTGAAGTGGATCAAAAAAGTTCATCAAAGTTGTCCTAAGATAAGAACGGGTATTCTTTTTGGTTTTAGGACAAATTTGATGAAAGGTTTTGATCCACTTCGAATGTTGACTACTGTATATTCTCTGAGTTTAAGTAGATTTAGAAGAGTAAGTAGTAACAAATTTTCATTTTGGGGTGATTTTGAGTTTATTTTTTGAGTTTATTTTACATCCTGGATCACCTGAAGGTGAGTAGATTTTCAGCAAATTTTCATTTTTGTGTGATTTTTGTATAATTTCTGAGTTTACTTTATGTCTTGGATGACCTGAGGTTGAGTACATTTTAAGCAAATTTTCATTTTTGGGTGATTAAGAGTTTTGAGTTCATTTTTTTCAGTTTATTTTACATCCTGAATGACCTGAAGGTGAGTAGATTTTCAGCAAATTTTCATTTTTGGGCGATTTTCGTATATTTTTTGAGTTTACTTTACATCTTTTATGACCTGAGGTTGAGTACATTTTTAGTAAATTTTCATTTTAGGGTGATTTTGAGTTTATTTGACATCTTGGATGACCTGAAGGTGAGTAGATTTTCAGCAAATTTCATTTTTGGAAGATCTCGAGTTAATATTTTTACACCTTTTACAAACTGAGGGTGAATAGATTTTTAGAAAATGTTCATTTTTGGGTGATTTTGAGTTTAGTTGTTAGTTAGTTTTTTTTTTTAAGTTTATTTTACATTTTGGATCACCTGAAGGACAGTACATTTTCAGCAAATTTTCATGTTTGGGTAATTTTTGCATATTTTTGAGTTTATTTTATGTCTTGGATGACCTGAGGGTGAGTAGATTTTTCAGCAAATTTTCATTTTTGGGTGATTTATATATATATTCTCTGAGTTTAAGTAGATTTAGAAGAGTAAGTAGTAACAAATTTTCATTGTGGGGTGATTTTGAGTTTATTTTTTTTAGTTTATTTTACATCTTGGATCACCTGAAGGTGAGTAGATTTTCAGCAAATTTTCATTTTTGTGTGATTTTTGTATAATTTCTGAGTTTACTTTATGTCTTGGATGACCTGAGGTTGAGTACATTTTAAGCAAATTTTCATTTTTGGGTGATTTTGAGTATATTTTTTTAGTTTATTTGACATCTTGGATGACCTGAAAGTGAGTAGATTTTCAGCAAATTTCATTTTTGTGTGATTTTTGTATATTTTTTGAGCTTACTTTACATCTTGGATGACCTGAGGTTGAGTACATTTTCAGCAAATTTTCATTTTTGGGTGATTTTGAGTATATTTTTTTAGTTTATTTGACATCTTGGATGACCTGAAAGTGAGTAGATTTTCAGCAAATTTCATTTTTGTGTGATTTTTGTATATTTTTTGAGCTTACTTTACATCTTGGATGACCTGAAGGTGAGTAGATTTTCAGAACTTTTCATTTTTGGAAGATTTCGAGTTAATATTTTTACACCTTTTACAAACTGAGGGTGAATAGATTTTTAGAAAATGTTCATTTTTGGGTGATTTTGAGTTTAGTTGTTAGTTAGTTTTTTTTTTTTAAGTTTATTTTACATTTTGGATCACCTGAAGGACAGTACATTTTCAGCAAATTTTCATGTTTGGGTAATTTTTGCATATTTTTGAGTTTATTTTATGTCTTGGATGACCTGAGGGTGAGTAGATTTTTCAACAAATTTTCATTTTTGGGTGATTTATATATATATTCTCTGAGTTTAAGTAGATTTAGAAGAGTAAGTAGTAACAAATTTTCATTTTGGGGTGATTTTGAGTTTATTTTTTGAGTTTATTTTACATCCTGGATCACCTGAAGGTGAGTAGATTTTCAGCAAATTTTCATTTTTGTGTGATTTTTGTATAATTTCTGAGTTTACTTTATGTCTTGGATGACCTGAGGTTGAGTACATTTTAAGCAAATTTTCATTTTTGGGTGATTAAGAGTTTTGAGTTCATTTTTTTCCAGCTTATTTTACATCTTGAATGACCTGAAGGTGAGTAGATTTTTAGCAAATTTTCATTTTTGAGCGAGTTTCGTATATTTTTTGAGTTAACTTTACATCTTGGATGACCTGAGGTTGAGTACATTTTCAGCAAATTTTCATTTTTGTGTGATTTTGTTTATTTTTTCAGTTTATTTTACATCTTGAATGAACTAAGGTTAAGTAGATTTTCAGCAATTTTTTGGGGGGTGATTTTGAGTTTATTTTCCATCTTGAATGACCTGAAGCTGAGTAGATTTTCAGTAAATTTTCATTTTTGGGTGATTTTGAGTTTATTTTACATCCTGGATGACCCGAAGGTGAGTAGATTTTCAGTAAATTTTCATTTTTGGGTGATTTTGAGTTTATTTTACATCTTGGATGACCCGAAGGTGAGTAGATTTTCAGTAAATTTTCATTTTTGGGTGATTTTGAGTTTATTTGACATCTTGGATGACCCGAAGCTGAGTAGATTTTCAGTAAATTTTCATTTTTGGGCTATTTTTGTATATTTTATCTGTTTATTTGACATCTTGAATGACCTGAAGGTGAGTAGATTTTCAGCAAATTTTCATTTTTGGGCTATTTTTGTATATTTTTTGAGTTAACTTTACATCTTTTATGACCTGAGGTTAAGTAAATTTTTAGTAAATTTTCATTTTAGGGTGATTTTGAGTTTATTTTTCTCATCTTGGATGACCTGAAAGTGAGTAGATTTTCAGCAAATTTCATTTTTTGTGTGATTTTTGTATATTTTTTGAGTTTACTTTACATCTTGGATGACCTGAGGTTGAGTACATTTTCAGCAAATTTTCATTTTTGGGTGATTTTGAGTATATTTTTTTAGTTTATTTGACATCTTGGATGACCTGAGGGTGAGTAGATTTTCAGCAAATTTTCATTTTTGGGCTATTTTTGTATGTTTTTTTTAGTTAACTTTACATCTTTTAAGACCTGAGGTTAAGTAAATTTTTAGTAAATTTTCATTTTAGGGTGATTTTGAGTTTATTTGACATCTTGGATGACCTGAAAGTGAGTAGATTTTCAGCAAATTTCATTTTTTGTGTGATTTTTGTATATTTTTTGAGTTTACTTTACATCTTGGATGACCTGAGGTTGAGTACATTTTCAGCAAATTTTCATTTTTGGGTGATTTTGAGTATATTTTTTTAGTTTATTTGACATCTTGGATGACCTGAAGGTGAGTAGATTTTCAGCAAATTTTCATTTTTGTGTGATTTTGTTTATTTTTTCAGTTTATTTTACATCTTGAATAAAGGTTAAGTAGATTTTCATCAATTTTTTGGGGGGTGATTTTGAGTTTATTTTCCATCTTGGATGGCCTGAAGGTGAGTAGATTTTCAGCAATATTTCACCTTTGTGTGATCAAGAGTTTATTTTTTGAGTTTACTTTACATCTTAGATGACCTGAAGGTGAGTAGATTTTCAGCAAATTTTCATTTTTGGGCGATTTTTCAGTTTATTTTTTCAGTTTATTTTACATCTTGGATGACCTGAGGGTGAGAACATTTTCATAAAATTTTCATTTATGGGTGAGTTTGAGTTTATTTGACATCTGGGATGACCTGAGAGTGAGTATATTTTCAGCAAGTTTTTATTTTTGGGTGATTTGAAGTTTATTTACTGTGGAATAGAACAAAGCATCTAGTCACTCTTATATGTAACACTTTACAATTTTGTAACAATTTTAGATATATGTGTTTTCTGGAACTAAACAATTTTTGCAAAACAATCCTTTGCATTTAAGTAACAGCATTCCTTTTGTTTCTGCCGAGCATCACATTCCAGAGGGAAGTGCGCGCCACACGGTTTGTCCCGGGATGGGATGCACAGGGAGGGGAGTTGGGAATTACAAGCCACAAAACACATACTTTCCAGAGCTCACGTTCGCAGACGGGGTCGAGACAAGTGCAAATACTTTCCACTTATTTACCTGCGCACTTCAAAGGCCCCCAGGTTTCTTAGTGTTGGTGGAGCACGAGTTCTCCATCAGTGATGACAAACCTCAGGACTAAACAACAGGAAGCTTTGGTGCCGTGGGAGTTGGGTTAATGATGTGTATTCTTTTGTGTACCTGGGCTTTTATGAGTCAAAAACAATACCCTGCGTTTTAAAGGCTGTAAACTGTGAGCGTGTAATGTTTAGGACTAATTGATTAGCTTTCACATAAGTTACTGTAAAGACCGGCTGGGTTACAGTAATGCAATTACTGCTAATGACGCAAGTCACATTCTGTATGGCTGCAATTACATGCATTTGGTTCTACCTACACTACCAGTCAAAAGTTTTTTAATGTTCCACCAAGCCTGCATTTATTTGGTCCAAAGTACAGCAAAAACTGTACAATTCAGAAATATTTTTACTTTTTAAGATAACTCTTTTCAATTTGAATATATTTTAAAATGTAATTTATTCCTGTGATTTCAAAGCTGATTTTTAGCATCATTACTTTAGTCTCCAGTGTCGCACGATCCTTCAGAAATCATTCTAATATGCTGATTTGCTGCTCAAGAAACATTTTTATTATTATTAAAACAGCTGAGTACATTTTTTCCAGGATTCTTTGATGAACAGAAGGATCCAAAGATCAGCATTTATCTAAAATAAAAAGCTTTTGTATGATTTTACAGTGTACTATTTTTTTGGGGGGGGGAAACATTATATCATATTTATAATCAATTATTCTATTCATCAAAGAAATCTAAACAAATTGATAAATGTTTTTGAGCAGCAAACCAGAATTTTAGAATGATTTCTAAAGGATCATGTGACTGGAGTGATTATGTAAAAACGCAGCTTTGAAAACACAGGAATAAATTACATTTTTAAATGTATTCAGATAGAAAGCAGTTATTTTAAACAGAAAAAATATTTCAGAATTTCACGGATTTTGCTGCACTTCGGATCAAATAAATAGAGACTTCTTTAAAAACCATTAAAAAACTTTTGACTGGTAGTGTAAATATGATTAAATTTAATGTATATTAAACAGTTTCTGACATGAAGTCACATAGTAAGAAGAGTAAAACAATGATCAAATCAACCAATCATGTGAGTTTGGAGCGGGGCTTATCTGTTTGCCTGACCAATTATAAATGAGGTGGAAATATTGGGGATTTTTCCAATATAATTTAAAATGACAAACTTTTATGGTGTAAAATAAACATTTGAAACTAAAAACCATAACTTCTATTGATATTAATATTTACAATAGGCTTTACTTAAGTAAATACTATTAACATTTTACAGTGGACCATATTTTTTTAATTTTGGAAAATATGTTTTGTTTTGATTTAATTACCTTTAAAGAAAATACCCCTATAGGATTAAAATTATAATTCGAAATTATAATCCATAACACTGAATTTGTCAAACTAAACATCCACCGTTGCTCCCTTGCTACTATGAGCATATGTTGTTGGTTGTCGTTGTGAATGGTTTTGTTTATTGCTTCTTTAAATTCCCATGAATTCGTGTCACGTCAGGAGAACCACAGTTTGATTTACTTCAGTGGGAGCGATATGTCTTCCTGCTTGGAGAGTTTCAAGGTCGATTCTGAGACTGCGTGTTTGCCAGCTGACTGCAGAACCATCAGCATGATCACATTTCACAACAATATTTCACTGGAAAAAAAATGATGGATTAAACTATTCAAGAAGAACGCTATTGCTAAAGTTCTGCTTCTCTTTATAAAATTGCGACCGTTTCTTCTAGTCGGCCATGAGCAAGAGCAAATGAAGATTTGCTTAAGTTTCTCCTGAGGAAAAAGTCAAACAGTGCTTTGGTTTGAGAGATCTCATGAACTCAAACATTAGTCAAATGCTCTGAGCTGCTCGACATTCATTTTATAGCTCTATACTCATACTGTGTGACTAATTTGTGTCTGCTTTTTAAATTCCTCAGAAATTTTAGAAGAAACATCTGTGAAGATGTTGATTCTTCGGTGAAACACGGCTGCGAACTCCATTACGTCTCATGAGGTATGAAAGAGCAACATCGGAGCTGTAAAATGTTCATTTGGGAATGTTCTCTCAGGCCTATGAAACTTAAACTGGAAATATAAAATCAAAGTTGCCATCAGGTTTTCATACAGAAATGGATGATCTTTTCAGATCAGTTTCTCAAGATGCAGTCTTACCATTTCTGCCCATCCGCCTCGTGTTGTTGAACCGTATATCCAAACTGAGCCTCCTTCGAACCCTTGATGATTTTTGCATGTCTGGTGTCGATATTAAAGCAGGTCCACCGCCCTGAAATTAACACAAACAGCTTTTCAATTGGTTTCAGTTGGGTGTAAATGGGCTAAATTCATGATAAAGACTGTGAAAACCATTGTTTTTTCATGCATCAATTATGAGGTTTTGGGTTATTTTGTTTCCGCAACTTGTGTTCTTTTAGGCTAGTGGAAACTGGAAAGAAAACACATTTAAGTGTTATTTTATTGCATTTTATTTTGTTTTGCTTCCTTATCCCTTACCAAAAAGAAGTATACCTCAAATTGAATTTATTAAGTATGCTTCAGTAAAGTTCAAGTATATTTTTAAGTATACTTTATGTAGTAAGTATACAAATATCAGTGTACTAGTAGTATACTTTTCCAATACTCCTTGGGACTAAGTTGGCCCAATTTCTAGTATATAGAAGTATACTTTTAAATGTACTTTAAGTATAACAGTAGTAAAATTTGAGTACACAGCTAGTTTACATCTATTTTTTCAGTTTGTACTGCAAGTATACTAAATGTCAACTTATAGGTATACTAATAGTTTACTAATTAAATACTTTTGTGTCATGTTCTCATTGGTTGTTCTTCTTTAACTGTTTTTGGCACGTTGCAATCGTTGTGCATATCATTGGTTGTTCCAGTCATGTGTCCTGTTTCTCATTGGTTGGTTTGTGTCATGTGACCTCAATGTTTGGTATAAGTAGCCCTCATGTTGCCATTGTCTCTTGTCATGTATTGAAGTTGTAACCCGCTGTTTCTGGTCAGGTATGCTCATGTCAAGCCAAGTGAAGTCTGTTTAAAGTCTATTCCAATTTAAGTCAGCATCAAGTCAAGTCTTCGTTTGTTTCTTTGGATTACACTTTGTAATGATAGTCCACTGAAGGCGAGATGTGAATGAACCCAAGTGCATTTTTGATTTAGCAGAGCGAATCTAAAGAAACAAACAAAGACTTGACTTGATACTGACTTGACTCGAAACAGACTTCACTTGGCTTGACATGACATGAGTAGACTTGACCAGAAACAGCAGGTTACAACTTCAATACACGACAAGAGGCAATGGCAACATCAGTGCTACTTATACCAAACAATGCAGGTCACATGACACAAATCAACCAATGGGAATCAAGACTTAGGACTAGAACAACCAATAAGAACATGACACATACACTGGCCGTTTCTCAATATGCGTTCTTGTCTGGACTTGTGTTCTTGTGGACTTGTGAAACGTCATCAGTTGTCGCCCAAGTACTGTTCCAATTCAAAGTTCAAATCTAGCAAGTACAGTTCAAATCCCCGGATGTGTTCTTGATCCGCCCCTTTTATCAAGGATGCATCAAGAGGAGACTTGTGCAGACTTGAGGCAGTCATGTATCCCAGAATGCATTTCGCACCAATCAGCGAGCGTTAACGGCGGAGGAGAAACCCCGCATAATTTTAAAAATATTACTGTTATTGTGTCATGAAATGTGAGTTTAAGAGTATTTCAGGCAAGAATGTAGTTGTTTAAAACTCAAATCTGCGGTTTATTTACAAAGACAGCGCCTATTTGAAAATTTGTTTCGCCGATTTCGGAGATGCTAATTCGTGGCGAACACCGGATGCTCAGTGGTCATGTATCCCGCAGAGAGAGCCTCATCGCGGCTAGTCCTTCTGACGTTTGCCGCTGGTCCCGATGTCTCTGTAGTAGTTAAAGAGGTATAATTCGTTTTGGGTAAATCTAACAGCTAATTTTTGGTCTCATGAATCTATTATTTATTCCAGGTCATATGAGGAGAAAGTTATGCTTCATAAATTATTTATCAATCGTAATTTAACGCTGACGTTTTAGCATGCATTTGACCGAATTGTCTCATTTTGTCTTTATTTCCGATTACATAAATCTCTTATACTTTATACTTATACTTGTATAATGGCTAATATTGTTCATTAAAACTGACATTTAACAAAAAAGGCAAAGGTGTGCTTGTCATGTTTCATTTTACAAGTCCAGATGTATTATACACACTGCAATCACATATTAATGTTCTATTATTTAAAAGAGTACGAAAAGAGAGTTGTGGTTTATATTTTGAAGAAAACAAAGAGGCAGTGGTGTTTGATATCACTTCCTTTTATTGTAATTATTGTTTTGTAACGCGTTGCATGAACCACATTTTTGTCGCTATTATTATGTTTAAGGTTAAATGAAACGGAAAAGAGGCAATGCTGTTTGATATAGTATTTCGTTTCACTGTAATGTTGTACATTCCCTGAACTACGTTTTTGCAGGTATTAATATGTTTAAATGAAAACGAAAAGAGGCAGAGGTGGTTGATATCATATTTCGTCTTATACATACAGTGAAGCAGTGAAGATAACCGGAGTAGAAAAGGCGAGCTGACTGACGTTATCAAGTACACTGCTGTTCCATTTGCAGAATTACAGGACTTGCATCCTTGCGTCCTCGGGAGTTCGTACTCCCAAGTCAAATTTACAAGTTCGAACTACGAAGGACGCAAGTCCGAACTTTGCGTACTTGGTATTGAGAAAGGAAATCACAAGGAACAAGGGAAAAACATGACAAGACAGGAACCATGGCTAAACTTCAAAATAAAAGACATGTTACACCCATACATATGAACCTATATATTGAGACTAACGGCAAAATTCAACATTTTAATTTGCAAGGAATTGTGTGTATCCACCTTATTCTTCAATGTGGAAGTACAGTGAGGAAAACAATTATTTGATCCCCTGCTGATTTTGTATGTTTGCCCACTGACAATGAAATGATCAGTCTATAAGTTTAATGGTAGAGACAGAATAACAACAAAAACAAAATAATCTAGAAAAACACATTTCAAAAGAGTTATAAACTGTTTTGCATTTTAATGAGTGAAATAAGTATTTGATCCCCTATCAATCAGCAATATTTCTGGCTCCCAGGTGTCTTTTATACAGGCCACAAACTGAGATTAGGAGCACTTTCTTAAAGGGAGTGCTCTTAATCTCAGCTTGTTACCTGTATAAGACACACCTGTCCACAGAAGCAATCAATCAATCAATCAGATTCTAAACTCTCCACTATGGCCAAGACCAGACAGCTGTCCAAGGATGTCAGGGACAAGATTGTAGACCTACACAAGGCTGGAATGGGCTACAAGACCAACATCAAGCAGCTTGGTGAGAAGGTGACGACAGTTGGTGTGATTATTCACAAATGGAAGGAACACAAAATAACTGTCAAACTCCCTCGGTCTGGGGCTCCATTCAAGATCTCACCTCATGGAGTTTTAATGATCATGAGAACGGTGAGGAATCAGCCCAGAACTACACAGAAGGGCCTTGTCAATGATGTCAAGGCAGTAGGGACCATAGTCACCAAGAAAACAATTGGTAACACACTACGCTGTGAAGAACTGAAATCCTGTAGTGCCTACAAGGTCCCCCTGCTCAAGAAAGCACATGTACAGGCCCAATGAATATCTGAATTTTTCCGAGGAAAACTGGGTCAAAGTGTCGTCAGATGAGACCAAAATCTAACTCTTTGGCATCAACTCAGCTCGTCGTGTTTTGAAGAGGAGGAATGCTGTCTATGACCCCAAGAACACCATCCCCACCGTCAAACATGGAGGTGGAAACATTATGCTTTGGGGTGTTTTCTCTATCAATCAGCAAGATTTCTGGCCCCCAGGTGTCTTTTATATCAGTAAAGAGCTGAGATTAGGAGCACTCTCTTAAAGGAAGTGCTCCTAATCTCAACTTGTTACCTGTGTAAAAGGCACCTGTCCACAGAAGCAATCAATCAATCAGATTCTAAACTCTCCACTATGGCCAAGACCAAACAGCTGTCCAAGGATGTCAGGGACAAGATTGTAGACCTACACAAGGCTGGAATGGACTACAAGACCATCACCAAGCAGCTTGGTGAGAAGGTCAGAACAGTTGGTGGAATTCGCAAATGGAAGGAACACAAAATACCTGTCAAACTCCCTCGGTCTGGGGCTCCATTCAAGATCTTACCTTCTCGAGTTTTAATAATCATGAGAACGGTGAGGAATCAGCCCAGAACTACACAGAAGGATCTTGTCAATGATCTCAAGGCAGCTGGGACCATAGTCACCAAGAAAACAATTGGTAACACACTACGCTGTGAAGAACTGAAATCCTGTAGTGCCTACAAGGTCCCCCTGCTCAAGAAAGCACATGTACAGGCCCAATGAATATCTGAATTTTTCCGAGGAAAACTGGGTCAAAGTGTTGTCAGATGAGACCAAAATCTAACTCTTTGGCATCAACTCAGCTCGTCGTGTTTTGAAGAGGAGGAATGCTGTCTATGACCCCAAGAACACCATCCCCACCGTCAAACATGGAGGTGGAAACATTATGCTTTGGGGTGTTTTCTCTATCAATCAGCAAGATTTCTGGCCCCCAGGTGTCTTTTATACTGGTAAAGAGCTGTGAGTGCTCCTAATCTCAACTTGTTACCTGTGTAAAAGGCACCTGTCCACAGAAGCAATCAATCAATCAGATTCTAAACTCTCCACTATGGCCAAGACCAAACAGCTGTCCAAGGATGTCTGGGACAAGATTGTAGACCTACACAAGGCTGGAATGGACTACAAGACCATCACCAAGCAGCTTGGTGAGAAGGTCATAACAGTTGGTGGAATTCGCAAATGGAAGGAACACAAAATACCTGTCAAACTCCCTCGGTCTGGGGCTCCATTCAAGATCTTACCTTCTCGAGTTTTAATAATCATGAGAACGGTGAGGAATCAGCCCAGAACTACACAGAAGGATCTTGTCAATGATCTCAAGGCAGCTGGGACCATAGTCACCAAGAAAACAATTGGTAACATACTACGCTGTGAAGAACTGAAATCCTGTAGTGCCTACAAGGTCCCCCTGCTCAAGAAAGCACATGTACAGGCCCAATGAATATCTGAATTTTTCTGAGGAAAACTGGGTCAAAGTGTTGTCAGATGAGACCGAAATCAAGCTCTTTGGCATCAACTCAACTCGCTGTGTTTGGAGGAGGAATGCTGTCTATCCCCACTGTCAAACATGGAGGTGGAAACATTATGCTTTGGGGGTGTTTTTCTGCTAAGGGGACTGCACCGCATCAAAGTGACGATGGACAGGACCATGCACCATCAAATCTTGGGTAAGAACCATTGAAACTGTTTTGTGGATGGGTATTCCAGCATGATAATGACCCAAAACACACGGCCAAGGCAACAAAGTAGTGGCTCAAGAAGAAGCAGCGTATTAAGGTCCTAGAGTTTTCCCTCACTGTAAGCAACGGACGAGACTTACAGTTCAGTAGCCGCTGTAGGGAAATAATGAGAAGAACAACAACGTGCAGTAAATGGTCAAACTGTTTGCACTACTAACCAGTGTGTTCATAATTAAGATAATACATTAAAATAACATGGTAAGACACACCAATTCAGTTTAAAGCAGCAAAACAAGCTGTTTTGTACAGCTAAAAATAGCTGGACATGGATGAGACCAGAAGCCAGACTCATAAAATTTACAAATTGTTGCGCCCACTCTTACGGGAAAAATAAGGCGGATAGATAGGTTTTTAGAGTTTTACAGAAATGTTGGTAGAGCCACGTATTTCAAATGAGCCTGCAAGAGTAGTTTTTGGCATAAGGTGTTACTGATAAAATGTCTAAATGCTACAATACGTCTGAGGAACGCTTATTCTATTCTTTAGTTGTTCTTAAGGAGGCACAATTTGTCTCACATGGTGCACAAAGATGATAAACAACCAATAAGACCACATGAAAGAGCAGGAGGGGAAATTTTGAGCTAAACGCCATCGGCAGCACATATCAAAGGGAATTCTGCGTCCTGTGATGGTCTGTTCACTTCCCTCGGGTTCTGGATGGACATTTGCAGCCTCTGGATTTCATTTAAATGTTTATTGGGAAAGGTCACTCAGATGGGAAGCAAGAATATAGTATCATAGAAGTGAGGTCACATCGCGTTTGAAGATTAATTTCCTGTGGAAACGTTTCCTCTGACTGGGAAAAAAACAAAAAGGGCCTATTGACTTTCCTTCATATTCTTCTCATTTTCACAGCAGAATGAAAAGTCATCAGACTTTGTGAGACGCAGTGGCCTGGCGTGAAGCCAACACATCAGAAATGAAAATATGCTTCTCACATTCAGTCTCATTGATTGTGGAATGTGTTTTGGAGAGCATCGTTTTGTCCCTTTATAGACAGGAATGTTCTGGCTTTCAGTATATAACGGTAGTATTTGTGGTGTAACGTGTTACCACAGAAAACAATATTCACTTATCCATCAGTTTTGCTTAAAAAAAGTAAAAGAAATCACAATTTTGGTGGTCTATAAAGGGTTTTAAGACGAAATTGTTTAAATTCTTCCAGACAAAAATGTGTTAGTAAATTCTAAAGCATAATTTTAGAACCGATCTAGACCAATAAAATTTTAGCTATTTTTTCTGGACATTTCCACTCATTTCAGCATGGAAGTGCCAAGAACATGCTGAACATTTTTGCTCAGGATCACTTGATTCTAGACTGATGTTTTTGAGCAAATCATCTGAGCCGTGAATATCATGTGATCTAATAACTCTAAAGCCACAGGAAAATGACGTTGAAACCATGTGAACAAACATAATCTCAAACTAGCGACTATCCTGTGACGTCAAAGACAGCAGATCTTTCACTGAGGGTGAGTAAATGATTTTTGTGTGAACTATCTCTTTAAGTTGTGTTCAGTGTTATTTTAGTAGCATTTATGTACTATAATTGTATTTTAGTCACTTAGTTTTAGTCATTTATAATGTGACTTATTTCAAGTTTTTCATTTAATATTTATGTTTTATTTCATTTCAGCTTTATTTCAATCAACAAAAATGATTCTGAGTAGTTTTAGTAAACAGTAGCAACACTGTTTGTGTTGAAACCAGACTCCTTTAATAAACCATCTCAGGGAATATAAGGCAACACAGCTGTAAAGTCAGCCAAGGTCTGTGGCTAAATTACAGCCAATTTACGATAGTAATGACTATAGCGAATGCTATGCGCTCAAATGCTCTGGATTCTTGAGAGGATCTGGTGTCATTAGAGTCATTTTTCATGTGTGATTCACATATGATTTAATTCAAACAGAAGCCCCAGTAGTTCTCAGATCATTCGTTATTCTGTTTGGATAAAGCTGTTTGGTGGAGCAACCAAAACACGTAATGAACCATTATATCAATACTTTATCTGTTATTATGTTAAAAAAGCACAAATATTGCCTTAAACCCTGCTGAAAAAAACAGCTAAAACCAGCCTAGGCTGGTTGGCTGGTTTTAGCTGGTCATAGCTGGTCAGCAGGCTGGTTTTAGAGGGGTTTTGTCTACTTTCCTTAGCTGGCCAGGCTGGGAGACCATCTAAAACCAGCCTAAACCAGCTTAGACCTGCCTTTAGCTGTTTTTTTTTCCAGATGGGAAAATAGAAAAAATGGGGTTCCTTTGCATTAGGACTGCATCTATGAAGCCTTACCCTGGTGAAAAAAACAGCTAAAACCAGACTAGGCTGGTTGGCTGGTTTTAGATGGTCAACCAGCCTGATTTTAGCTGGTCAGTAGGCTGGTTTTAGAGAAGTTTTGGCCACTTTTCACAGCCTGGCCAGGCTGGTTTAGGCTGTGAGACCAGCTAAAATCAGCTACTTCCAGCCTAAACCAGCTAAGACCAGCCAACCTGCCTAGGCTGGTTTTAGTTGTTTTTTTCATCATGGAAAATAGAAAAAAATTGGGTTCCTTTGCATCAGGACTACATCTATAAAGCCTTACCCTGGTGAAAAAAACAGCTAAAACCAGCCTAGACTGGTTGGCTGGTTTTAGTTGGTCAACCAGCCTGGTTTTAGCTGGTCAGCAGGCTGGTTTTAGAGAGGTTTTGACCACTTTCACAGCCTGGCCAGGCTGGTCAGGCTGGGAGAACAGCTAAAACCAGCTACTTCCAGCCTAAACCAGCTAAGACCAGCCACCAAGCCTAGGCTGGTTTTAGTTGTTTTTTTCATCTCAGAAAATAGATAAAAATGGGGTTTCTTTGCATCAGGACTACATCTATAAAGCCTTACCCTGGTGAAAAAAAACAGCTAAAACCAGCCTAGACTGGTTGGCTGGTTTTAATTGGTCAACCAGCCTGGTTTTAGCTGGTCACAGCTGGTCAGCAGGCTGGTTTTAGAGAGGTTTTGGCAACCTTACACAGCCTGGCCAGGCTGGGAGACCAGCTAAAACCAGCTACTTCCAGCCTGAACCAGCTAAGACCAGCCAACCAGCCTAGGCTGGTTTTAGTTGTTTTTTTCATCTCAGAAAATAGATAAAAAATTGTGTTTCTTTGCATCAGGACTACATCTATAAAGCCTTACCCTGGTGAAAAAAACAGCTAAAACCAGCCTAGACTGGTTGGCTGGTTTTAATTGGTCAACCAGCCTGGTTTTAGCTGGTCAGCAGGCTGGTTTTAGAGAGGTTTTGGCAACCTTACACAGCCTGGCCAGGCTGGGAGACCAGCTAAAACCAGCTACTTCCAGCCTGAACCAGCTAAAACCAGTCAACCAGCCTAGGCTGGTTTTAGTTGTTTTTTTTCAGCAGGGAAAATAGATAAAAATGGGGTTACTTTGCATCAGGACTACATCTATAAAGCCTTACCCTGGTGAAAAAAAAAACAGCTAAAACCAGCCTAGGCTGGTTGACTGGTTTTAGCTGGTCAGGTCAACTAACCAGGCTGGTTTTAGAGGGGTTTTGGCCACTTTCCCAGCCTGGTCAGCCTGGTCTTAGCTGGCCAGACTGGGAGACCAACTAAAACCAGCTACTTCCAGCCTAAACCAGCTAAGAACAGCTAACCAGCCGAGGCTGTTTTTTCAGCCGGGAAAATAGATAAAAATGGGGTTCCTTTGCATCTGTGAAGCCTTACACTGGTGAAAAAAACCCAGCTAAAACCAGCCTAGGCTGGTTGGCTGGTTTTAGCTGGTCATAGGTGGTCATCAGGGTGGTTTTTGAGGGGTTTTGGCCACTTTCCTGAGCTGGGCTTAGCTGGCCACGTTGAAAGACCAGCTAAAACCAGCTACTTCCCGCCTAAACCAGCTAAGACCAGCCAACTAGCCTAGGCTGGTTTTAGCTGTTTTTTTCATCAGGGAAAATAGATAAAAATGGGGTTCCTTTGCATCAGAACTGCATCTATGAAGCCTTACCCTGGTGAAAAAAAAAAACAGCTAAAACCAGCCTAGGCTGGTTGGCTGGTTTTAGCTGGTCAGCCAGTCTTGTTTTAGCTGGCCAGCAAGGTGGTTTTAAAGGGATTTTGGCCACTTTCCTGAGCTGGCCAGGCTGGAAGACCAGCTAAAACCAGCTACTTCCAGACTAAACCAGCTAAGACCAGCCAACCAGCCTAGGCTGGTTTTAGCTGTTTTTTGATCAGGGAAAATAGATACATTTCCTTTGCATCAGGACTGCATAGGTGGCTTAAAGTTTGGGAAAAGAGCTACTGAAAACCAAACTTAATTTTGAAACACCTTAAAGTTTAGGAAACCAGCATGACTAGACTATATGGACTAGATCTGCTAAAACCAGTTTGAATGGTTTAAGAGGTATCTGTGTGGATTTATCTCAGCTCTTTCAGACTGGCTCTGGCTCGGATGAGAAATGAATCCACGACCAACACTTCGGGCCAGAAATGAACCAGACATTACACTCTCATGGCAAGTGACTGCATAAGATTCCAGCATGGTAAAGTCGTCATAAAAGCTTTCAGGGAAAGCACTCTTAAATTTGAATTATTGAACAGGTGGCTCTTATGACTCATCCAAGTCTCTAGATATGACTCAGGTCAGTCTTTCAATGTAATTCTCTGGTGTTTTTCCCACCTGTTTTATGATCCAGCAGGTGAAAATCGCAAATCTGATCACTTAATAAAGTAACATCACACACCTCCTTAAGCAAACAAAAAAACTAAACAAATGACTGACATCCAGTCACATAAAAGAGCATAAATTAGGTCAGTAAATATTGGAGCTCAAAAGTAAATATCGGAGACAAAAACTCAACAAACTGTGGTTTTGATTAGGCTGAAAGTAGGTTAAAAAAATCTGTCAGATGGATGTTATTTCGGTTGCAAATAAACAGGCCCAGGCACTTCCGGCGTCATCAGCCAATCAGATTACTGATCACCGTGGCGACCAAAACGAAGAGAAACATACCTGTAAGTACTTCAATTTAAATTTGACATTATGATCCTTCTTTCACATGTGTTTTGAACTAAAGATTATGCCACTTGTCATTAACGAGTGGAGGCCAGGAGTTGAGTCCTTTTTCCAAAGCATTCCTTGAAAATATCTTGCCTCAGACGTACTTTTTCCACTTTGAGACGTCTATTGTTTTTAAATGACAGTATTTTATAAGCTCCCGTTACGCAGAGACGCACGTAAACAGTGCACGCCCTCTGCTGGACGTCATACGCAAACGCAGCGCTAAATGAAAGGTGTGCTAACGCTCCTTGAACTTTAAGGACTGAATGGCTGCTTTTTCAGAACATATAACATAGTGGCAGTTTTTATTCTTCTCATTAGAAATTGTTCTGTAAATCTTTCTCGGACTCGCTATGCATGCTAATGTAAACAACTAAAGACAGATTTGACTGCTTTTTACCCCAACCCATTAAAATATTTAAAATATTACATTTATTATTAAAGATAACGAATTTTGTCTTGGAAGCAGATTGGAAGCCACTGTTCTTAAAAATCCATCTAGCCTTGCTGAAGTTCTGGCATCAAGCTAGATTGGATCAGTCTGTATTTATGAGCTAAGACTTGAACTAACCACTTCTCAGCTCTTTAAAAATCCTTTACGACATATAAATATCTTTGGGAGTCAGTCCAGCACAGTTCATCGTCCCTGCATACATTTATTGTACTCGAGCCCATGTATGACATGTGCCCTCTTGTGTAGGTCCATTAGATGAGCGAGTGTATAAGTGGATCCAGATTGTGTGTTTGATCCGGAAACTAGACCCTGCTCATAAAAGTCCATCTGGATGTTCTGGATGAAGGTCACACAGTTCCTCCAGAGTTCCTCCTCCATTATCAACCTGACATTTCCAGAGCGGTAAGAGAGCAAGCTAACAAAAATATGTTCTAATTATGAAAACGTTATTTATTTATGCAAGCATTAGAGCAACATTCCATTTGATCATGTTCCAACAAAATTGGAATGTAACTTGAATGTTCTTTGAAGGTTCTAAAACAAAAAGTAGTAAAAATATCAGACGAACGTCCAACTAAAACGTTTCAGAAAATAAATGAGCAGTGCATAAGTCAAGTTTTATTAAACTTTAACATTATTAAAGAACCAGATAACTTTGAATGAGCATTTTATAAATGTGACCCTGGACCACAAAACCAGTCATAAGGGTCAATCTTTTAAATTTGAGACATATTCATCTGAATAAAGAAGCTGAATAAATAAGATGCATTGATGTATAGTTTGTGAGAATAGGACAATATCTGGCTGAGATACAACTATTTAAAAATCTAGAATCTGAAGATGCAGAACAATATCAAAATACTGAGAAAAAAGCCTTTAAAGTTGTCCAAATGAAGTTCTTAGCAGTGCATATTACTAATTAACAATTAAGTTTTGATATATTTACGGTAGGAAATTTACCAAATATTTTCCTTGATCATGATCTTAACTTACTATCCCATTTTCTTCGGTTATTTTGACCCATACAATGTATTTTTGGCTATTGCTACAAATAAACCCATGCTACTTAAGACTAGTTTTGTAGTCCAGGGTCACAAATGTGACTAAAAGAACGTTTGTTTAAAACCTTGCCAGAACATTCTGAGAATGTTCCCTGTTAGCTGTGATTCACTTTATTGAACTTGAAATCAACACATGATAAACCCCAAACCACAAGCAACTTTGGCAAAAATGTCTGAAGTATGAATATTAAATATAATGCAGCAGATTTCAGCACTTATAAAGCATAACATTTTTATAAGTTTTATCATGGTTATTATTAAAATCTCTTAAATATCTCAAAATAGTATCCTAGTCAGCAATTAGATTACAATAAAGAGCAACTAAAGACTTTTGCCAAAATATCCATAGGTTTCTCTAGAGAAAAATACCCAGTAATCTCTCATTTGTCTCCTCTGGAGTTTCAGATCTTAACTTCTCAAAGTTTGCCAATATCTCAGTATGAAATGATATGAGCTCTTTAAAATTTATTTTACTGGATGACAACTAGTGACACATTTGGATTTGGTTCTATTTCTTATGATGAACCCTCAAAACACCTAGAATCAAAAATCATTTACTTATAATGATATTTAATCAGATTTATCTCACTTGTGGAGACTGTTTTGTCTTTAAAGTCTGTCTAAGTGCACTGAGAAACATTCTTGCATAAGCTCACACACCCCCTTATGCTCTCACACACTCACCTGGCATCAGAGCGGCGATCCACAGCAGCAGGATGTAAGTGTACTCCATACGTTCAAACGTGAATCAGTCAGTGTGTTTGTTTATATCAGGTCCTCACAGCAAGAGCAGACAATCTGGTCTGATCAAGTCCTGAACCACAGCAGAACTACATCTGAGAAGGAGGAGCTGACAGCTGCCTCGAGGAGGAGGAAAACGGGGTGACCGTCCTCAAACACAGAGAGAGATATTGGAGCAGGTACCTGACTGGCTTCTCTTGTAGTTTCCCACATGCTTTTACTGCTCTTAAAGCTGTTGCTGTATCTCTCTCTCCAGATGTTTAGTTGTGGAAAATGAAGTTCTCCAGCTCTCCGGACTACAACATCTGTCGGAAAACGCTACACATGCTGCTGCCAGAGCTTAACGGACTTCAATAACATGGTGGTTTCCATTCCATGCACTCTTTAAAAACCCCAAGAAATCAAAATTGTGGCTGTAGGTTTATTCTCTTGTGGCATCAAGGTTAGAAACATACATATTTTGAGGTTGTTTCGAATCTATACACTTAATAACACTTCATGCATTATGGCAAGACACTACAGGTGAATAGGGGGGAAAAAAATCTAATTTTAAGCAAACTTCTAAAATAGAACTTCTAAAAAAAACTTGTAAAATTCTTTTTTAGGATTTTGTTGAAATTTTAAGATTAAACTATTGTTCTGAGGGGATTTTGGATATATACTTTTATCACTCAGTAAATAAAAAAATACTGTCATCAGCCAAAAAAAACCCTCCAGAATACAGATATGAATAAAACTGTAAAATGTGGTGTATGCAAGTGCTCCTAAAGTAGAGAAACAAACTCATTTTGAGAAGATTACATTAAAAAATATGCATTTAAAAATCTGCAGGTGCAAATAGATAAAGTGCAATAATCAAATCAAGCGAATGACATATGAACAAACCCTTCTACATAAACCTCCAGAATACAGATAGGAATAAAACTGCTAAGTCTGGTGTATGTAAGTCCTGCTGAAGTGGAGGAAAAACTCATTTTGAGAAAACTGCCTTTAAAGACAAGTATTTTATTTGAAAAATACAGACACAAATATGTTAAGTGCAATAATAAAATCAAGCAAATGACATATTAACAAACCCTTCTACAAAAACCTCCAGAATACAGATATGAATAAAACTGTAAAATTTAGTGTATGTAAGTCCTGCTGAAGTGGAGGAAAAACTCATTTTGAGAAAACTGCCTTTAAAGATAAGTATTGTATTTGAAAGTACAGACGCGAATAGGTAAAGTGCAATAATAAAATCAAGTGAATGACATATTAACAAACCATTCTACAAAAACCTCCAGAATACAGATAGGAATAAAACTGCTAAGTTTGGTGTATGTAAGTCCTCCTGAAGTGGAGGAAAAACTCATTTTGAGAAAACTGCCTTTAAAGACAAGTATTGTATTTGAAAAGTACAGATGCAAACAGATGAAGTGCAATAACAAAATCAAGCGAATGACATATAAACAAACCCTTCTACAAAAACCTCCAGAATACAGATAGAAATAAAACTGTAAAATTTAGTGTTTGTAAGTCCTGCTGAAGTGGAGGAAAGACTCATTTTGAGAAAACTGCCTTTAAAGATAAGTATTGTATTTGAAAGTACAGACGCGAATAGGTAAAGTGCAATAATAAAATCAAGTGAATGACATATTAACAAACCTTTCTACAAAAACCTCCAGAACACAGATAGGAATAAAACTGCTAAGTTTGGTGTATGTAAGTCCTCCTGAAGTGGAGGAAAAACTCATTTTACTGCCTTTAAAGATAAGTATTGTATTTGAAAGTACAGACGCGAATAGGTAAAGTGCAATAATAAAATCAAGTGAATGACATATTAACAAACCTTTCTACAAAAACCTCCAGAACACAGATAGGAATAAAACTGCTAAGTTTGGTGTATGTAAGTCCTCCTGAAGTGGAGGAAAAACTCATTTTGAGAAAACTGCCTTTAAAGACAAGTATTGTATTTGAAAAGTACAGATGCAAACAGATGAAGTGCAATAACAAAATCAAGCGAATGACATATAAACAAACCCTTCTACAAAAACCTCCAGAATACAGATAGAAATAAAACTGTAAAATTTTGTGTTTGTAAGTCCTGCTGAAGTGGAGGAAAAACTCATTTTGAGAAAACTGCCTTTAAAAATATGTTTTGTATTTGAAATCTGCAGGCGCAAATAGATACAGTGCAATAAAATAAAAAATCAGGTGAATGATATACGAACAAACCCTCAGGAAAAAACCTTTAGAATATAGAGAGGAAGAAAACTGTAAATTTTGGTGTATGTAAGTGCTGCTGAAGTGGAGGAAAAACTCACTTTGAGAAAACGGCTTTTAGAAATATGCTGAAATATACAGATGCAAGTCGGTAAAGTGCAAAAAAATACATATAAAAATGAGCATTGCATGAAAAAAAAAACATTTTCCTTGCTCTGACCACAAACTAAAACCTTTGAACCAAAACAGTCCGATAATTAGTTTGTGGTTTAGTTTGTCAAATGTGGGAAACCAAAGTAAACAAATGAACATCCTGGAAGCTGCTAAGGGGAATATAAAATGTCAGCCACACCAAAGACGCTCCTGATTAACCATTCACCTTTATGCCGTGACTCAGTGTGTTTAAGAGACTCCAGACGTGATGAGATGTTTGATACTCTAGAATAACAAGGCAGGAGCTGATTAACCACACATAAGGTCTTTGCCGTGAATCTGAGTGGAATAAACTTCATCACTTACTCACCCTTGAGTTATTTCAAAAGCCATATGAGTTTCTTCCGTGGAATACAAAAGATGTAGGTGTCAAGGTCCTGAAAAGACATAAACACACAATAAAAGTATTCAGAAAGTCTCCCAAAGTCATCTGACAGTTTAATATGAGGAACAGACACACATTTTTGTCATAATTCAAGGTTTTTATTGTGTTTTTTGTTCTGTTGGTTTATTGTTACTGGTCTCTCCTTTCATTGTTTGGATCTTTTGTGTTCCACGGAGAAAGAAAAAATATGTATCTCTAATTTTCCTGTTATATACACACTAATGTTCAAAAGTCTGGGATCACTAAGATGTTTTTTTTAAACATGCTCACCAAGGCTGCATTTATTTGATCAAAAACACAGTGAAAATAGTAATACTGCGAAATATGATTACAATTTAAAATAAGATTTTGGGAAATGAGCCTTGAGAAATCATTCTAATTTATCATCAATATGCTAAATTATCAATGTTAGAAACAGTTGTGCTGCTTAATATTTTTTGGGAACTTGTGATACTTTTTTCAGGATTCTTTGATGAATAAAAAAGAAAAACAGAACATTTATTTAAAATACAAATCTTTAAAACATTAAAACAAGAAAATGTACTTAAAATCAAGATATTAAGACTTGTTTTTAGAGTCTAATATATCTTTAATATGAGTTTTTTGTTTAGTTTTAAATATAAGATAGTTCAAATCATTTAAAAATCTATGATTGCAGACTTTTTTCAGAGAATATATCTTAAATATTATATTGTTATCCCTTTTTTTAAGCATAAACTAGTTAAAAAGTTACAAATCTTTGACTGCATGAAGAAAACACTGCATAAAATACTAAAATATTATTATAGCTATAATAGGAGATACTTTTTAACTTTAGTTAAAACAAAGTTTGGGATCAGTAAGATTTTAATGCTTTTTAAAAGAGACTTTTGTTCCCAACATTGATAATAAAAGTAACTAGATAAAAAAGTTTGTCAAGACAAAATTTAAGTTGGCTTGAGAAAGCCGGACCAGAAAATTTAAAAAGTTTTGAAGTTTTAAGTTTGATGGTTTTTAAAAAGTTTTTAAAAAGTCTGAAAAGTTTATTTAAAAAGTTTAACATTTTTAAAAAGTTATGAGTTTTAAGTTTGAGGGTTTTCAGTCTGAAGTAGTTTAACGTTTAAAGTAGTTCTAAAAGCTTAAAGTTTGATTAGCATGTTACTAGCGTGTTGCTATCATGTTTCTAGAATGATTAAGAAGTTGCTAGCATATTATTAGCATGTTCCTAGCGTGATTAGCAAGTTGCTAGTATGTTTCTAGCATGATTAACAAGCTGCTAGCATTTGTTTCTAGCATGATTAGCAAGTTGGTAGCATGATTAGCATTTTATTAGCATGTTGTTAGCATGATTAGCTATTAATAGCTTGTTGTTAGCATGATTAACAAGTTACTACAGTAGCATGATTCTAACATTACTAGCATAATACTAGCATGATTTTATCACAATTAGCATGTTACTAGCTTGTTGCTAGTATGTTGCTAGCATGATTAGGCAGTTTCTAACGTGTTTTTAGCATGATTAAGTTACTAGCATGTTTTTAGCATCATTAGCAAGTTGCTAGCATGTTTCTAACATCTTTCTAGCATGATTAGCAAGTTACTACTATGTTTTTAGCATGGTTATCAAGTTACTAACATGTTGTTAGCATGATTAGCAAGTTTGTAGCATGATTAGCATTTTGATTAGCATGTTGTTAGCATGATTAGCATGTTACTAGCTTGTTGTTAGCATGATTAACTAGTTACTATCATGATTCTAGTATGATTAACAAGTTACTACTATGTTATTAACTTGATTATCAAGTTAATAGCATGTTTCTAACATGATTAGACAGTTAATAACATGTTGTTAGCAAGTTGCTAGCATGTTTTAGCATGATTTTAACATGTTTTTAACATGATTAACTAGTTGCTAGCGTGTTTCTAGCATGATTAGCAAGTTGCTAGCGTGTTTTTAGCATGATTAGCAAGTTACTAGCATGTTTCTAGCATGATTAGGCAGTTGCTAGCGTATTTTTAGCATAATTAAGTTACTAACGTGTTTTTAGCATCATTAGCAAGTTGCTAGCATGTTTCTAACATCTTTCTAGCATGATTAGCTAGGTACTACAATGTTTTAGCATGGTTATCATGTTACTAACATGATGTTAGCATGATTAGCATTTTATTAGCATGTTGTTAGCATGATTAGCACGTTATTAGCTTGTTACTAGCATGATTAACTAGTTACTAGCATGATTCTAGTATGATTAGCAAGTTACTACTATGTTATTAACATGATTATCAAGTTAATAGCATGTTTCTAGCATGATTAGGCAGGTTACTAGCAAGTTGCTAGTGTGTTTTAGCATGATTTTAACATGTTTTTAGCATGATTAGTAAGTTGCTAACGTGTTTCTAGCATGATTAGCAAGTTGCTAGCGTGTTTTTAGCATGATTAGCAAGTTACTATCATGATTCTAGTATGATTAGCAAGTTACTACTATGTTATTAACATGATTATCAAGTTAATAGCATGTTTCTAACATGATTAGGCAGTTAATAACATGTTGTTAACAAGTTGCTAGCGTGTTTTAGCATGATTTTAACATGTTTTTAACATGATTAGCTAGTTGCTAGCGTGTTTCTAGCATGATTAGCAAGTTGTTAGTGTGTTTTTAACATGATTAGCAAGTTACTAGCATGTTTCTAGCATGATTAGGCAGTTGCTAGCGTGTTTTTAACATGATTAAGTTACTAACGTGTTTTTAGCATCATTAGCAAGTTGCTAGCATGTTTCTAACATCTTTCTAGCATGATTAGCTAGGTACTACAATGTTTTAGCATGGTTATCATGCTACTAACATGATGTTAGCATGATTAGCATTTTATTAGCATGTTGTTAGCATGATTAGCACGTTATTAGCTTGTTACTAGCATGATTAACTAGTTACTAGCATGATTCTAGTATGATTAGCAAGTTACTACTATGTTATTAACATGATTATCAAGTTACTACCATGTTTCTAGCACGATTAGGCAGTTACTAACAAGTTGCTAGTGTGTTTTAGCATGATTTTAACATGTTTTTAGCATGATTAGCAAGTTGCTAACGTGTTTCTAGCATGATTAGCAAGTTGCTAGTGTGTTTTTAGCATGATTAGCAAGTTCCTATCATGTTTCTAGCATGAATAGCAAGTAACTATCATGTTTCTGGCATGATTAGCAAATTGCTAGCATGTTTTTAGCATGATTAACTAGTTACTATCATGATTCTAGTATGATTAGCAAGTTACTACTATGTTATTAACATGATTATCAAGTTAATAGCATGTTTCTAACATGATTAGGCAGTTAATAACATGTTGTTAGCAAGTTGCTAGCGTGTTTTAGCATGATTTTAACATGTTTTTTAACATGATTAGCTAGTTGCTAGCGTGTTTCTAGCATGATTAGCAAGTTGCTAGTGTGTTTTTAGCATGATTAGCAAGTTACTAGCATGTTTCTAGCATGATTAGGCAGTTGCTAGCGTGTTTTTAGCATGATTAAGTTACTAACGTGTTTTTAGCATCATTAGAAAGTTGCTAGCATGTTTCTAACATCTTTCTAGCATGATTAGCTAGGTACTACAATGTTTTAGCATGGTTATCATGTTACTAACATGATGTTAGCATGATTAGCATTTTATTAGCATGTTGTTAGCATGATTAGCACATTATTAGCTTGTTACTAGCATGATTAACTAGTTACTAGCATGATTCTAGTATGATTAGCAAGTTACTACTATGTTATTAACATGATTATCAAGTTACTACCATGTTTCTAGCACGATTAGGCAGTTACTAGCAAGTTGCTAGTGTGTTTTAACATGATTTTAACATGTTTTTAGCATGATTAGCAAGTTGCTAACGTGTTTCTAGCATGATTAGCAAGTTGCTAGTGTGTTTTTAGCATGATTAGCAAGTTCCTATCATGTTTCTAGCATGAATAGCAAGTAACTATCATGTTTCTGGCATGATTAGCAAGTTGCTAGCATGTTTTTAGCATGATTAACTAGTTACTCTCATGATTCTAGTATGATTAGCAAGTTACTACTATGTTATTAACATGATTATCAAGTTAATAGCATGTTTCTAACATGATTAGGCAGTTAATAACATGTTGTTAGCAAATTGCTAGCGTGTTTTAGCATTATTTTAACATGTTTTTAACATGATTAGCTAGTTGCTAGCGTGTTTCTAGCATGATTAGCAAGTTGCTAGTGTGTTTTTAGCATGATTAGCAAGTTACTAGCATGTTTCTAGCATGATTAGGCAGTTGCTAACGTGTTTTTAGCATGATTAAGTTACTAACGTGTTTTTAGCATCATTAGCAAGTTGCTAGCATGTTTCTAACATCTTTCTAGCATGATTAGCTAGGTACTACAATGTTTTAGCATGGTTATCATGTTACTAACATGATGTTAGCATGATTAGCATTTTATTAGCATGTTGTTAGCATGATTAGCACGTTACTAGCTTGTTACTAGCATGATTAACTAGTTTCTAGCCTGTTTCTAGCATTATTAGCAAGTTGCTAGCATGTTTTTAGCATGATTTTAGCAAGTTTCTAGCATGATTGGCAAGTAAATGTTTGAGCGGCAGTGTGTATATTTAAGATATAAATTGCTGCACACAAATGTGAACAGAAAATCCATGAACAGTCTGGAATATGGATTAGCAGACGTCAGGTCGCTATAAAGGTTTAAATATAGAGTTTGTGGGGGTGTTTCAGCCAATAATGTTCACAGCCAAAAACGGCTGCAATTAAACCTGCGTCAAATTAACTCACCCAAACCTCAGAACCAGTCAGATGTGTTAAAATAACATCTAACGGCCACATCAAAAAGTGAAGTCAGTCTGAAACATGAGGTCATCTGTGTCTTTATTAAATCCCGGGACAGGAAGGGCGTCATGGAGCAAGTCTACGCAACGTTTGGCGTGGATTCGGATCATCCGGGCCAGATCCAGAGCAGCAGCATGAGGACCAGACTGAGATGAAGAAGAAACTGTGTTTGCCAGATCAGGTCTGTTTCACAACTAACTAACCCTGCATGAGCATGTGTGGATGTGAATGAATGTGTGTGTGTGTGTGTGTGTAGGTGTGTGCATGTGTTTGACAGACGTGTCTGTTTGTGTGGAATATGGAATCCATTATGAACAGGATGCTCTTGTCCAGGTTGAACATTTTCAACTGTGTTTTATGAAGAAGCTGAGAGCGCAGGACATTTCTAAGAGTTTTTAGTGGTTTTCAGCACGTTGCAATGCAGTTGCTAGGGACTCTGTTTGGTTGCTAGGTGTTTGATGTGTTATATAAATTTTTTTAAATGGATGTTTATTTTAGATTTATTGTATAATTATAATACATATTTATATAATATCTGTGTTCATAATATTACATATTAAAATAACTAGATAAAGAGATAGTCAAGCCCAACTTTGAAATTGTCTTGAGAAAGCTAGACCAGAAAGTGTGAAAATGTTTGAAAACAGTTTAAAAAAAGTTTAAGAAGTTTAAAGATTTAAGTTTGAAGGTTTTCAGTCTGAAATAATTTGAAGTTTAAAATGTTTCATAGATAGATAGCTAGATAGATAAAGATAGATAGATAGCATGTTTCTAGCACGATTAACAAGTAGCAACTAGCATGATTCTAACATGATTACCACATTGCTAGCATTATTCTAGTATGATTAGCAAGTTGCTAACATGTTTCTAGCATGATTAACAAGTTGATAGCATTATTATAGCATGATTAGTGAGCTGCTAACATGATTCTAACATGATTACCACGTTGGTAGCATTATTCTAGTATGATTAGCAAGTTGCTAACATGTTTCTAGCATGATTAACAAGTTGATAGCATTATTATAGCATGATTAGTGAGCTGCTAACATGATTCTAACATGATTACCACATTGGTAGCATTATTCTAGTATGATTAGCAAGTTGCTAACATGTTTCTAGCATGATTAACAAGTTGATAGCATTATTATAGCATGATTAGTGAGCTGCTAACATGATTCTAACATGATTACCACGTTGGTAGCATTATTCTAGTATGATTAGCAAGTTGCTAACATGTTTCTAGCATGATTAACAAGTTGATAACATTATTATAGCATGATTAGTAAGTTGCTAGCATGACTCTAACATGATTACCACTTTGCTAGCATTATTCTAGTATGATTACCAAGTTGCTAGTATGTTTCTAGCATGATTAACATGTTACTAGCATGTTGTTAACATGATTCTAGTATGATTAGTAAGTTGTTAGCATGATTTTAAAATGATTACCAAGTTGTTAGCATGATTAGCAAGTTGCTAACATGTTTCTAGCATGATTAACAAGTTGATAGCATTATTATAACATGATTAGTAAGTTGCTAGCATGACTCTAACATGATTACCACGTTGCTAGCATTATTCTAGTATGATTACAAAGTTGGTAGCATGATTAGCATGTTACTAGCATGTTGTTAACATGATTCTAGTATGATTAGTAAGTTGTTAGCATGATCTTAACATGATTACCAAGTTGTTAGCATGATTAGCAAGTTGCTAACAAGTTTCTAGCTTGATTAACAAGTTGATAGCATTATTATAGCATGATTAGTGAGTTGCTAGCATGATTCTAACATGATTACCATGTTGCTAGCATTATTCTAGTATGATTACCAAGTTGTTAACATGTTTCTAGCATGATTGGCAAGTTGCTAACATGTGTCTAGCATGATTAGCATGTTATTAGCATTATTCTAGTATGATTACCAATTTGCAAGCATGTTTCTAGCATGATTAGCGTGTTACTAGCATGTTGTTAACATGATTCTAGCATGAGTAACATGTTGTTGGCATGTTTCTAGCATGATTAGCAAAGTGGCTAACATGTGTCTAGCATGATTAGCATGTTATTAGCATTAGTATGATTACCAAGTTGCTAGCATGTTTCTAGCATGATTAGCATGTTACTAGCATGTTGTTAGCATTATTCTAGTATGATTACGAAGTTGCTAGCATGATTAGCATGTTACTAGCATGTTAACATGATTCTAATATGAATAGTAAGTTGTTAGCATATAATTTTAACATGATTACCAAGTTGCTAGCATGTTTCTAGCATGAGTAACATGTTGTTGGCATGTTTCTAGCATGATTAGCAAGTTGCTAACATGTGTCTAGCATGATTAGTATGTTATTAGCATTATTCTAGTATGATTACCAATTTGCTAGCATGATTAGCATGTTACTAGCATGTTAGCATGATTCTAGTATGATTAGCATGTTACTAGCATATGTTTTTAACATGATTACCAAGTTGCTAGCATGATTAGCGTGTTACTAGCATGTTGTGAGCATGATTCTAGTATGATTAGTAAGTTGTTAGCATGATATGATTTTAACATGATTACCATGTTGCTAGCATGTTTCTAACGATTAGCAAGTTACTAGCATGTTGTTACCATTATTCTAGTATGATTACCAAGTTGCTAGCATGTTTCTAGCATGATTAGCATGTTATCATGATTCTAGTATGATTAGTAAGTTGTTAGCATATGATTTTAACATGATTACCAAGTTGCTAGCATGTTTCTAGCATAATAATGTTAGAAACATGCTAGCAACTTGGTAATCATACTAGAATAATGCTAACAACATGCTAATCATGCTAGACACGTTAGCAACTTGCTTAACATGCTAGAAACATGCTAGCGTGTTACTAGCATGTTGTTAGCATGATTCTAGTATGATTAGCAAGTTGTTAGCATGATATGATTTTAACATGATTACCATGTTGCTAGCATGTTTCTAACGATTAGCAAGTTGCTAGCATGTTTCTAGCATGATTACCAGATTTTGAATAAATGCTGTTGTTTTTAACTTGTTATTCATCAAAGGTTTCAAATAAATATTAAGCAGCACGTCTGTTTCCAGTGTTGATCTTTCTAATAATAAATCAGTATATTAGAATGATCTCTGAAGGATCATGTGACACTTGAGACTTGAGCTGGTGGAAATTCAGCTTTGCATCACAGGAATAAATTACATTTTAAAGTATATTCAAATAAAAACCTTTATTTTACATTGTAATAACATTTTGCCATATTACAGATTTTTTCTGTATTTTTAATCACATAAATTCAGCCTTGATGAGCAGAACAGACTTCTTTAAAAGTATTTAATCTATAAGTTTTATTGTTGTCAGACTGGATTGTCTCCAGTCAGTAGTTTACAGAAATGTTCCAGTCTAACGCTTATGCAATCTGTTTATAAATAGATCTGAACGGAGCTTATTTGATCCAGATTTATCTCTCAGAAACACAACTCAGTTTGCCAGAGAGATGGTTTAAATCATTCATTTAGTCGTTTGTGATAACAATGTAACTCTGTCTTCTGGGAAAAGATTTCTGAAGCAGACAGGAATGTGAACGTTCACCTGACTCTAAATCTACTGCTGAAAGACTAATCCAATCTCACCCTTTTTTAATGATTGTCCATTAAATTGTCTATAAATTGATTAATTAAAAAGCAAAAACTTTATATACTCAAACCAAAAGATCAAACATTTTTTAGGTCAAATTAACGAATCAGTCTGACATCAGTGTAAAACTCCTTATGAAACAATTAATACAGTTTTAATTGTATTTATATGTATAAAAATATTATATTATGATCAAAAATATTTACATAATGAGATTATATTATGAATAAAAAAATATATTTTTATTGTATTATTTTGTAATATATTTTGGGATATTCTTATTTTAATATTTTTTTATATTTATATTATATTTTTATAATAATATTATTTTTTATTTTCTTTAACTTAGTCATAAGGATTTTTTTATTTAAGAATTAATACAAATATAAAAAAATATATTTGTATGATATTATTTTATAATAAATTGGTTTTTGGGAGATTTTTATTTTAATAATCTTTTTTTTTTATTTTGTAATATAATTTATTTTATTTTATTTTTTTCTTAAACACAGTCATAAGGATTTTTTTATTAAAAAAATAATACAAATGAATGCAAATATAAAATATATATATATTTGTATGATATTATTTTGTAATAAATATATTTTGGGAGATTCCTATTTTAATAATCTTTTTTAAATTTATAATAGAATTTATTTTTTTATTTTCTTAAACTTAGTCATAAGGATTTTTTAAAATTAAAAAATTAATACAAATATTATACAAATATAAAAAAGATATTTATATGATATTATTTTATAATATATTTTGGGAGATTCCTATTCTAATAATCTCTTTTTTATTTTATAATAGAATATATTTATTTTTTTATTTTCATAAACTTAGTAGTAAGGAATTTTTTTAATTAAAAAATTAATACAAATATAAAAAATATATATTTGTATGATGTTATTTTATAATAAATATGTTTTGGCAGATTCCCATTGAAATAATCTTTTTTTATTTTATAATAGAATTTATTTTTTTATTTTTCTTAAAATTAGTCATAAGGAATTTTTAATTAAAAAATTAATACAAATATAATACAAATATAAAAACATATTTGTATGACATTATTTTATAATATATTTTGGGAGATTCTTATTTTAATAATCTTTTTTTTTTATTTTATAATATAATTAATTAATTAATTTATTTTTAAACTTAGTCATAAGGAATTTTTTATTTAAAAATTAATACAAATATAATACAAATATAAAAAAAATATATTTGTATGATATTATTTAGTAATAAATATATTTTAGGAGATTCTTATTTTAATAATCTTTATTTTTTTATTTTATAATAGAATTTATTTTAATTTTATTTTTTTCTTGAACTTAGCCATAAGGAATTTTTAATTAAAAAATAAAACAAAAATACAAATATAATACAAGAATAAAAAATATATTTGTATGATATTATTTAGTAATAAATATATTTTAGGAGATTCTTATTTTAATAATCTTTATTTTTTTATTTTATAATAGAATTTATTTTAATTTTATTTTTTTCTTGAACTTAGCCATAAGGAATTTTTAATTAAAAAATAAAACAAAAATACAAATATAATACAAGAATAAAAAATATATTTGTATATATTATTTTGTAATATATTTTGGGAGATTCTTATTTTAATCTTTTTTATTTTTATAATATTATTTTATTTTTTATTTATTTTATTAAACTTAGTCATAAGGAATTTTTTCATTAAAAAATTAGTACAAATATAATACAATAATAAATATTTT
>NC_133385.1:4911092-4930290 GCF_049309525.1 Garra rufa
CGAGTCATACAATTTCACTAACCAGTAACCACATAAAGAGTAGAGAGATGATTGAAGACAATGGTGAATTATTTGCATATCAGGGCTCTAGAGTGCGACCTAATTTCTCAATGGTGCAACTAGAAAGAATCTTAGGTCGCACCGGTGCGACCAGCAGTTCAGGGGCAAAAAAAACCTACTACGTGCAACTTTGAAAAAATATTTAGGAGCACCATGTGCGACTGACCCGACCAGCATATTTGTGTTTGCGCTGAGTGGAGCTTCAAAGGTTTCTATGTGTTTTGCACGTTGACTAATGTATCTCAAGTGTAGAGAGAGTGTAAATAAGAGACTGGATGGGCAGTAGCTTCGTTTATTATAATAGAGCTTTGTGAGATTGCGAACTAAGATGAGTGACAGCTTTTAATCATTTTTAAGGGAGTTTGTAAACGAGATATTGATTTATTATAACAGTTAAATAAACAAGTTATTAAGTGACTTACATTGTCTGACTACTGTTTCCTGATTTTGCTCTATTTCGTCGTCAAAAGTAGTCTGAAACAAGTCACATTTGAGCCGCTGCGCATCTCCACTCAAACACAGCGGTGTTTTGTTTATGAATGAACGTGCGTTTTTAAACGAATCTAGTGAAATGATTCAATTTCCCATTCATAAAGAGTCACTTGCTTTATAATTGAATGAACCATCCGTTCGAATGAATCAAATGAATATGATTCAGTAATTAAATCAGTGTCTTACCACCACCTGCTGGCAGATCGTTTCAGTTATTTAAATCATTTAATATTTCTGTGTTCAAAATTGCATATTTTTGTATACGATATAAGTGCAAGAGAAAAGCATGGAAATATATATTTTCCTCCCGTCTCATATTTATTTGTCTTACAAACATTTACTGTGTCTGGTATGATAAGAATGGGGCCTGGAGGAAAGCGATCACTGATGCAGTTGCAATGTATATTGCAAAATATATGGTGCCCATATATATATATTGTGGAAAAGCTGGGGTTTCTTTACATGCTAAAAGTAGTAGGGGGGAAAAATCAATTTAAATCGTAAATCGGATTTTTTTGTGAAAAAATCAGGGATTTTATTTTTAGGCAAAATCGCCCAACCCTACTTAAATCACATATTAATATGTTTTATTATTTTTAAAATGAGTACGAAAAGAGAGTTGTGGTTTATATTTTGAAGAAAACAAAGAGGCAGTGGTGTTTGATATCACTTCCTTTTATTGTAATTATTGTTTTGTAACGCGTTGCATGAACCACATTTTTGTCGCTATTAATATGTTTGTTACTTTTGAGTTACTTTTTCTCATCAGGGCTGGGCTTGCTTGTTTGTTTTTAATATAAAAAGTTCACTTTTGGCAAATGTAAAAGCCCTTTCACACCAAAAGTTAAATGAATAAGCCTCTGAAGGAAATGTAAATTCACATCTGTACAGTAGCATCAAATTTACACAACTCTATTTCCTGAGAATAGTTAGTCACGTAATGTTTTTGTGATTATTTTAAGAACGGATTGGAGCACTATATTATTGTTTTATGTAAAGGTTCATAAGGGTTGCCAGGTTTTCACAAAAAAAACCACACCAAATTGCTACTGAAAACTTGCTCAATTACCCATTAAAAATTGCATTTTGGGTGTAAAATACATGCTTTTTGTTGGGGTTTCCCTGGTAAATTTGCATTCCAAAGGCTAACACTGCAAAAAATACTTTTCTTACTTAGATTACTTAGAGTCTTTAGTTGCTGGGGTATATTTGTAGCAATAGCCAAAAATACATCGTAAGGGTCAAAATTATAGATTTTTCTTTTATGCCAAAAATCATTAGGAAATTAAGTAAAGATCATGTTCATTGAAGATTTTTTGTAAAATTCCTACTGTAAATATATCAAAATGTAATTTTTGATTAGTAATAATACAGTATGCATTGCTAAAAACTTAATTTGGAGAACTTTAAAGGTGATTTTCTCAGTATTTTGATTTTTTTGCACCCTCAGATTTCAGATTTTCAAATAGATGTATCTCGACCAAATATTGTCCTATCCTAACAAACTAGCCATCAATAGAAAGCTTATTTATTGAGCTTTCATATGATGTATACATCTCAGTTTTGTAAAATTTAACCTTATGCAGGCATGTGATTGGCTAAGGACAAAAAAGCAGGAAAATATACTAAGACCACCCCCCCCCCCCCCCCCGAAAAAAATTAACCGAAATGAGCATCCCTAATAGCTAGCAAATACACGTAAGTTAATGTTAATGCAGCTTAAACATCCTGCCATAGTAGAAAATCACTCAAAATCGATAATCTAATCCAGGGGTCTTCAACTAAAACAGCTCGAGGTCCAGTAATGAACCCTACGCACCAGCCGAGGTCCAGACAATTATATATAAAAAACTATTTATGTTTTGTTTTGTTTTTTATCTTAAATTCTACACATTTAAATACTTTTTTAAAGACCTGAACAAAATTTAATAAATAAATTATTAAAATGAGATGCAGATTTCACAAAACAAAAAAGATTTCTTAAATTATAAAATTTACATTCCAGCCTTCAAGAGTCAAAAGTATCAATTCTTATATTAATTGAAACAATTATTGTCAATCAAGTATTATATTAATTAACATATTTTATTGCCTAAATTGTTTAAATTTGTATAACACATGATCTTGTCGATCCATCAGATAACATTTACAACTCTACGTGTTTGCTGCTTAAAACCATGGACTGATTTGTTTACATTGGTCTTTTTGACAACAGCAGACGTACGAGCTGATTAAAAATGTCAGATCATTCTCTTCCAGCAGGAGGCGCTATCAGAATGATACACAAAGCAGCGCCGCAGCAGCTGACTTTGAAACGCGCAGCGCTCATATTTATTCAATGGATAACCTTATAAAGTTCCATCGCAATTCTTGCCTTTTAGTCCCCACATTTAAGACCACCTGAAATAATTAAGTCTTTCTTAACCCCTAATAACACTACAGTCATCAATAAAAATGAAGAGCTTTATTTCAAGAACTGACTTTCAAAAACCCTTAGCCTACACAAAATACGTTTCTTTTTATTTTGCAGAAAAGAAATATTAGGGAAGTAAATTAATATCATCATATGAAGTATATTCGTCTATCATTGTATCTTAGAGAATGTGCACATTAGATGCTGAAAGCGCTGTTTTTACTTTCACTTTAATATATGCAGTTTTCACGTTGCTTGTGTGATTTCCATTGGCTCACCGTCGTGGTTTAAAATATAAATATGTATAAAAATACAGTATAAAAAGATATATTTACAATATTTTGCGACGTAACCCCAAAATAATGCATTTTCCATCAACGTTTTTCACTCACTGAAAGCTACATCTGTCTGCCGATCTCTCCTCACTGCACGGAAGATCCTAGTGTGCTTGATATAAATGTATTTATTAGAAATAGCGTTTGGCATTTTTTTTTATTATTATTATGTCAAAAGCTTTCACGGTCCGCATGGACGCATCTTGCGGTCCGGAATCATACTTCGCCATCCGCCATTTGCGAACAGTCGCAAATACGTGACATAGCATAGGTCACATTTTCAGGTCGAAAAATCCGGAATTCCGGATTAATCCGGAAAAATCACATCCCTGCTTATGACTGGTTTTGTGGTCCAGGGTCACAAATATCTAAAAATTCTTAAACAAAGAAGGATTTTCTAGATGAGTAAATTTTTTGTCTTGTTCTAAGAAAACAAGCAAAATAATCTGCCAATGGGGTAAGAAAGATAATCTTGTTTTGGTTTGAAATACGATTTTTTTTTTTTTTTTTGCTTACCCGATTGGCAGATTATTTTACTCATAAATCTATACTCATCCAAAAAAATCCTTCTTGATTTAAGAATTTGTAGATATTTTGGCTGGAAACAAAATGATGTTGTTGGGGGTTGCTTCAACCCACAGACATGAAAAACAAAAGCAGACTTGGCAACACAGATGTTAGCGCTTTACTCTCTGTGCCAATCACAATCAGGCTTTGCAAGCTGACCAATCACAGCAGAGTATGCTTATGGAAGGGGACCCCAAACACAGTATTAGGACACTTATATATATTAGAAACCATATGATCTGCTCTTTAAAAGTAACCAGTTACAATATTGTGCTACTCCCGAAAAGTAACTAATTGCGATTTTCTGGAAAGTTGTGTGTTACGTTACTTTTGAGTTACTTTTTCTCATCCAGACAGGGCTTGCTTGCTTATTTTTAATATAAAAAGTTTACTTTTTGGCAAATGTAAAAGCCCTTTCATACCAAATGTGAAATGAATAAGCCTCAGGCTGAAGGAAATGTAAATTCACGTCTGTACAGTAGAGGGCGCAGCATCATGTTTACAAAAATGTAACTCAGAAATTGTGTGAATTAAATTGTAAAGTTACTTTACTAGTCATTTGAAAGAAGTAAACTGATTACATAACTTGCGTACTTGTAAAACTGTTCAGATGTTTTCCACAATGTTGCTTATTCTGGCTAATAATCACCTCTTACAGTAGACTGTAAGTGTAAGAAAGGTTGTAAAGTAGTGTTTTTTTTTTTGTTTTTTGTTTTTTGAGAAAGGAAACCATTTTACAGTCCTAATAAATTAAATTAAAAAATTGGCATAAGCCTTCAGAGGTTCTCTGGGGTCGCTGTGCCGTAAACAAGTGAAAATCAAAGCTGGATGTCCCAAATGCATGCACCAGTGAGCTCAGAACATCTACAGATGCACTCAAGAGAAACAGCAATATTTTCCAAAACAACAGTCGCTGGAAAAGACAAGGCTTATGAAAGCTTTGATGCTTGTGTAATGTTGGAGGTGTTTCCTGATCGCTTGATGTTCACTCACAGCTGGAGCTCATATCACGAGAGCTCTGGGTTTGGGTCAGTTATTGGGATTGTGAATCCGTCACGCTGGTTGGACCTTGTTTTGGGATTTTTATGTTCCTTGTCATGTCAAGTTACCCTCTTAGAGAGAATCTACACCTGCAATGTCATACTCGAGGCAGAAAATGAGACTTTGGTGGTTCGGCAATTATAAATGAACAAATATGGCCTGATTTCAATGAGTCCCAGGACATGGAGTGATACTGTACAAAGAGAACATACTGGAATGGCCACATCAGACGAATTCAGCTGGAAAGAGCAAATGGAAAGGAGTCTGTTATATTGAAGAGAAGAAACAATCAATCTCCATCAAGACAAGACAGAAACCCCGGATTCAAAATCCAGATGTGCATCGAAAGGATTTCTTACACGTTGGTGAGCCAGTATAATGGAGTTACGATCCTGATTGTTCACATTTCACGATTAAGATTTATGCAACTAGACTTTGCCAGTTTCTTTTCCCTTTGTTAAAATGACAACCTTTTTAAAGACAATATTTGATTTATCATCTGTCGTCAGGTGTGTGTGATTTAGCGTTGAACTCAAAATTACATACACCTTGCAGAATCTGCAAAATGTTATTTTTTTTTTACCAAAATAAGAGGGACCATGCAAAATGCATTCTATTATTTATTTAGTACTGATCTGAATAAGATATTTTACGTAAGAGACATTTACATGTAGTCCACAAGAGAAAATAACATAAATAAAGTTTATATCCCCTTGATTTGTAATAGTTGTTACCTTAATGATCCACAGCTGTGTGTTTTGTTTAGTGATAGTTTTTAGAGGGGTTTTGGCCACTTTCCCAGCCTGGTCAGGCTGGTCTTAGCTGGTCAGACTGGGAGACCACCAGCTAAAACCAGCCTGGGAGACCAGCTAAAACCAGCTAAGACCAGCCAACCAGCCTAGACTGGTTTTAGTGTTTTTTTTTTCAACAGGAACAACTAACAAAAACTATTAAAACCACTTTTCCTTACTCAAATAAAGCTGACAGATTCTGCAAGGTGTATGTAAACTTCAACTTCAAAGACTTCAACTGTAGTGTATGTGCTCTTAAAGGATTAGTTCACTTTCATAACAACAATGCACAGATAATGTACTCACATTACACAAACAAAACATTTCAGGATTTCTCTCTTTATAATGGATATGGATGGCGCCCCGAAGTTTGAACTTCCGAAATGCAGTTTAAATGCAGCTTCAAAAGGCTCTAAACGATCCCAGCCGATGAGGAAGGGTCTTATCTAGCGAAACGATCGGTTATTTTCAAAACAAACTGACAATTTATATACTTTTTAACCTCAAATGCTCATCTTGTCTCGTCATGCGCAGTCTGTGTGATTCACGTAAATACAGTTAGGGTACGTCTAAAAACTCCCAACTCGTTTTCTTCCCTAACTTCAAAATCGCCTTAGATCGATGCAAAAGTACTGACACAGTGTTTACAAAGTGAACATACAAAGAAACTCAAACGCCCTTAACAAAAAAAAAGGTAATAACCGCATTGTAGAACGATTTTGTCATTGAAGACATAAACGAGATGTGAGTTTTTAGACATACCCTAACTGCATTGACCCGGATCACACAGACTTTACATGCGCTGAGCAGAGATGAGACAAGAAGAGCGTTTGAGGTTAAAATGTATATAAATTGTCAATTTTTTTCGAAAATAACCGATCATTTCGCTAGATAAGTTCTTCCTCCTCGGCTGGGCTCATTTATAGACTTTTGAAGCTGCATTTAAACTGCATTTCGGAAGTTCAAACTTCGGGGCGCCATCCATCTCCATTATAAAGAGAGAAATCCTGAAATGTTTTCCTCAAAAAAAAAAAAAAAAAAATTTTCACGACTAAGGAAAGAAAGACATGAACATCTTGGATGACAAGGGGGTGAGTACATTATCTGTACATTGTTGTAATGAAAGTGAGCTAATCCTTTAATATCTATTTCCATCCTGTTTTTATGCTTTCTTTTTGTAACGTCCCTTATATTTGTGCAAAGCTGTATAAAATAATCAAGTTCAAATATCTGAGTGTAATCAGAGCAGGTTTCAAAACGTTAAAGCACATGCATAATCATTTATTAAAGGAGTTTCAACATGTTTAACAGATCAGCAATGCAAAAAATCAGACCCACACTGCAAAAAAAAAAAAAATGCTTTTCTTAATTAGATTTTTTTGTCTCGCTTCCAGCCAACATGTCTAAAAATTCTTAAATCAAGAAGGATTTTCTGGACGAGTTTCAGGAAAAACATTCAAAATTAAGTGCGTTTTTGATCTGCCAATGGAAAAAAGAGAAATATTCTTGTTTTCTGTTTGAAATAAAAAAAGTCTTACCCCACTGGCAGATTATTTAGCTTGTTCTAAGCAAAACCTCCCTTAATTTTGACTTGTTTTTTTCTGAAAAAAAGAAAAAATGTTTTTTCTCGTCTATAAAATCCTTGGTTTAATTTTTTTTTTTTTTTTTGATATTTTGTCTGGAAACAAGACAAAAGCGTTTTTTGCGGTGCGAACACTGTCAAACTGAATTCTGACCAGCTCTGAGAGAAAAAGCATCTTGATCAGAGCGACTTGTTTTGAAGCTTTACGCCAGAAATGTGCTTTACGCAAGTATGCAAAAATGCAGACATGAGTGTTTGGACATAAATGGTCTCGCTGTACACAAATGACTGCATAAAGCCAAACCCGATGCATTTAAGGTATATTTTGAGCATTAAACAAACAATTTACCAATAAAATCATCAAGACATTTAAACAGGGCTCTAAAACATACTCTGAGGAGTGAAATCAGACCTGATGCAGAACCTCTGCGTGAGATAAGAGTCCATGTTCACTTCCTGTGACAGATCAGGGTCTTTTCCTATTAAAACTTCCTCTCATCTTTCGGTTTCATGCTAATTTCTCTGCCACGGCTTCGGCTCTGGGAACAAAAGGCCGTTCGTCATTGGAAAAGCACTGCGGGCTTTCTTCAGCTGGAATGAGAAAAGCAGACCTACGTGAAGTTTCATTACATCAGATACATGAGAAATTATAGCTGTAGGAAACTCAGGAAATATTAATCGGACCCCAGTTTGCTTTGAAACCTCGTTTGACAACCCCAGTGAACTTGTAAATAACCCTGCTAAAGAAAAGAACCGCTGATCAGGATTGATGATTTCAGATGGGTTATGGATACTTGTTAGTTACGGCCTCACAGTCCTTTACTAAACAGCACAATTGGAAAGTCGTTTTTTGGATTGGGCAAGCTCTAATCTGACTGGCTTTACTCAGTGTCTGACAGGTTTTGTTATCAGACCGCCTGGTACGAAGCTGATACAACAAGCACTAATGAGGAAAAACAAATGAGTGGATTTGCCAAGGATTTCCAAGTTAGTGGCATCAAATCACTCTCTTGGATAGGTTTGAAAGGGGGGTTTGACTGCACTACTATGAAACAACCATTTTTGGTTCCTAAAATATCCATATTTGTCTTAATGCAAAGAGCATTTAATAATCTAAAGAAACTTTTCCGTTACAAAGAACCTTTTATAAAAGGTTTCATGGATTATAAAAGTGGCAAAAAGAAGCAAACAAACGTCAGATTTTAGGATAAAACTGCCAGCAAACAGCATGTAGAAATAAAGTAACTGGACAGGATTAATGTTGACATAAATTAAAACCAATATTGGATGAAAAATGTAAATGTACAAAAACTAGAAATGTTATCTTGGAGGCTAACTAAAATAAAATAAGTACTAAAATTGCTCAAACTGAAATGAAATTAAAAAAAAAATAAACAAAAACATTTTAAATCAACAAACAGTTAAAAATAATAAAAGCACTCAGCAAAACTGCTAAAAATGTTACAATTGTAAAACTTACAAAAATTAAAACTGAAAACATAAAAATAAAAGCTATTTCTAAATAAAATAAAACTAAAACATTAACTTGAAAACTAGAAAACGTTATCTTGAAGGCTATCTAAAATAAAATAAGCTTAAGTACTAAAATTACTAAAACTAAAATAAATGAAAGCGAAATAGAAATATTTTAATCAACAAACAGATAATGATAAAAGCACTCAACAAAACTGCTACAAATGTACAATTGTAAAACTTACAAAAATTAAAACTGAAAACATAAAAATAAAAGCTATTTCTAAATAAAATAAAAATATTAGCTTGAAAACTAGAAAATGTTATCTTGAAGGCTAACTAAAATAAAGTTTAAGTACTAAAATTACAAAAACTAAAATAAATGAAAGCTAAATAGAAATATTTTAATCAACAAACAGATAAAAATGATAAAAGCACTCAACAAAACTGCTACAAATGTTACAATTGTAAAACTTAATTAAAACTGAAAACATAAAAATAAAAGCTATTTCTAAATAAAATAAAACTAAAATATTAACTTGAAAACTAGAAAACGTTATCTTGAAGGCTATCTAAAATAAAATAAGCTTAAGTACTAAAATTACTAAAACTAAAATAAATGAAAGCTAAATAGAAATATTTTAATCAACAAACAGATAAAAATGATAAAAGCACTCAACAAAACTGCTACAAATGTACAATTGTAAAACTTACAAAACTTAAAACTGAAAACATAAAAATAAAAGCTGTTTCTAAATAAAATTAAAATATTAACTTGAAAACTAGAAAATGTTATCTTGAAGGCTAACTAAAATAAAAAAGTTTAAGTACTAAAATTACAAAAACTAAAATAAATGAAAGCTAAATAGAAATATTTTAATCAACAAACACTCAACAAAACTGCTAAAAATGTTACAATTGTAAAACTTAAAATTAAAACTGAAAACATAAAAATAAAAGCTATTTCTAAATAAAATAAATAAAACTAAAATATTAACTTGAAAACTAGAAAACGTTATCTTGACGACTATCTAAAATAAAATAAGTTTAAGTACTAAAATTACTAAAACTAAAATAAATTAAAGCTAAATAGAAATACTTTAATCAACAAACACTGTTAAAAATGATAAAGGCACACAATAAAACTGCTAAAAATTAAAACTGAAAGCAAAAATAAAAGCTTCTAAATAAATGTAAAACTACAATATGAACTTAAATGACAACTAGAAATGTTATCTTGGAGGCTAACTAAAATAAAATTTGTTTAAGTACTAAAATTACTAAAACTGAAATCAAAAATTAAAGCTGAATAGAAATATTTTAATCAACAAACACTGTTAAAAACGATAAAAGCACACAGTAAAACTGCTAAAATGTTACAATTATAAAACTTAATTTAAAACTGAAATATTAACCTAAATGAAAACTAGAAATGTTATCTTGGAGGCTAACTAAAATAAGCTTAAGAACTAAAATTACTAAAACTGAAACTGAAATAAAAAAAGTAAATCTAAATAGAAATATTTTAATTAACAAACACTGTTAAAAATGATAAAAGCACATAATAAAACTGCTAAAATGTTACAATTATAAATGTTACAATTAAAACTGAAAACATAAAAATAAAAGCCATTTCTAAAGATAAAATAAAACTAAAATATTAATTTAAATGAAAACTAGAAATATTATCTTGGAGGCTAACTAAAATAATATAAGCTTAAGTACTAAAATGACTAAATCTAAAACTAAAATAAAAAAGCTAAATAAAAAAATGTAATCAACAAACAGTTAAAAATGCACACAGTAAAACTGCTAAAATGTTACAATTATACAACTTAAATTAAAACTAAAATATGAACTTAAATGAAAACTAGAAATGTTATCTTGGAGGCTAACTAAAATAAGATAAGCTTAAGTACTAAAATTATTAAAACTAAAACTGAAATGAAAATAAATGAAAGCTAAATAGAAATATTGTAATTAACAAACAGTTAAAAATGACAAAAACACACAGTAAAGCTGCTAAAAATGAAAACTAAAATAAAATAAAATAAGCTTAAGTACTAAAATTACTAAAACTGAAATGAAAATAAATTAAAGCTAAATAGATTTTTTTTATTAACAAACACTGTTAAAAATGATAAAAGCACACAATAAAACTGAAAAAATTCAAACTGAAAACAAAAACAAAAGCTTCTAAATAAAATAAAGCTAAAATATGAACTTAAATGAAAACTAGAAATGTTATCTTGGAGGCTAACTAAAATACGTTTAAGTACTAAAATTAAAAGTAATATAAAATTAAACAAAAAGATAAATGAATAAAACAATATGTAATTTGCAATAAAGACTCGAATGTATGCTGGCTGCGCAAAACAGAAGAAACCACTTTAAGCCAGCCAAGACCACCACACATGGCTGTTTTAGGGCTGTTTTTTTTTTTCCAGCAGGGAGAATTTCATGGAAGCGATTATGAAAACACAATGTGTTCTTGGTTTTCACATTCACATCTCTTTAACATCATAACTTCCCTTAGAAACGACACAACTTGTGATTTAACATGCAGCAAGATGCAGCATAATTTGTTCCGCTGGTTTTGCTGCATCTGGAGTACATTAAGGTCAAAGGTGGCAAGAGAGAATGTTAATAAACATGCGAGTCTGATGTGAGAAACTTTGGAGACTGTAAGTCTCTTTCTCTCTTACTCTCTAGCACACGCAAACAAAACCGCAGCTGTTTCGTCTCTGGACTCACGGACTGGAGAGGAGAAGGTTGGTTAATGCAGGAGAGGACGTGTGTCCTCAAACAGGAAACAAACAGGAAACTCTCAAGCTATTATGGGATGTTTGGAAAGGATCCTAGTAGGCAATTTGCATTGTGCAACTGGTGAAGTATCTGCCATTGCATTTTGCACATTTTGTGATAAAGTACAGAGAAAAAAAGAGACTCATTAGTGCACTTTTTGCTTTTTGTTTGGTGCTGCTAATGGAACACACATTCAATCTTTCTCTAAACTACCAAATTTAGAAACAATCGAACTGTTAGCAAGCCAGTCGCTTCCCCAAAGCATTTCAGGCAGACTACTTGTAGTTATTCCAAAGAATATTAAAAGTAATAATATAAAGTTTAACTTGCAGTCACATATGTGGTATAAATTTGCATTTGAATGGCACATGGTACTAGAAACGGCTCGGTGGCTAAAAACACTTGTCACCACAGATTCAGAAATAATATTTCTTGAAGGTTTGATTTATTGGATTTGGCACACGGATACACTGAGACATTTGTGAGAGGTGCAACACATGTAAAATTGGCAGTGAACAATGCTGAGTCTGGAAGCAGGTTTCTGCCACGGGATCAAATAAAAAAGATATGGTGACATTTAATCGCACAATCTGGACTGTAATGATATATTAAAAAAAAGGTACAAACTTAGAGATGTAAAATCCCCATTATATTTTTTATTGTTTTATTGTGTGGTGGGAACAAAAAATCTGAATTGTGAGATATATATAAACTAAGAATTCTGAGAAAAAAAAAGAGTAAGAATTGTAAGCTATAAATGCAGAATTTCAGGAAAAATACCAGAATTCCAGGACATAAATTCAGAATTGTGAGATTTAAACTCATAACAATCAAAATTCCAAAAAAAAAAAAAAAAAAAAAAGAAAATCCAGAATTCCAGGATATAAAAGAAAAGTGATTTGAGAAAAGTGAGAATTGTGAGACACACACACAGAATTTCAAGAAAACAATCAGAATTCCAAAAAAAAAAAAAGCAGAATTCCAGGATATAAACTCATAATTGTGAGATTTAAACTCAGAATTCTGAGAAAAAGAGTCCAAATTGTGAGATATACACACAGAATTTCAAGATAATTATCAGGGGCACGGGGCAGCCGTGGCCTAATGGTTAGAGAGTCGGACTTGTAACCCAAAGGTTGCGGGTTCGAGTCTCAGGTCCGGCAGGGATTGTAGGTGGGGGGAGTGAATGTACAGCACTCTCTTCACCCTCAATACCACGACTGAGGTGAGTCCCTTGAGCAAGGCACCGATCCCCCAACTGCTCCCCGGGCGCCACAGCAATGGCTGCCCACTGCTCTGGGTGTGTGTTCACTACTGTGTGTGTGCACTTGGATGGGTTAAATGCAGAGCACCATACCCTAGTATGGGTCACCATACTTGGCCTCACTTCACCTCTTTTCCTCCCTTTAGAATTCCCCCCCAAAAATACAGAATTCCAGAATATAAACTCTGAATTGTGAGAAAAGTAAGATTTAAACTTAGAATTCTGAGAAAAAGAGTCAGAACTGTGAAATATAAATGTGGAATTTCAAGAAAACAATCAGAATTCAAAAAAAAAAAAAGAAGCAGAATTCCAGGGTATAAACTCATAACTGTGAGAAAAGTGAGAATTGAGATTTAAATTCAGAATTCTGAGAGAAAAAAAGTCAGAATTGTGAGATATACACACAGAATTTCAAGAAAACTATTAGAATTCCCCCCAAAAATGCAGAATTCCAGAATATAAACTTATAATTGTGAGAAAAGTGAGATTTAAACTCAGAATTCTGAGAAAAAGAGTCAGAACTGTGAAATATAAATGTGGAATTTCAAGAAAACAATCATAATTCAAAAAAAAAAAAAAAAAAAAAAAAAAAGCAGAATTCCAGGATATAAACTCATAACTGTGAGAAAAGTGAGAATTGAGATTTAAATTCAGAATTCTGAGAGAAAAAAAGTCAGAATTGTGAGATATACACACAGAATTTCAAGAAAACTATCAGAATTCCCCCCAAAAATGCAGAATTCCAGAATATAAACTTATAATTGTGAGAAAAGTGAGATTTAAACTCAGAATTCTGAGAAAAAGAGTCAGAACTGTGAAATATAAATGTGGAATTTCAAGAAAACAATCATAATTCAAAAAAAAAAAAACTGAATTCCAGGATATAAACTCATAACTGTGATAAAAGTGAGAATTGTGAGATTTAAACTCAGAATTCTGAGAAAAAGAGTCCGAATTGTGAAATATAAATGTGGAATTTCAAAAAAAAAAACAACAAAAAAAAACAACTGAATTCCAGATATAAACTCATTCATAACTGTGAGAAAAGTGAGAATTGAGATTTAAATTCAGAATTTTGAGAAAAAAAGTCAGAATTGTGAGATATACACAGAATTTCAAGAAAACAATCAGAATTCCAATAAGAAAAAAAATCTGAATTCTAGGATTTAAACTCATAATTGTGTAAAAAAAAGTGAGAATTGAGAGATTTACACACAGAATTTAAGAAAACAATCAGGATTCCAATAAGAAAATAAAAGAAAACTGAGGATATAAACTCAGAATTGTGGAAAGTAAGTGAGAATTGTGAGATATAAATGTGGAATTTCAAGAAAACAATCAGAATTCCAAGAAAAATTAATCCAGTATATAAAGACATTATTTGTGAGAAAAACTGAGAATTGTGAGATATAAACTCAGAATTCTGAGGAAAAAAAAAAAAAAAAAATCAGGATTCCATTATTTATATTCCTGGATATAAGACTTAAACTCAGAAGATATAAAGAAATATCTTAGATATAAACAAAATTTCAAGAAAAAAAAAAAAAAGTAAAAACAAAACAGAAATCCAGGATAGAAACTTGTTGTGAGATTGTGAAATTTAAACTCTGAATTTGAGAAAATGTGTCAAAATTATGAGACATAAAACAGAATTTCAGGAAAAAAAAAAACAGAATTTCATGTGGAAAAAAATATATGGGGAAAATTCAGAGAGGGAAAAATGGAATTCCAGGATATAAACTCAGAATTGTGAGACTTGTACTGATACAAACACAGAATTTCAAGAAAAAAGTTAGAATTTCATATATAAAAAAAAAAAAATGATAATTGTGAGAATTATGAGATTTAAAGCAATTTTTTTCTTCTCAATTCTGTCTTTCCCCCCTGAAACTCCGTGTTTATTTCTCAAAATTGTGACACTTTTCCCACAAAATTCTGAGATATAAACAAGGAATATCATGGAAAAAAAAAGACAGAATTCCAAGGAAAAAAAAATGCAGATATAAATGTGGAATTTCAGGAAAAAAGAAAGAAATACGAATTATCCGGAATTCCTGGATATAAACTCTGGAATTGAGACTTAAACTCTGAATTTTAAGGAAAAAATTGTGGGGAAATTCAGAGGCGGGAAAAAGGGGAATTCCAGGATATAAACTCAGAATTTTGAAACTTAAACTGTTTCAAAATTTTGAGGAAAAAGTGTCAGAACTGTGAGACATAAATGCGGAATTTCAAGAAAAAAAAGTCACAATTCTGAGGGGAAAAAAATGAATTCCAGGACAGAAAGTCATAATTGTGAGGAAAATGTGAGAATTGTGAAAGAAAGTCATAATTGTGAGATATAACTGCAGAATTCTGAAAAAAAGTCAAAATTGCTAGATATAGAATTACAATGAAGACAAATCTGAATTGATGTTTATATGAAGAAAAGTGTGAATTGTGAGATAAAAAGTCACAGTTACCTGTTTATTTTTGTATTCCATGGCAAAAACAGACTTTCATAGCTGAACATTTTAGTATTGCCTTTAAAACAAACCTTTACACATACAAACAAATATAGAACATCTGATATTATAAAGATATCCTGTTACAGTTGTGACTTTATTTACAACTTGAATATACACATAAACAGCCTTAACTGTTAAAATCTCTCTGTATATTTCTCAGTAAACAGCCTAAGCTAGAATTTCCCAGTATATGTACATTAAAACACCTGAAAAGAGTCCAAACCTGACAAACGACCAGTAAAGACATGCTTGGCCAAGTGAGAACATTCATTTACATGACAAATCTCATGCCCGGAAGGTTTCATGCCCCCAAAGTGAGGCTAATATTTCATGAAGCCGAGTGTTTCCCATGTTTTATTTAGTGCAACATTCATTTATTGTCTGGAAACTGATATATTTTGCCTACGGCGTTCAGCTCGCTCTCGGCTTTGTCCCTGGCAGCAGGTGTCTGGTTTACTTTGGCACGAGGGTCGTGTCGTCTGGGCCAAAATAAATCCAGCGCCGGGCTCAAGTAGACGCTTATCGCAGGAAATGCCTCGCTGGACTCATTGTGCCACAGTCCCTAAAGAGATTTACTGCGTTTTCCATGTTCCCACTGTTTCCTAATGGACAATTGATCTATATGAGCAATACAGGACCAGAGGTTTTGAAGCATGACATGCGACGACGTGAATATATTTGCAATATAACAATAAAAGTGCTTTTTGTTAAATATTTCTACACAATACAATTTCCAGAATTGTTTTCATTGTTTTTGAAAGACGTGTCTTCTGCTCAACAAGGCCACATTTATTTGTTTAAAAATACAGTAAAAACAGTTGAAGGCACAAAAAAATTATATCAATTTAAAATTGCTGTTTTCTATGTGGATACATATTAAAATGTAATTTATTCCTGTGATCAAACTGAATTTTCAGCACCATTGCTCCAGTCTTCAAGAAACATTTCTGATTATTATCAATGTGGAAAACGGTTGTGCGGCTTCATATTTTTGTGGAAATCATGATTGATTTTATTTTTCAGAATTCTTTAATGAATAGAAAGTTCAAAATCATTTATTTTAAATATTTACAAAAAAAAAAAAAAAGCTTCTTTGTTTTCACTTTTGATTAATTTAATGTATCTTTGCTAAATAAAAGTACTGATTTTGGTTAAAAACAATCAATGTTTCTTGAGCAGCAAATCAGCATATTAGAATGATTTCTGACAGATCATGTGACACTGAAGACTGGAGTAAAATTTTGCAGAAAAATATCTGACATCCAGGATATAAACTCAGAATTGTGAGGAAAAAGTGAGAATTGTGAGATGTGGAATTTCAAGAAAAAAAAAGTCTGAATTCAAGGGGAAAAAATTCCAGATTCCAGGATATAAACTCAGAATTCTGAGGAAAAAGAGTCAGAATTGTGAGATATAAACATTGAATTTCAGAAAAAAAAGTCGGAATCCTGAAGAAAAAAAAATAAAAAAATAAATAGAATTCCAGGATATAAAGTCAGAATTGTGATGAAAAAGTGAGAATTGTGTGACATAAACACAGAATTTCAGGAAAAAAGTCGGAATTACGAAAAAAAAAAAAAAAATAGAATTCTAGGATATAAACTCAGAATTGTGAGGAAAAGAGTCAGAATTGTGAGACATAAATGCGGAAAAAAGAAGAAGTCAGAATTCCAGGGGAGAAAAAAAAAATCCAGATTCCAAATACACTCAGAATTCTGAGAAAAAAAAAAAAAAGGTCAAAATTGTAAGATATAAATGCGGAATAAAAAAAAAAGTCAGAATTCCGAGAAAACTAAAAATTCTAAGACTTAAGAAAAAGATCTAAGATATAAGCACGGAATTTCAGGAAAAAAGTCAGAATTCCAGAGGGAAAAAACCTAGATTCCATATAAAATTAGAATTCTGGAAAAAAAAGGAGTCAAAATTGTAAGATATAAATACGGAATTTCTGAAAAAAATGTCAGAATTCCGAGAAAAAAAAAAAAAAAAAAATCAGAGATTTAAACTCAGAATTCAGAGAAAAGGAGAGAGAAATGTGAGATATAAACAGAATTTCAGGAAATAAAGTCAGAATTCCAAGAAAAAAAAAATATTCCAGGATATAAACTGGTGTTTATAATTGTTAGGAAAAAGTAAGAATTGTGAGATTTAAACTCAGAATTTTGTCTTGTGAGATGTAAATGTGAAATTTCAAGAGACAGCTAAATTTCAGGAAAAAAATGATCCAGATTCTAGGATAAAAACTCTGAGAAAGAGTCAAAATTGTGAGACAAACACGGAACTGATAATTGTGAGGAAAAAGTATGAATTGTGAGATTTAAACTCAGAATCATTAGAAAAAGAGTGACATTTGTTCTCTTTAAACAGAATTTCAGGAAAAAAGTCCGAATTCTGTGAAAAAGATCATGTGACACTGAAGGCTGGAGTAATGATGCTGAAAATTCAGCTTTGATCACAGAAATAAATTATATTTGGACACATGAATTGTAGTAATATTACAGCCTTTACTGTATTTTCTATCAAATAAATGCAGCTTTAGAGAGCATAGATTTTATTTAAATAATAAAAAGTCTTAATTATTCCAAACGTCTGGCCAGTACTGTATATATCTGTATAACTTTTAGTACATATATCTATTCCTCAGCAAAAAAGATTGAATCTCTGAGCTCCAAAGTTTCAGTAGAGATCTCAACAATGTCTCCAAATGCGCTCAGAAAGTCAGAGATCTCCATATGAACTCGATCTTTTCACATCAAATCATCTTGGCCGCTTTGCACGTTCATTTCACATTTCTAGACTCGTACTGCATGACAACACGCAACTCATTTGAGTCAGATTTTAGTTTTAAGTTGAACGAACGAAACAGAACTCCTTTCCGTCTCCTGAGCAATAATAGTGTTTTATCTCATCTGGAGCTCAATCAGCATCCAGTTGTGGGAGTCTCACCAAAGTGCCATCAATAAAACCACACTCCCACGTTTCACGTCTCGGCCGGAGCCGTCCTGCTGGATTTGGGCGAATGATCGAACTCTTTCCAGGTGCCTGTGCTACACGTGGGGCTGCGGTTGGCAATTTTGGTGAGCAGCGTGGTTCTCCGTAAGCTGCTGTCCGAATCCTCCTTCCGGAAGCTCTGCTGGATCTTGTGGCAGCAGGGGAAACAGTGGGCGAAATCCTGCAGGAGGTGTCCACTAAAAACCATGTAGATCCACGGGTTACAGCAGCTGTTCAGACTGGCCAGCAGCGCAGACAGAGTGACGGCCGTGTTCTCTGAATCTAGAAACACACACAAACGCATGAACAATAGCTGTAAATGATTGAAATGCACACACCAGTGTTAATTCTTTGCCAAGCAACATAGCAACTGTGATTAATATAGAATGTAACATTTTATCAACAGCTTAGAACATCCATCATCCAATCAGAATCTGCAGTCACTGTATCGGCCAATCAGCATCCAGGACCAGAGGTGTGTTTATGGTTTATAAACTATAAGAATATGTAGTTTAAAGATATAGAAATGGGTTTAGTAATCTTAATCTAAATTGTTATTGTGGTGTTGCCAGATATTAGTAACAATATGCTATATTATTTCTCATTTATATATAATAAACACTTTTTTAAGCAACATGTAGTTAATGTACAGTAGAATGTAACATTTTATCAACAGTGTAAAAACATGCATCATCCAATCAGAATTCACTGTTTCGGCCAATCGGCACCCAGGACCGGAACTTATATCTATATCTATATCTATATATATATCTATATATATATATATATATATATATATATATATATATATATATATATATATCTATCTATATATCTATCTATCTATCTATATATATATATATATATATATATATAT
>NC_133385.1:4930790-4972451 GCF_049309525.1 Garra rufa
ATATATATATATATATATATATATATATATATATATATATATATTAAAATTTATGTTTAATATTTTAAAAAAAAAAATCTTAAAAAAATGTTTTTATAATAAATATCTGTATTTAAAAAAAAGAAAGTATATTTGATATTTTTTATTGTATATTTAAATATAGTGTATTATACTGTGCATTATTCTAAATGGTGTTGCAGAATTATTCTAAATTGTGTTGAAATAAAAAAAAAACTTTTTTTAGATTTGTGTTTTAATGGTACATTATATTTAACAGTACCATGATTATTTAATTAAATCTAATATCTTGAAAATACATTTTGTTTTACATTAATTCTATTTGGTGTAATTAAAATTAAAATCAATATCAATATTTTTAATTTACACTAAAGCATTATATGATATTTTTATTTTATTCTTAGATATGTATTTATATATATATATATATATATATATATATATATATATATATATATATATATATATATATAGAAAAATAACTGTACATTGTGTTTAACCATACATGTTTGTGTGTATACAAGTATATTATGTATATTATGTTGCATTATTTAAATTTGATTTGTTTTATTTTTTTTTAGGAATATATATGTTTTTAAGTATATTTGATATTTTTAATTTTATATTTAGACTTAAATTTTAACTGTATTATATTTCTACTGAATGTGTTTGTTTAATTAAATATATTATGTCAGAAGTACAATTTATTTTTGCATTATTGTAAATGCAGAATTATATTTAAAAATATTTTTTATAATGCATATAAAATTATTTTTAATATAAATAAAAAAAAATTTAGATCTATTTTTCAACTATACATTATATTTAACAGTACATGTTTGTTTAATTAAATCAGTTTTCTTGGAAATATTATTATTGCATTAATCCTATTTGGTGTAATTAAATATAAAAAATATATCAATATTGTTAATTTAAAATAAAGCATTATATGATATTTGTATTTCACTTTTTAGATATATATTTTAGATATAGAAGTATAATTTTTTTTATAATTTTTTTGTTCATAATATACACAAATCAGTTTATTTTTAATATATTTTAAATAAACTTCTATTTTCTATTTGTATTTTTTTTGAAGAATGTATATGTTTCTATAATAAATATGTGTATTTTTTTAAAGAAGAAAGTATATTTTATATACATTTTTTTTTTTACTTTTTAACAGTTTTTTTAAAAAATATTTTTACTGAATGTGTTTGTTTAATTAAATATATTATGTCCGAGGTACATTTTATTTTTGCATTATTCTAGATGGTGTTGCAGATTTCTATATTAAAAAAGAAAATAATAATAATAATAAATAAATAATAAATATAATAAATATAAAAATATGTATCTAATTTAAATAAAAACAACAACCATATACATACATTTTATGCATTATATGATATTTGCATTTTATTTTTAGATATATATCTGAACTACATTATATTTAACCATACATGTTTGTTTAATTGAGTATATTATGTTGTATAATGTACTTATATTACATACTTATAACTATAATTTTTATTTTGTATATATTTTTTGTTTATTATAAATATAAACTAGTAAATGTGAAAGTAAATGTATGTAATATATTTTAAAATAAACTTTTCTATTTTTTTAGAGTATATACATTTTTATAATAAATATTAGTATTTTTAAAGGAAAGGATATTTGATATTTTTTATTTTATGTTTAGACTTTTTTATGTTTTATATTTAGAATTTGAACTGCATTATATTGTGTAAATCTATTTTCTTGGAAATAAATATAGTTTTTGCATTATTTCTATTTGGTGTAATTGAATAAAAATAAAAATCAATGTCAATAATTTTAATTTACAACAAAGCATTATATGATATTTGTATTTTATTTTTAGATATTTATATATTAACTACACATTATATTTAACCATACATGCTTGTTTAATTAAGTATATTATGTTGTAAATAAATGCTGTTTTGCATTATAACAGAATTGTAATTTGTAATTTTTTGTTTATAATAAATAAATATAATTATAATATATTTAAAAAGGGTTCTATTTTATGTTTTTATTTAATTTTTTTAAAGAATATATGTTTTAACAATAAATATTTGTATTTTTTTTAAAAGAAAGTATATTTGATTTTTTATATTTAGACTAGAATTTAATTGTATTAAATTATATATATATATATATATATATATATATATATATATATATATTTTTTTTTTTTTTTCATTTAAAATATTGTAACCATACATAATATATAACACCATATAATTTTAGTTTATTAATGCTTATACGAATACTTTAATTTTAAACTAATTAAATTATAAAATAAAATAAAAAAAAATAAAAATGTGTAATATAATAGTGTTTCTTATAGATTATGTTAATATTGTAAAAATACACTTATACTACTATATATACTATACTATATATATATAAGTATGCATTTAACATTTATGTATTTTTTAAATAAATTTAAAATTTTCATTTCTTTAAATTTTATTTTTAGATTTATATATTAGATGCATAATATTTTTAGTGTTTAATTATATTTTGTTGGGGAAAAAATATTTATTGAATTATTTATAAATTATTTTTGCATTCATTTGTAATTTGATCAAATTTTTAAAATTATAAATAGAAAAATATCTATATATTTTAACTATAAACATTAATTAAAAATGTTACATTTGTCACATGTTTACATTTATATTTTAAATGTATATTATATTTGAACTGAGCCTGTTTGTTTAATTCTGTATAATGCGTTTATGTGAACAGGAAGCAGACTGTAAAAGCAGCAGAGTGAACCGCGTGGTGTTTCTGGGTAATCTGAAGCGTGTCCTCACAACGGGCGTCTCCAGGTGGAACACTAGACAGATTGCATTGTGGGATCAGGTAGGATCGAAACTGTTTAATGTCACTTGGCTGATTGAAATAAGTCAACAAATCCCTGCAGACATTTGTTTAAATATGCAGGAGGATCTGTCCGCTCCCATCACGGAGGAGGAGATCGACGGGCTGTCCGGTGTCCTCTTCCCCTTCTACGATGCTGACACACATATGCTTTATCTGGCTGGGAAGGTAAGCGACTTTCCATTAAAACAATCTGAACTGTGTGTGTACAGTCGTGGCCAAAAGTTTTGAGAATGACACAAATATTAGTTTTCACAAAGTTTGCTGCTCAACTGCTTTTAGATCTTTGTTTCAGTTGTTTCTGTGATGCACTGAAATATAATTACAAGCACTTCATACGTTTCAAAGGCTTTTATCGACAATTACATGACATTTATGCAAAGAGTCAGTATTTGCAGTGTTGGCCCTTCTTTTTCAGGACCTCTGCAATTGGACTGGGCATGCTCTCAATCAACTTCTGGGCCAAATCCTGACTGATAGCAACCCATTCTTTCATAATCACTTCTTGGAGTTTGTCAGAATTAGTGGGTTTTTGTTTGTCCACCCGCCTCTTGAGGATTGACCACAAGTTTTAAGATCTGGGGATGGACCCAAAATGTCAACGTTTTGGTCCCCGAGCCACTTAGTTATCACTTTTGCCTTATGGCACGGTGCTCCATCGTGCTGGAAAATGCACTGTTCTTCACCAAACTGTTGTTGGATTGTTGGAAGAAGTTGCTGTTGGAGGATGTTTTGGTACCATTCTTTATTCATGGCTGTGTTTTTGGGCAAAATTGTGAGTGAGCCCACTCCCTTGGATGAGAAGCAACCCCACACATGAATGGTCTCAGGTAGGGATGGGAATCGAAAACCGGTTCTTGTAGAGAACCGGTTCCCAGTGTTTCAATTCCTTTGAATCGTTTGCAAAATTTGCAAACGATTCCCTTAACGGTTCCAGTGGGCACGAATGACGTCATCACACGCATTGCGTAACGTACGCACGTTGCGTAGCTTACGCTCAGTCAATAGTAAGCATGGCTCCTAAGCGGAACAAACGCTCAAATGTCTGGTTGTATTTCACCAAAAAAGACGAAAATAGGGCAACTTGCAATACTTGCAGCGTAGATATTTCCTCAAAGGGAGGAAATACCACTAACATGCTAAAACATTTGCGCACACAGCATGCAATAACAATAAAAGAATGTTGCGTTTTCGATCCGCTCCGGACTAACAGTTCTCAACCCAGCAGCGGCAGCAGCAGCAACAACGTTATTTCCTCGGCTAATAAAACTGATATTTAATAACTAATAACTAATTAACTAACAAACACTGCCATCATATTAGCTGTGTAAAACTTGCTGTTAGTAAGGGTTAACGTTAAATGAACGCCTTCTCATGCATTACATTTTGATGACCATCACATAAGTCCAGAAAGATCACGTATCGTTCCTGAAAAAGCAGATATACTTATTTTTTTGCAAAATAATTGTTAAATCTTCATAGCAAGCTGATGGTTGCAGATTTGCAAAATGCACAGTTCAGCTGCATTTTACACTGTATTGTATTTGTCACTGGCTGACAGTTCTATTTTTGAGTTCATATATATCCTTTTAAAAAGGAGAATTTTAATTTCTATTAGAAAATGTTGGACATTCTTGTAGAATTGCCACAAAATAATTTATGTTGTATTTTGTAAATTTTACAGAAGAATATTTATTTTATTATTTAATAAATTTTCTCATTGGTGATGGTGATGCTAATCAACAATTTGTTGTCTCTTTTCTTCTAAATGAGAATCAATAAGGGAATCGATAAAGAATCGAATCGTTAAGCAGAATCGAAAATGGAATTGGAATTGTAAAAATCTTATCAATTCCCATCCCTAGTCTCAGGATGCTTTACTGTTGGCATGACACAGGACTGATGGTAGCGCTCACCTTTTCTTCTCCGGACAAGCCTTTTTCCAGATGCCCCAAACAATCGGAAAGAGGCTTCATCGGAGAATATGACTTTGCCCCAGTCCTCAGCAGTCCATTCGCCATACTTTTGCAGAAGATCAATCTGTCCCTGATGGTTTTTTTTTTTTTGGAGAGAAGTGGCTTCTTTGCTGCCCTTCTTGACACCAGGCCATCTTCCAAAAGTCTTGGCCTCACTGTGTGTTCAGATGCGCTCACACCTGCCTGCTGCCATTCCTGAGCAAGCTCTGCACTGGTGGCACTCCGATCCCGCAGCTGAATCCTCTTTAGGAGACCATCCTGGCGCTTGCTGGACTTTCTTGGACGCCCTGAAGCCTTCTTAACAATGCAGTGGAAAGTTTTTTTCGGGATTAAGTTAATTTTCATGGCAAAGAAGGACTATGCAATTCATCTGATCACTCTTCATAACATTCTGGAGTATATGCAAATTGCTATTATAAAAACTTAAGCAGCAACTATCAACTTTCCAATATTTATGTAATTCTCAAAACTTTTGGCCACGACTGTAGTCTAAATGTGGAGATCATCTCACGTCCACAGGGAGACGGAAACATCAGATATTATGAGGTCAGTGCCGAGAAACCCTTCCTGCAGTTCCTGATGGAGTTCAGATCGCCGGCTCCTCAGAAGGGTCTGGGTGAGTTACTGTCACCAAAAACATTTACAGAGTCACAATTAGATTCAATGATTCTTAATGCAAAAAACTAACAAATAAACAAAGACATTTTCATTTTTATTTTAGCAAATGATTAAATATTAATTATTGTTTCCCAGTTATTTCTACTTATTTTTTCGTGTTATTATTAAATATGCAAGAAGATAATCTGCAAGAAACAGAACAATATTTTTGAAAATAAATGAAAAAAAAGTCTAAATAAAACAGAAAATAGAATACGATAAAAAAAACACACAAAAGTAGTCAAACAAAATAAAATAAAACTAATAAAGTGACTATTATATTACACATTTGTATTTTTTATTTTATTTTATTTTATAATTGAATTAAATATTGAAGTATTAGTATTGAAGCATTAATAAACTAAAATTATATGGTGTTTCACAATTATTCGAACATTGCTTCAAGTTTTTCCAAGTTATAATTTAAGTAAAATAAAATGACAATAAAAATCTCTAAGACACCAAACAAATAAAAAGAATAGATGTGTTTTAGAAAATAAACTGAAAATAAAATACATAATTTTTTTTCAATTAAATAAATAAAAAAATATTTAATTAATTCATTAATATTTTAATGTATACTTAACTGTATATGTTTGTTTAATTAAATATACAGTACATAGCTGAAAACAAATAGTATGTTTTTCATATTTCTTTTTTTAGATTCATATTTTAATTGTACATTATATTTAACTTTACATGTTAAACATTTAAAATATAATATAAAATATAATAAAATACAAAAGTAGCCAAATAAAATTAAATAAAACTAAGTGGACTGTTATATTACACATGTTTGTTTTAATATTGTATTTTATTTTATAATTTAATTGGTTTAATATTAAAATATTAGTATAAACATTTATAAACTAAATTAAATGATACAGTGTTTTTACAATTAGTTTAAGTTTGCTTCAAGTTTTTCCAAGTTATTATTCAAGTAAAATAAAATGACAGAAATATAAAAATGTGTATGCAATTTTATGAAACTATTTAATATTTTTAATTTTTTAGGATTTATATTATAACTGTACAATATATTAAACTGTATGTGTTTGTTTAATTGAATATACACAGCTAAAAACAATTATTTGTTTTGCTGAACTGAATTGAAAATGTCTTTATTTTATTTTTAATATATTTTTTTAATTTTTAACTGCAGATGAACATGTTAAAAAAATACAATATAATGAAATATGAAAGTAGCCACATAAAATTAAATAAAATTAACGAAGGTACTATTATATTTCACATTTTTATTTCAATATTTTATTTAATTTGTTAATTTAATTGGCTTACTTAATATTGAAATATTAGTATAAGCATTTATGAACTAAAATGGTATGGTGTTTCACAAATATTTGAACATTGCTTGACGTTTTTCCAAGTTATTATTCAAGTAAAATAAAATGACAATAAAAATCTGTAAGACACAAAACAAAAACAAAAAAACTGAAAGTAAAATACATAAATATAAAAATACATATATTTCATTTAAATAAACAATTGTATATTTTATTTTTTTAGATTTATATTTATACTGTACAATATATTTAACTGTCCATGTTTGTTTAATTGAATATTCAGTATATAGTTGAAAACAAATGTTATTTTTGCGTTATTCCAATTTGGTATCACTGAAATATAAATAAATTATTTTTTCAATTCATATTATATTACATTATATTCACAATATATTAACTGTACATGTTAAAATACATTTAAAAATGGAACATAAAAAGAAAATAAATTACAATGTAATAAAATACAAAAGTAAAAAAAAAACGAATAAAGTTACTGTTATTTTACACATTTTTATTATTTTATTATTATTTTCATAGTTTTCAAGTTATTATTTAAGTAAAATAAAATGACAATAAAAACACACAAGAAAGAGAACACATAAAAACAATAGAAGTGTTTTGAAACTAAAAAAATAAAATACAAAAGTGGCCAAATAAAATCAGACTAATACACATTTCTATTTTATATTTTATTTTATAATTGATTTGGTTTATTTAATATTGATATTAAATATGAATAAACTAATTAAAATGTGGTATTTCCTTATTATTCAAACATTGCTTCTTGCTTTTCAAGTTATTATTCAATTAAATAAAATTAAAATATCTAAAAGAAATGGAAATATTGAAGTATTTTTGAAAAAAAAAAAATTAAATGTAAAAATTAAAGAGAAGCAGCAAAAAATACTATTATATTACACATTTTTCATTATTTTATTTTATATTTGAAATGGCTATTTAATTTTGAAATAGTAGTATAAACATTAATAATAATAATAATAATAATAATAATTAATAATAATAATAATAATAATAATAATAATAAGCAATTAAATGCTTTAGGTCTTTCAAATGATTATTCACGTAAAAAAGAATTATAATAAAATTGAAAAAAAAAAATTAAACAAATAAAAACAATAGACATTTTTGAAAATAAATTGGGGAAAAAATAAAATACAAAAGTAGCCAAATAAAATAATACTAATAAAGATGTAAAGAAAATGTATCTTATTTTATAATTAATTTGGTTTATTTAATATTAAAATTAAATATTATTAAACAAATTAAAATGTGGTATTTCCTTATTTTTCAAACAATGCTTCTTGCTTTTCAAGTTATTATTCAATTAAATCAAATTAAAATATCTAAAAGAAATGGAAATATTGAAGTATTTTTGAAAAAAAAAAATGTAAAAATGAAAGAGAAGTAGCAAAAAATACTATTATATTACACATTTTTCATTATTTTATTTTATATTTGAAATGGCTATTTATTTTTGAAATATTAGTATAAACATTAATAATAATAATAATAATAATAATAATAATAATAATAATAATAATAATAATAATAATAAGCAATTAAATGCTTTAGGTTTTTCAAATTGTTATTCACGTAAAACAGAATTATAATAAAATTGAAAAGAAATGAAACAAATAAAAACAATAGACATTTTTGCAAATAAATTGGGGAAAAAATAAAATACAAAAGTAGCCAAATAAAATAATACTAATAAAGATGTAAAGAAAATCTATCTTATTTTATAATTAATTTGGTTTATTTAATATTAAAATTAAATATTATTAAACTAATTAAAATGTGGTATTTCCTTATTATTCAAACAATGCTTCTTGCTTTTCAAGTTATTATTCAATTAAATAAAATTAAAATATCGAAAAGAAATGGAAATATTGAAGTATTTTTGAAAAAAAAATTAAATGTAAAAATTAAAGAGAAGTAGCAAAAAAAACTATTACATTACACATTTTTCATTATTTTATTTTATATTTGAAATGGCTATTTAATTTTGAAATATTAGTATAAACATTAATAATAAGCAATTAAATGCTTTAGGTTTTCGAAATTATTATTCACGTAAAAAAGAATTATAATAAAATGTAAAAAAAAAATGAAACAAATAAAAACAATAGACATTTTTGAAAATAAATTGGGGAAAAAATAAAATATAAAAGTAGCCAAATAAAATAATACTAATAAAGATGTAAAGAAAATGTATCTTATTTTATAATTAATTTGGTTTATTTAATATTAAAATGAAATATTATTAAACTAATTAAAATGTGGTATTTCCTTATTATTCAAACAATGCTTCTTGCTTTTCAAGTTATTATTCAATAAAATAAAATTAAAATATCTAAAAGAAATGGAAATATTGAAGTATTTTTGAAAAAAAAAATTTTAATGTAAAAATTAAAGAGAAGTAGCAAAAAATACTATTATATTACACATTTTTCATTATTTTATTTTATATTTGAAATGGCTATTTAATTTTGAAATATTAGTATAAACATTAATAATAATAATAATAATAATAATAATAATAATAATAAGCAATTAAATGCTTTAGGTTTTTCAAATTATTATTCACGTAAAAAGAATTATAATAAAATTGAAAAAAAAAATGAAACAAATAAAAACAATACACATTTTTGAAAATAAATTGGGGAAAAAATAAAATACAAAAGTAGCCAAATAAAATAATACTAATAAAGATGTAAAAAATGTATCTTATTTTTAATTAATTTGGTTTATTTAATATTAAAATTAAATATTATTAAACAAATAAAATGTGGTATTTCCTTATTATTCAAACAATGCTTCTTGCTTTTCAAGTTATTATTCAATTAAATAAAATTAAAATATCGAAAAGAAATGGAAATATTGAAGTATTTTTGAAAAAAAAAATTAAATTAAAAATTAAAGAGAAGTAGCAAAAAATACTATTATATTACACATTTTTCATTATTTTATTTTATATTTGAAATGGCTATTTAATTTTGAAATATTAGTATAAACATTAATAATAATAATTAATAATAATAATAATAATAATAATAATAATAATAATAATAATAATAATTAATAATAATAATAATAATAATAAGCAATTAAATGCTTTAGGTCTTTCAAATGATTATTCACGTAAAAAAGAATTATAATAAAATTGAAAAAAAAAAAATGAAACAAATAAAAACAATAGACATTTTTGAAAATAAATTGGGGAAAAAATAAAATACAAAAGTAGCCAAATAAAATAATACTAATAAAGATGTAAAGAAAATGTATCTTATTTTATAATTAATTTGGTTTATTTAATATTAAAATTAAATATTATTAAACTAATTAAAATGTGGTATTTCCTTATTTTTCAAACAATGCTTCTTGCTTTTCAAGTTATTATTCAATTAAATCAAATTAAAATATCTAAAAGAAATGGAAATATTGAAGTATTTTTGAAAAAAAAAATTAAATGTAAAAATTAAAGAGAAGTAGCAAAAAATACTATTATATTAGACATTTTTCATTATTTTATTTTATATTTGAAATGGCTATTTAATTTTGAAATATTAGTATAAACATTAATAAGAATAAGAATAATAATAATAATAAGCAATTAAATGCTTCAGGTTTTTCAAATTATTATTCACGTAAAAAAGAATTATAATAAAATGTAAAAAAAAATTAAACAAATAAAAACAATAGACATTTTTGAAAATAAATTGGGGAAAAAATAAAATACAAAAGTAGCCAAATAAAATAATACTAATAAAGATGTAAAAAAAAAAAGAATCTTATTTTGTAATTAATTTGGTTTATTTAATATTAAAATTAAATATTATTAAACAAATAAAATGTGGTATTTCCTTATTATTCAAACAATGCTTCTTGCTTTTCAAGTTATTATTCAATTAAATAAAATTTAAATATCGAAAAGAAATGGAAATATTGAAGTATTTTTGAAAAAAAAAAATGTAAAAATTAAAGAGAAGTAGCAAAAAATACTATTATATTAGACATTTTTCATTATTTTATTTTATATTTGAAATGGCTATTTATTTTTGAAATATTAGTATAAACATTAATAATAATAATAATAATAATAATAATAATAATAATAATAAGCAATTAAATGCTTTAGGTTTTTCAAATTATTATTCACGTAAAAAAGAATTATAATAAAATTGGAAAAAAAATGAGACAAATAAAAACAATAGACATTTTTGCAAATAAATTGGGGAAAAAATAAAATATAAAAGTAGCCAAATAAAAAAATACTAATAAAGATGTAAAAAATGTATCTTATTTTTAATTAATTTGGTTTATTTAATATTAAAATTAAATATTATTAAACAAATAAAATGTGGTATTTCCTTATTATTCAAACAATGCTTCTTGCTTTTCAAGTTATTATACAATTAAATAAAATTAAAATATCGAAAAGAAATGGAAATATTGAAGTATTTTTGAAAAAAAAAATTTAAATGTAAAAATTAAAGAGAAGTAGCAAAAAATACTATTATATTACACATTTTTCATTATTTTATTTTATATTTGAAATGGCTATTTAATTTTGAAATATTAGTATAAACATTAATAATAATAATAATAATAATAATAATAATAATAAGCAATTAAATGCTTTAGGTTTTCGAAATTATTATTCACGTAAAAAAGAATTATAATAAAATGTAAAAAAAAAAATGAAACAAATAAAAACAATAGACATTTTTGAAAATAAATTGGGGAAAAAATAAAATATAAAAGTAGCCAAATAAAATAATACTAATAAAGATGTAAAGAAAATGTATCTTATTTTGTAATTAATTTGGTTTATTTAATATTAAAATTAAATATTATTAAACAAATAAAATGTGGTATTTCCTTATTATTCAAACAATGCTTCTTGCTTTTCAAGTTATTATTCAATTAAATAAAATTTAAATATCGAAAAGAAATGGAAATATTGAAGTATTTTTGAAAAAAAAAAATGTAAAAATTAAAGAGAAGTAGCAAAAAATACTATTATATTAGACATTTTTCATTATTTTATTTTATATTTGAAATGGCTATTTATTTTTGAAATATTAGTATAAACATTAATAATAATAATAATAATAATAATAATAATAAGCAATTAAATGCTTTAGGTTTTTCAAATTATTATTCACGTAAAAAAGAATTATAATAAAATTGAAAAAAAAATGAGACAAATAAAAACAATAGACATTTTTGCAAATAAATTGGGGAAAAAATAAAATATAAAAGTAGCCAAATAAAAAAATACTAATAAAGATGTAAAAAAATGTATCTTATTTTTAATTAATTTGGTTTATTTAATATTAAAATTAAATATTATTAAACAAATAAAATGTGGTATTTCCTTATTATTCAAACAATGCTTCTTGCTTTTCAAGTTATTATACAATTAAATAAAATTAAAATATCGAAAAGAAATGGAAATATTGAAGTATTTTTGAAAAAAAAAATTTAAATGTAAAAATTAAAGAGAAGTAGCAAAAAATACTATTATATTACACATTTTTCATTATTTTATTTTATATTTGAAATGGCTATTTAATTTTGAAATATTAGTATAAACATTAATAATAATAATAATAATAATAATAATAATAAGCAATTAAATGCTTTAGGTTTTCGAAATTATTATTCACGTAAAAAAGAATTATAATAAAATGTAAAAAAAAAATGAAACAAATAAAAACAATAGACATTTTTGAAAATAAATTGGGGAAAAAATAAAATATAAAAGTAGCCAAATAAAATAATACTAATAAAGATGTAAAGAAAATGTATCTTATTTTATAATTAATTTGGTTTATTTAATATTAAAATTAAATATTATTAAACTAATTAAAATGTGGTATTTCCTTATTATTCAAACAATGCTTCTTGCTTTTCAAGTTATTATTCAATTAAATAAAATTAAAATATCTAAAAAAATTGGAAATATTGAAGTATTTTTGAAAAAAAAAAATTAAATGTAAAAATTAAAGAGAAGTAGCAAAAAATACTATTATATTACACATTTTTCATTATTTTATTTTGTATTTGAAATGGCTATTTAATTTTGAAATATTAGTATAAACATTAATAATAATAATAATAATAATAATAATAATAATAATAAGCAATTAAATGCTTTAGGTTTTTCAAATTATTATTCACGTAAAACAGAATTATAATTAAATTGAAAAGAAATGAAACAAATAAAAACAATACACATTTTTTAATATAAATTGGGGAAAAAATAAAATACAAAAGTAGCCAAATAAAATAATACTAATAAAGTATAAATAAAATAAAATAAATATAATAAATAAATAAAATATAAAATATCGAAAAGAAATGGAAATATTGAAGTATTTTTGAAAAAAATAAATAAATGTAAAAATTAAAGAGAAGTAGCAAAAAATACTATTGTATTACACATTTTTCATTATTTTATTTTATATTTGAAATGGCTATTTAATTTTGAAATATTAGTATAAACATTAATAATAATAATAATAATAATAATAATAATAATAATAAGCAATTAAATGCTTTAGGTTTTTCAAATTATTATTCACGTAAAACAGAATTATAATTAAATTGAAAAGAAATGAAACAAATAAAAACAATACACATTTTTTAATATAAATTGGGGAAAAAATAAAATACAAAAGTAGCCAAATAAAATAATACTAATAAAGTATAAATAAAATAAAATAAATATAATAAATAAATAAAATTAAAATATCGAAAAGAAATGGAAATATTGAAGTATTTTTGAAAAAAAAAAAAAATGTAAAAATTAAAGAGAAGTAGCAAAAAATACTATTATATTACACATTTTTCATTATTTTATTTTATATTTGAAATGGCTATTTAATTTTGAAATATTAGTATAAACATTAATAATAATAATAATAATAATAATAATAATAATAATAAACATAATATGCAATTAAATGCTTTAGGTTTTTCAAATTATTATAAAAAAAAGAATTATAATAAAATTAAAAAAAAATGAAACAAATAAAAACAATAGACATTTTTGCAAATAAATTGGGAAAAAAAAATAAAATACAAAAGTAGCCAAATGAAATAAAATGTAATAAAAATTTAAATAATAAACTGACTATTTGATGTTTGTGTGCAGGTGTGATGCCCAAACGCGGCGTGGATGTGAGCGAGTGTGAGATCTTCAGGTTTTATAAGCTGGTGACTCTGAAAAGTCTGGTGGAGCCCATTTCCATGATCGTCCCGCGCAGGGTGAGCAAAACACAAGCTTTAAAAACCCAAATTATGTCAAATAAGGCTTAATTTGATCTATATTCAAATCTTCATGTCAGTAACAGACAGAAATCAAGTCATTTTGCACTGAAAAATGCAATGATTTAAATATTGTCTGTGTCTGCTGTAGTCTGAGACGTATCAGGAGGATATTTTCCCAATGACGGCGGGCACAGAATCGGCCCTGTCGGCCGCTGAGTGGCTCAGTGGGATTGACAGAGGTGATGTCTTCATCTTTGTGTATTTTAAGGGATGAGTGGATAAATAAACACGATCTGAATCTGAATTAACTCATGCGTCTGATCTGTGTGTGTTCGTACAGGGCCGCTGCTGATTTCTCTTAAAGAAGCTTATAAACGTCCAAACCCAGCAGGACTCAAAGCATCCAAACGGGACAGACGAACACTGAAAGGCATCGATCTGCTGAAGAACATTTCACCAAACACAGACAAAGAGGTGTGTGTGATTGTTGAAGGTTTTTTAATGTTTATGAAAGAAGTATTTTTGGCTCACCGAGACTGCTTTTATTTGATTGAAAACGCAGTAACGCACTCTAAAATTGTGAAATATTATTACAATTCAAAATAACTGTTTTCTATTAATATATATTGTAAAATGTAATTTATTCCTGTGATCCAAAGCTGAATTTCCAGCATCTTAAGTGTCACATGATTCTTCAGAAATCATTCTAATATGCTGATATAGAAAATCATTACTACTTTTTTCTTCCATGTTAACCTATTTTGCCATATATATTAGGAAAATACATATACAGCCATATCCCACGTCTATATATATGTTATGTACATATACTTGCACATTTTAAAAATACATTTAAAAATGAAAAATATAAAATAAAATAAAATACAGTAGCAAAATAAAATGAAATAAAACTAATAAAGTGACTATTATATTACACATTTTTATTGTAGTATTTTATTTTATTTTATAATTTAATTGGATTAATGCTGACATTTATGAATGAAATGCATTATGTGTTGTTTCACAATTATTTGAACAATGCTTCAAAATTTTTCCAAGATATTATTTAAGTAATAAATAAGGACAATAAAAAACTACAAGAAACAGAACAAATAAAAAAAGAAGTGTTTTTGAAAATAAAATACAGAAATATAAAAATATGTATATAATTTAATGCAACTATTTAATATTTTTATTTTATTTTTACATTTATATTTTAACTCTACAATAAACTGTACATGTTTGTTTAATTGAATATACAGTATATAGCTGAAAACAAATTATATTTTTGCATTATTCCAATTTGTTATCGCAGAATTATATATATATGTATATATATATATATATATATATATATATATTTCTTTGTTATTTTATTTTTAGATTTATATTTTTCAACTGTACATATACATGAATACATTTTAAAAAATTAGAAAGAAATTGAAAATAAAATACAATATAATAAAATACAAAAGAAGTCAAATAAAATGAAATAAAACTAATAAAGTGACTATTACACCAGTTTTATTGTAATATTTTATTTTATAATTGAATTAGTTTAATATTGAAGTATTAGTACTAACATTTGTAAATTAAAAATATTATATGGTGTTTCACAATTCTTTAAACAATGCTTCAAATTTTTCCAAGGTATTATTTAAGTAATAAATAAGGACAATAAAAGTCTACAAGAAACAACGAATAAAAGAAGTGTTTTTGAAAATTGAAAATAAAATAAAGAAATATAAAAATATGTATATAATTTGAACTATTTAATATTTTTATTTTATTTTTATATTTATATTTATATTTTAACTCTTTATATTTATATTTATATTTTAACAAATTTCTAGCATGTTTTTAACATGATTAGCACGTTGCTAGCATGTTTCTAGCATTATTAGCATGTTGCTAGCACGTTTCTGACATGTTTCTGTCATGTTTAGTAAGTTGCTAGCATGTTTCTAGGCATACTAGCAAAGTTGCTAGTACATTTTTAATGTTTCTAGCATGATTAGCAAGTTGCTAGCATGTTTCTTGCATGATTTACACGTTTCTAACATGGTTTTAACATGATTAACAAGTTGCTAGCATATTTCTACCATGATTAGCAAGTTGCTAACATGTTTCTAGCATGATTAGCAAGTTGCTAACATGTTTCTAACCTGTTTCTAGCCTGACTAGCAAGTTGCTAGCATGTTTCTAGCACGATTCCCAAGTTTCTAGCGTGTTTTTAGCATGATTAGCAAGTTGCTAGCATGTTTCTAGCATGATTTACAAGTTTCTAACATGGTTTTAACATGATTAACAAGTTGCTAGCATATTTCTACCATGATTAGCAAGTTGCTAACATGTTTCTAGCATGATTAGCAAGTTGCTAACATGTTTCTAACCTGTTTCTAGCCTGACTAGCAAGTTGCTAGCATGTTTCTAGCATGATTCCCAAGTTTCTAGCGTGTTTTTAGCATGATTAGCAAGTTGTTAGCATGATTGTGGTTGGTAGTCTAGGCAAGATAGTTAAATAGATTAGAACTATTAGATAGAGTGGAAGTTTAAATTAATTTGAAATAGTACATAGAACATTCCGGGAGTTTAAATTTGAATTTTGACAGTTGGGGTTTGAAAAGTGTTGGCTCATTTGAACATTCCGTCAATGTAAGTCAATGGGGTTTTGAATCTTTAATTTTATGAAAACTATAAGTGAGATCAGTCTGAAGAGCTGGGCTGAGTTTGATGGTTCTAGCTTGAAAGCTCTAGGTCTAGGAGGAGTAGCGTTCAGAAATTCAATCTAAGAAAAAGAAAAAGAATTAAGAAGGCCAACCTAATAATATGAATCTGTTTTGTCTGCTTTTTATTTGATTCTTTGACCAGCTGTTTTGAGTTAAGCTTTGGTTATTTACTTGTGTATTTTTGGGTTTTAGCTTTATATTGTCACCCATATAAGCTTTGTGTTTTTCTCAGGAGAAACATCTGAGCCAGGAAATTTCCCATTTGCTCTCCATTTAATCTTTTGATGTCCAATAGAAAAAAAAAAAAATCTAAATATATATTTTTCTGTCGCGTGAGCAGCTCTTGAAGACGGTCTACAGGCAGCAGGATGAAATTAGGAAACTCAAAGATGAACTCGGAGAAAAAGACGAGAGAATCCGACAGCTGGAGCTGGAGCTCAAGAACCTGAGAAACACGTGACGAACAAAGCAGTACAAAAACATGTTTTCTGTCTTATAATATACAGGTGTTTACAAGCGATTATGATTCTAACAGATGTTCTTCTTCATTTGTGGAGGAAGCGTATGAAGTTCTTCTGGTTGTCTGCCAGCAGATGGCGCTGGAGGAAAGAACAAACGCTCTAGATATACATGAGATGCTCAAAATCAGTGATTGTGTTCGTTGTTAATGCTGGCGTGATGTATATTTGTATTTATAAGTACTACATGACTGCATAAAATATGGCTAAACTATTGCTCAATTGCACATTTGTGAATCTGTTTCATGTTCCACAAGAGTCTTCGTTACATTTACAGTTTTATTTCCCATTCACAACAAGATTTGCTTTTATATGAATGTACAGTTGTGGAAGCCTTAACCAGGACCAGAAGCAAACACACTAATCATACGGTAAACTAGGCCACACAAACCACCTAGAAAACATAACAAACATATTGAAATACTAAATCAAGCAGCTGCTAATTTAATAACAAGCATTAGTTAACCAAGTTACTTTAGTAGCCTACGTTTAGTGACTCATTCATCTTTTCTACAAATGATTTCAGGAACATTTGTGCAGCAGCTGTGGATATTACAAGGGTTTGTAATTGTTTTAATTAATTATCTGTGTAGATTTAGTGTTGGTATATTATCCTGATTGCTAAAGCTGAGAAGAGAGAGTCTTTAGGCCTTTTGTCAATAACTGTAAGTAGCCTGATCATCCCTCTGAAAAAAACTGCTAAAACCAGCCTAGCCTGGTTTACGCTGGAAGTAGCTGGTTTTAGCTGGTCTCTCAGCCTGGCCTAGGCTGGCTTTAGCTGTTTTTTTTTTTCACCAGGGATAATAAGCCTCCTGAGACTTTGGAAGCTATAGTTCTCATTAAATGTGAAGAGGTCAAAAACAACAGATTAATGAGTTAACACAAATGTCACAAAAAGCTGATGGACCTAGCCTAATTATAGTATAAGTCAAATGGCATCAAAATGGAAACCTTGAAGTGGGTTTATGATCTAAATCAAATGATTTGCGATCCACGCTCCGAAGTTTTGATCAAATGATTCGCAAACCATGCCCCGAATGACTTATATGAACCACGCTCCGAACTTCCTATTTAAAATGATTCGCGATTCGCGCTCCAAAGTTATCTGGATCAAATGTTTCACAATCTGCACTTCGAAGTTCTGATCTGAATCAAACGATTCGCGCTCCGAAATTCCGATCAAATGATTCGCAAACCATGCTCCGAACCTCCGATCTGAATCAAATGATTTGCGATTCGCACTCCGAAATTCTGATCTGAATCAAACGATTCACGCTCCGAAATTCCGATCAAATGATTCGCAAACCATGCTCCGAACCTCCGATCTGAATCAAATGATTTGCGATTCGCACTCCGAAATTCTGATCTGAATCAAACGATTCACGCTCCGAAATTCCGATCAAATGATTCGCAAACCACACTCCGAACCTCCGATCTGAATCAAATGATTCGCAAACCACACTCCGAAGTTCTGATCTGAATCAAACGATTCGCGCTCCGAAATTCCGATCAAATGATTCGCAAACCATGCTCCGAACCTCCGATCTGAATCAAATGATTTGCGATTCGCACTCCGAAGTTCTGATCTGAATCAAACGATTCACGCTCCGAAATTCCGATCAAATGATTCGCAAACCATGCTCCGAACCTCCGATCTGAATCAAATGATTTGCGATTCGCACTCCGAAATTCTGATCTGAATCAAACGATTCACGCTCCGAAATTCCGATCAAATGATTTGCAAACCACACTCCGAACCTCCGATCTGAATCAAATGATTCGCAAACCACACTCCGAAGTTCTGATCTGAATCAAACGATTCGCGCTCCGAAATTCCGATCAAATGATTCGCAAACCATGCTCCGAACCTCCGATCTGAATCAAATGATTTGCGATTCGCACTCCGAAGTTCTAATCTGAATCAAACGATTCACGCTCCGAAATTCCGATCAAATGATTCGCAAACCATGCTCCGAACCTCCGATCTGAATCAAATGATTTGCGATTCGCACTCCGAAGTTCTGATCTGAATCAAACGATTCACGCTCCGAAATTCCGATCAAATGATTCGTGATCCACGCTCCGAATTTCTGATCAAATGATTCGCGATCCACGCTCCGAAGTTCTGATCAAATGATTTGCAAACCACACTCTGAACGTCTGATCTGAATCAAATGATTTGCGATTCGCACTCCAAAGTTATCTGGATCAAATTATTCACAATCTGCACTTCGAAGTTCCGATCTGAATCAATCAATCCACGCTCCGAAATTCCGATCAAATGATTCATGATCCGCGCTCCGAAGTTCTAATCAAATGATTCGTGATCCATGCTCCGAACCTCTGATCTGAATCAAATGATTTGCGATTCGCACTCCAAAGTTATCTGGATCTGGATCAAATGATTCACAATCTGCACTTTGAAGTTCCGATCTGAATCAATCGATTCACGCTCCGAAATTCCGATCAAGTGATTCATGATCCACGCTCCGAAGTTCTGATCAAATGATTCGCAAACCACGCTCCGAACGTCTGATCTGAATCAAATGTTTTGCGATTCGCACTCCAAAGTTATCTGGATCAAATGATTCACAATCTGCACTTCGAAGTTCCAATCTGAATCAATCGATTCACGCTCCGAAATTCCAATCAAATGATTCGCAAACCACGCTCCAAAGTTCTTATCTGAATCAAATGATTTGCGATTCGCACTCCGAAGTTCTGATCTGAATCAAACGATTCACGCTCCGAAATTCCGATGAAATGATTCATGATCCACACTCCGAACTTCCTATTTGAAATTATTCGCGATTCACGCTCCAAAGTTAGCCGGATCAAATTATTCGCCATCTGCGCTCCAAAGGTCTTATCTGAATCAAATGATTTGCGATTCGCGCTCCGAAGTTCTGATCAAATGATTCGCGATCCACCCCAGATAGCGCTCCGAACTTCCTTTCTAAATCAAATGCTTCACGATTCGCACTCCAAAGTTAGCTGGATCAAATAATTTGCAATCTGCGCTCCGAAATGATTCACGACCTGCGCTCCGAAATAAATGAAGTTCCGATCAAATGATTCGAGACCCACGCTCCGAGCTTCCTATCTGAAAAGATTCACCCGCTCTAAAGTTCTGATCTAAATCAAATGATTTGCGATCTAAGCTCTGAAATCCTGATCTGAATAATGATTCGCAAACCTCAAAATGCATGTTCATATCTGAATCAAATGATTTGCAATCTGAGTTCCGAAGTTCTGATCAAATGATTCGTGACCCATGCTCCGAAGTTCCTATTTGAAGCGATTCGCACTCCAAAGTTTGCTGGATCAAATGTTTCGCAATCTGCCTTCCGAATTAAATGAAGTTCCGATCAAATGATTTGAGACCCACGCTCCGAGCTTCCTATCCGAAAAGATTCAAAAGATCAAAAGAATCTAAATCAAATGATTCACGATTCAAAATCCCGATCTGAATAATGATTCGCAAACCTTGGTTTCGTGAAATTATTTTAATCAAATGACTCGCGATACGCCATCTGATTCGTGTTTTTGCAAGTGATTCGCTTGAACTGAATGATCGAAGTCACGAGTTTGAATCATTGGAGCGGTTCCAGCGTAAATGACTCACTCAATTGAATCAGTTTGTCTGTTCCTCCGCTTTTCGCGTCTTCAGCCATGTTATTAGTACTACAACTGGCTTAGCTCGCTAGTTTTATGACATTGACCAAAATAAGCGAAATAAGTATGATGTTTACAAATAAAATATCAGCTTATTACAAAAGATGACATCAAACACAAATCTGCGAACATATCCAGGTGAGTTAACCGGTTTACTACTAACGAGTGTTTTCTGAAAACACTCCATTGATATGACGAGCTCCACCTCAAAATACATGTTAGATTGAAACTCTGTGCACTACGATCGGGTTTGTAGTGTAATTCACTGTATTTTGTAAGATTGCCAGATAAGATTGCTGTTTTTTAATTTATTTCGGGGATATTTCAGATAACTTTATTATTCAAATTAACTTTGCACGTATGTTTTAAACACTTTGTCACGCACTTGAATGTGAAATTACAACAAGAGTGGTTACATATATTTAATTGCTTTATCTAAATAATAATTAGGGACTTTTTAGTTGCTAGTTATTGGTAGGGACTTGTTATAGTCATTTTGATTCTATTATATTCTGAAATGATACTATATATATATATATATATATATATATATATATATATATATATATATCAGTGGCGGCTACTGGTCTGTCAAATAGGGGAAGCTCATTTTCGGTCTACATCATAAAATTGTCTATTTATTTAAAAGTAAATTCTGCCCTATGTTCCTTTTCAAGAAAATGGTCTGTGACCCTGTCGTACCAACTAGGCGTCTTTTCCAGTGACTTTTCGTGTGCAGTTTCATATGAATGAATGATATAAAAAAAATATTAAACTCTGTAAAAGTGAAACAAGGAATGTGGTGTATAATTGTGTGAAATGTATGATGAAAATCAAGGAATTTCGCCAAGCAAATATAAAGAAATAGGTTGCAGCAGTTTTTATTTCGACTGAACTTGAGAAATCCACGATGGGACTGAGCGCAGAGAGCGCGAACGAATAGCTTCAGCGATTCCTTATAGGACAAAATCGCTGTCAGTCAAAAGGAGATGCAATCTTTCGACAGACCCTCCAATCATCACGCAGAAGCTCAGCGTCCAGGCCAGCCCACTCCTCATTCACCCCCAGAGACGCTGAGCGTCCGTGGGCGGGACATAATCGCAGCGTTTATCCAATGACCGTCTAGTTTCAAAGCACTGAAAAAAACGTTCAAAGCAGCCCCATTGAAGTCAATGGACGCTGGGCTTCAATGGGGAAATGCACTGTGACGCTACGGGAATGTATGAGAAGAAAATCAAGTCAGCCGACCTGCTATATCTAACTGATTCTGAACGAACTCTTATGAGAGATGAACATTTTCTAACGCATTTTTAGTCAATAAAATGTTAATACAATAGTACGTAATTTGACCATTAATTTTGTGACATTATAGGGGAAGCTGAGCTTCCCTTGCAGTCTTAAAGAAATCGCCACTGATATATATATATATATATATATATATATATATATATATATATATATATATATATATATATAACAACTGATGTGTTGTGTAAAAGCTAATATAGTTATCTTATTAAATCTTACTGTGAACGTGCCTTTTTTCCATCCGCTCAAGGGGTTCAACGGAAAGGTTAGGAAGATCCAAGATGCTCTTATTTACCTCCAGTATTCGTGGCCTGAATGTGGATCTCTCACCTCATTTAGAATGAATGACAGCTCTGTGTAAACAGACATTCAGGGTCTGCGTCCCACACGCAACCTCCCACAGCATGTGTCTTGGAACGCAACAGGAGCGCTTTGAAACCCCCTGCCAAAGACTTGCAGAAAATGTCAACGGTAGTGCTCCGGTTTCACAAAGAAAGAAGAGTTTCTGCCATTTGTCTAGTTGTGGCCAAAATGAAATCACCTCCAGCTGAATATTTGAAGCTGGGATCCAATATCAGAAGATGAACATCAGCAATATCTTTTACTCTAAGTCTAAGAGCTACCACGATGTAGGGCCATTATGAAAAGAGAGTGCCTTGGGGTACAAAAATTACAGTTATTTTATATGTAACCACTTTTTTAAAACCATGTATTTTTTTCTTTAGAGCACAAAAGGGAACATTTTTATGATAAACAGGCTGAAATTACTGGTACAAGTTTTTTTTGGCAAACTAATCCTTTTAATATACTTCATAAGTCATAAAACAAGAATGAAACCAAACTTTCTAGCAGTTTGTCAGCAGGTTTATCGCACTGTGCAGCTTGCAAAACTCTGTATTGCAGGTAAGGACAATTTATATCTATAAAGAAAAAATTCTGTGGTCTAGTACGGATGAAGGCCTAGAAACATTAGTCTTAAGTGTCCCTCAGATACATTGGCACTCATTGTTCTGCTTTCCAGAGTTAATATGATCACTGTCCGCCAAGAAGAAGACAATTACATTGGTGTAATCAATCCTCACGACTGTAGACGATGTTGTGATGTCTTCATAATGAGTTGGTGAGCTTTTAGTTATGAGATGGGCAGGATAATGGCTTCATCTGATCTGAGGGACAAAACGCAGCTATATAGTTCATGCATAAATGTCAAAAATGGATTGAGAAAACGATAGTCGTGTTGCGCCCAGTGGAAACACGATCGCCGGTGACATGATCTGCTTTCGTTCAGCCGGTTTGATGATTAGAACGTTATCAGTGCCATTAGATGTCTTGGAAATGGCAGAAAAAGTGACTGATGTAGTTCCATTGCATCATGGGAAATTGTTCAGACCCAGACGGCATAATTGAAGTAATAAGCTTAGCGTGCATCAATCATAGTGACTGTAGAAGGCGCTGGAAGAAAGATTAATGTCATCTCAAGTCTTAGTCTAGTGCAAAAACAATGTTGCAAAGCATAATTGTTTTAAAGAGCAGCTCCTTTGAAACATACCATCTGAACGTTAATGCGTTAGGCATGCTAATTTATGCTTGTTTGTCTTACTATCTCACATGCATCCTAAAAATCAGCAAATTGACATATGAGCTTATCAAGATCATCTTACCGCCTTCAAATTGCAAATTACGAGCTGATGAAATAATAGCAGTTGTGCAGCATTTGATTTGATTGTAGATTGATTGAGGTGTTCTCAGCCCAGCCTGATTTGATTTGCGGTGCCATTTCTGATAGGTATGAGTGGAGACTCTGAATTGTAAAACCGAATGAAGTATTTAGCATTTGTCCAGTTTGAATTTGAAGATGAAGTGTGATCATTTTTGCAAGTTTTGTATGTTCTCCTATTACTTGCAGGCTTATTTGAAGACCATGTATATAGCAGGTCTGTCTGAAAAGTGAATACGAGGTGCTTGACGCAGTATAAAACAGTTTACGAGGTGCGAAAAGGTTTTATTGGGAATATTTTCGACTGCCAAGGAAGAACGAGAGGGCAAGACGAGTTCAACAGGGGTGTTTGAGGAATTTCTCAGTAGGTCGATACTCTATGACTAGAGAGATGTTTTGAAGTTTGCGTTTCTTGGCAACGTTTGGTGATCTTTATGTTTAAGTGGTCATTCTTGGTTTGCCGTAAGATTGTGATGCATGTATTTTACAGACAAATCCTGAAGGAAATTGAGCACTTCATGTGATAAAGCATGCAGTTGAGGTCAAAAGTTTACGTACACCTTGCAGAATCTGCAAAATGTTAATTATTTTACCAAAATATGTTTTTTTATTTTATTTAGTACTGACCTGAATAACATATTTCACATAAAATAAGTTTACATATAGTTCACGAGAGAAAATAATAGTTGAATTTATAAAAATGACCCTGTTCAAAAGTTTACATACACTTGATTCTTAATACTGTGTTGTTACCTGAATGATCCACAGCTGTGTGTGTTTTTTGGTTGTTTGTGAGTTCCTTGTTTGTCCTGAACAGTTAAACTGCCTGCTGTTCTTCAGAAATGTCCCACAAATTATTTGTTTTTCCTGCATTTTTGTGTATTTGAACCCTTTCCAACAATGACTGTATGATTTTGAGATCCATCTTTTCACACTGAGGACAACTGAGGGACTCATATGCAACTATTACAGAAGGTTCAAACCCTCACTGATGCTTCAGAAGGAAAAAACATGCATTAAGAGCCGGGGGTGAAAACTTTTGGAATTTGAAGATCAGAGTAAATTAACTTATTTTGTTTTCTGGGGAACGTGTAAGTAGCTTTTGAAGGGCAGAACTAAATCTAAAAAATCTATATATTTAGGTAAAATAAGAAAAATGTGTTCCGTTCAAAAGTTTTCACCCCTGACTCTTAATGTGTTGTTGTAATGTATAGTTTCCTTCTGAAGCATCGGTAGCTGCGTTTTCTTTACCCTTTAAATTGCGCAAATTGAAATTGCGAATTGAAATTTCCTAATGGAAACACGTCAATTGCGCAGAAACTCCCATACATCGCAAAAAAGTTTTTACGCTCGCATGAGGGGTTTTTCAGGCAATTAAAAATATTTCGCAAAACAGCATTGGAAACATTTTTTTTTTGCATTTACAGGTCACATTTGATTAAATATAACCCAAATCCCACAACAATGTGGGCCATGTTGCCATGACTTATCGCAAGAGGAAAAAATTATGTTTCAGTTGCATAACATTGGCCGTCATTTCGCAATACTTTTTAATCAACATTTAAAAACTATCGCCAAAGTTTTGCGCAAATCTGCAATGGAAACGTGCCTAGTAAGTGTTTGAACCTTCTGTAATAGTTGCGTATGAGTCCCTCAGTTGTCCTCAGTGGGAAAAGATGGATCTAGAAATCACGCAGTCATTGTTGGAAAGGGTTCAAATACTCAAAAATGCTGAAAAACAAAAACTGTGTGGGACCAGAAGGACATTTCTGAAGAAAGGCATTGCCATATCACATATTTTGCTGAGTATTGCTGCTGAAAATGGTCAATTATTGTTATGTTGGGCTGTACTAATTGGTCAGACCAGGAAAAATATTTGGAGATCTGTAGACTGCCAAAAGTCTTAACAAATCAAGCAGAAGAGTGCAAAAAAAACTGTCTGAGGAACAAAAGATGAACCAGGATTTCCAGGGCAAGAATCATGTTTGTTCTTATCATTTCCAGTCAGGTAGGTGAAATATTAGGCTAATATCTTGATTAATATTGTTATTAAATAATAACTTTAGTTTGTCAAGTTATTGCGCCATCAAAAGATGGATCTCAAAATCATTCAGTCATTGTTGGAAAGCGTTCAAATACTCAAAAATGCTGAAAAAACAAAACAAAAAATCTGTGGGACCTGAACGATTTTTCTGAAGGATAGCAGGCAGTTTAACTGTTCAGGACAAACAAGGGACTCATGAACAACTATCACTAAACTAAAAAAACACAGCTGTGGATCATTCAGGTATCAACATAGTATTAAGAATCAAGTGTATGTAAACTTCTGAACAGGGTAATTTTTATAAATCCAACAAATATTTTCTCTTGTGGACTGTATGCAAACACATTTTATGTGAAGTATCTTATTCAGGTCAGTACTAAATAAAAAACAACATGCATTTTGTATGATCTACTCCAGTTTTCCTGTTTATTTGACTGTTTTGAAGCTGCATGTATGAATTATGCAAGCATCACCGGTTTTATGAACAAAAGTGAATTCTCCTCGATCTATTTTAAATCTCTTCCCAACAGGAAATCAGGTTCCAAATGGAATTCTTGAAGGTCACCATCTTCAATACTGGATTAAAGGGCACCACGTTGACCCCACCATGATGACATCGGATGGACAGGACGTGAGGCCTGAAATATCCTTTTCCAGGCATTGTGCTTGACGGCATTTGCTTTGAATTAAAGAATGTGTGGAAGGATGTACCTTTAACCAGCAATATACATTCAAGGTTCAGACTAGGACTGCCAATGTTAACCGGTTCCCGCTATTGTGTTTTCTCTGGTTATTCGATATTGTCTGTCCTAACTAACCTCTTTAAACGTTATTAGGTGGATCATTCAGTCTAAAGTGTTTCATAACATTATTACATGTCTTTCACGGCTGGTATCATGTTCCCAGTGTGCCATTGATTCGATGTCCGAGGTATAAAACAGCAAAATCTGATGGGAAACGGTACATTTTATGATTTCAGCGTGTACTTTTGGAATGTAATATTGGGTCATGAGCTGTGGGGGTTTTGTGGGAACATTTCAAAATGTCTCTGCTAATCTTTTTTATATCTGTAATTAAATACTAATATTTAATAAAAGGGGGGTTGGCTGCTGATGGTGCCAGTTCATTTTACCCAAGTGTCGAGGCTTAGTATTTCTTCCAAAAATGAAGCAATACATTCTGATGTTCCTGTTCGTACTGTACCAGGGATGAACTGGACTAGATTTTTTATTTTATTTAGAGGGGTTAATGTATTAAATGCAATGATTAAATAATGCATTTTATTTTATTTAAAAAAATGTCGAGGGCAAAAACAGTCTTTAATGGGAAAGAAATTCTCAAAACATGTTAACTTCTGTAAATACTATTGAAAATCTCAATGGGTTTGTAACATTAAAGTTTACACTTTGGTTTTTACATCAGACTGATTTATCAAGTCATAACAGGATGACATTATATGATCAGTTGCAGTTTATTCTTGCAGAATGAAATAAACAGAGCCTGCAGCTCTAGCTGTGATTTACAGAGGTGAGGGGGTTTGTGATTTATTTTGGAGGAGAAAACATCATGCTTTACATGCAGATGCTGTTTTGCAGGGGAGGAAAATGAGGCTGGGCGACGCAGACGGGTCTATCCATCACCGACGTGCCAAAGCACTGACGAGATTGAGTCTGAAGTGTCCACAGAAACACCTGTTCCTGCAAAATGCCATGTTTGCATTATAATACAGAATCAACGCTGCCCCTGAGGTGCAACTTGCTCCCTGGTGAGTAAACATACATACATACATAGGGGTTATTAAACTTGTGATGAAGAATGGATTGAAACATTGATCATTTTCATTCTTTTACTGGCGGCAGAAGTGATTGCAACTTTTTTTCAGCGTTAGCAAAGTGTATTTAATGAAGGAGGACTAATATCCCTGCAGCATTTAGTATACAGTTGAAGTCAAAAGTTTACACACACCGTGCGGAATCTGCAAAATGTTAATTATTTTACCAAAATGCATGTGAAACCTGAATTAGACGTCTACATAGAGTCCACCAGAGAAAATAATTGTTGAATTTATAAAAATGACCCTGTTTAAAAGTTTACATACACTTGATTCTTAATACTGTGTTGTTACCTGAATGATCCACAGCTGTGTTTTTTGTTTAGTGATAGATTAGTGATTGTCCTGAACACTGAAACTGCCCGCTGTTCTTCAAAAAAAATTCTTCAGATCCCACAAATCCTTTGTTTTTTTTTTCAACATTTTTGTGTATTTTAACCCTTTCCAACAATGACTGTATGATTTCGAGATCCATCTTTTCACACTGAGGACAACTGAGGGATGCAACTGTTACAGAAGGTTCAAAGACTTACTGATGCTCCAGAAGGAAAACTTTCTGTAATTGTTGCATCCCTCAGTCATCCTCAGTGTGAAAGATGGATCTCAAAATCACAATAATTTTTTGGAAAGGCTTCATATACACAAAAATTCTGAAAAAAACAAAAAACAAATAATCTGTGGGACCTGAAGGACTTTGCTGAAAAAAAGCATTGCCATATTGCATATTTCACTGAGTATTGCTGCTGAAAATGGTCAATTATTGTCATGTTTTGGGCTGTACTAATCCGTCAGGCTGGGAAAAATATTTGGAGATCTATAGACTGCCAAAAGTAATAACAAATCAAGCAGAAGAGTGCAAAAAACTGTCTGAGGAACAAAAGATGAATCAGGATTTCCAGGGCAAGAATCATGTTTGTTCTTATCATTTCCAGTCAGGTAGGTGAAATATTAGGCTAATATCTTAATTAATACCGTTATTAAGTAATAACTTTAGTTTGTCAAGTTATTGCGCCCTTTCCTGCTTACTAAGTCCTTCTCTATATGATTTAACAGCTTCCACACGTTTTTTTGTGGTTTGGACAGCATTAAATTAGCAGAACAACATATTAGAAGTACATTAACCGTTTAGTTCATACTGTCCCTGCTGAAAACAAACAAATAGCTAAAACAAGCCTAGGCTGGCCAGGCTGGAAAAAAGTGGCCAAAACCCCTCTAAAACCAGCCTGCTGACCAGCTAAAACCAGCCAATCAGCAGAGACTGGTCTAAGCTGGTTTATGCTGGAAGTAGCTGCTTTTAGCTGGTCTCCCAGCCTGTCCAGGCTGGAAAAAAGTAGGCAAAACCCCTCAGAAACCAGCCTGCTGACCCGGTAAAACCAGCCAACCAGCCTAGGCTGGTCTTAACTGGTTTATTCTGGTTTTAGCTGGTCTACCAGCCTGGCCAGGCTGGAAAAAAGTGGGCAAAACCCCTCAGAAACCAGCCTGCTGACCAGCTAAAACCAGCCAACCAGCCTAGGCTGGTCTTAACTGGTTTATGCTGGGAGTAGCTGGTTTTAGCTGGTCTCCCAGTCTGGCCAGGCTGGAAGAAAGTGGCCAAAACCCCTCTAAAACCAGCCTGCTGACCAGCTAAAACCAGCCAACCAGCCTAGGCTGGTCTTAACTGGTTTATGCTGGGAGTAGCTGGTTTTAGCTGGTCTCCCAGTCTGGCCAGGCTGGAAGAAAGTGGCCAAAACCCCTCTAAAACCAGCCTGCTGACCAGCTAAAACCAGCCAACCAGCCTAGACTGGTCTTAACTGGTTTATGCTGGGAGTAGTAGGTTTTAGCTGGTGTCCCAGCCTGGCCAGGCTGGAAAGAAGTGGGCAAAACCCCTCAGAAACCAGCCTGCTGACCAGCTAAAACCAGCCAACCAGCCTAGACTGGTCTTAACTGGTTTATGCTGGGAGTAGCAGGTTTTAGCTGGTGTCCCAGCCTGGCCAGGCTGGAAAGAAGTGGGCAAAACCCCTCAGAAACCAGCCTGCTGACCAGCTAAAACCAGCCAACCAGCCTAGGCTGGTCTTAACTGGTTTATGCTGGGAGTAGCTGGTTTTAGCTGGTCTCCCAGTCTGGCCAGGCTGGAAGAAAGTGGCCAAAACCCCTCTAAAACCAGCCTGCTGACCAGCTAAAACCAGCCAACCAGCCTAGACTGGTCTTAACTGGTTTATGCTGGGAGTAGTAGGTTTTAGCTGGTGTCCCAGCCTGGCCAGGCTGGAAAAAAGTGGCCAAAACCCCTCAGAAACCAGCCTGCCGTCCAGCTAAAACCAGCCAACCAGCCTAGGCTGGTCTTAACTGGTTTATGCTGGAAGTAGCTGGTTTTAGCTAGTGTCCCAGCCTGGCCAGGCTGGAAAAAAGTGACCAAAACCCCTCTAAAACCAGCCTGCTGACCAGCTAAAACCAGCAAACCAGCATAGACTGGTCTTAACTGGTTTATGCTGGGAGTAGCTGGTTTTAGCTGGTGTCCCAGCCTGGCCAGGCTGGAAAAAAGTGGCCAAAACCCCTCAGAAACCAGCCTGCTGACCAGCTAAAACCAGCCAACCAGCCTAGGCTGGTCTTAACTGGTTTATGCTGGAAGTAGCTGGTTTTAGCTGGTGTCCAAGCCTGGCCAGGCTGGAAAAAAGTAGCCAAAACCCCTCAGAAACCAGCCTGCTGACCAGCTAAAACCAGCAAACCAGCCTTTTAGCTGTTTGTTTCAGCAGTGGTTGTTTACATCTGAGTATCGCCAATATGGCCATGCATCCGGCTAATTGACTAAATTCTGACACAAGTGCAAACTCTCTATACGGATTCACTATTCGGGCACATCCGTAATATGGGTTCGAAAAGAAAAAAAGTGTTAGTAAATGATGATATGATTTCCCTTTTTGGATGAACTTTATTTTAAGGTTGATGAAAAGCCTGAAAAAAAAGACAGAAGGTTTTAGCATTGAGATACTAAAGGGCCAGAGTTGATGCAGATGTGACCCAAAAGTCATAAACACTGACAAATTGAGAGCGACAGAAAGCTAATGTGACGCGTTGCTCTCGGTCAAGCATGAAATCAGACAATAAACGCTGGTTTCCTCATTCTTGTCTTGTTTTTCTTCTCTGTTTGTGTTGGCTGACCTCAGTATGACCATGCTAAGCACGAACCCTCAATCCAGCGTAAGGTCAATGTTCCTCAAAGAGGCACTTAGCGACCGCGGCACGCTGAGATACTGTAGGTGTGCCGTGAATATTAACGAGCGTGTCTGCCGGTCATGTGGAGTTCTGAGAATCGAGGTCAGCAGGCTGAAGTTGTGTACGCCAACATCTGCAGATGAGTAGAAATCTGGTAACCGGCCACAGTTGAGTAATCGCAAACCATGTGACTGACAGAACGACAGCCAGGTGAGACAGACAATGGAAAAACAAGGGCCAACCACACAAAACACTATAGCAACACTTTTTATGATGGTTTACAAAAAAGGTTTAAAAATAAACTTTTTTTTTTTTGTTTTATTTCATAAGCAGTACATTAAAAAAAAGAAAGCGAAAATCTCCCATTGTTTATCAGAATACACTGCTGATCAGGGTTGCCAGGTTTTCACAACAAAACCTGCCCAATTGCTACTCAAAAGTAGCCCAATCGTGTTTCGAGGGAGTCCCCCATTAAAAATTGCATTCCAGGGGGTAAAATACATGTTTTGTGGTGGGATTCCTCTGGTAAAATTAACATTCCAGGGGCTAAATATTACACTATTGGGGTCTCTTTAACCCGCGGACAAGTATAAAAGTAGCCCAATTCCATGGTTTTACCCCAGACTTGGCAACACTGCTGCTGCTGATGCTATTGTGATATTTGCATATGGAACTGTGATTGGCCTTGTCTTTTGCACACATTTGCATACTCTGTTGTGATTGGTCTTTTCTTTCTTGTGTCTGTTCAGCCATTTAAGATTGTGTTAAAAGATGCTAGCAAACAATGCGTTAAACCATGTTAACATTGTGTTAAAAGATGCTAGCAATGTGCCAAAACATGTTAACATTGTGATAAAAGATGTTAGAAATATGCTAATCATGCAAATAATGCGTTAAAACATGTTAACATTGTGTTAAAAGATGCTAGCAATATGCTAATCATGCAAAAAAATGTGTTAAACCATGTTAAGATTGTATTAAACGATGCTAGCAACATGCTTATCATGCAAACAATGTGTTAAAACATGTTAACATTGTGTTAAACGATGCTAGCAACATGCTAATCATGCAAACAATGTGCCAAAACATGTTAACATTGTGTTAAATGATTCTAGCAACATGCTAATCATGTTAACAATGTGCCAAAACATGTTAACATTGTGTTAAAAGATGCTAGCAAACAATGTGTTAAAACATGTTAACATTGTGTTAAAAGATGTAAGCAATATGCTTATCATGCAAACAATGTGTTAAAACATGTTAACATTGTGTTAAAAGATGCTAGCAACATGCTAATCATGTTAACAATGTGCCAAAACATGTTAACATTGTGTTAAAAGATGTAAGCAATATGCTAATCATGCAAATAATGCGTTAAAACATGTTAACATTGTGTTAAAAGATGTAAGCAATATGCTAATCATGCAAATAATGCGTTAAAACTAGGGCCGGGACTCGATTAAAAAAAATTAATCTAATTAATTAGAGGCTTTGTAATTAATTAATCGAAATTAATCGCATTTTAATCGCATATAAATATTTGACCTGAGAACAGTGAGAATTAAGATTTTTTACATGGATTTTTAGTATACCATTGAATAATGACTGAATACATAAGCTTAAGCAACAAAATATTGTTTATTTTTGTTCAACCAAGTCCAACAGACCAGTGCAATATTGCCATTAAGTGTAGCAAGAGGCACGTTCTTTAACGAGTCTTTCATGCCGAGAACTCTGCTCTTGTGTTTGCTTAATTATGCATTTAAACGTTAATGACCAAACCTATCATTATAAATGTTGCTGCACATGGAATATAACGCGGATAACATTTAAAAAATATTTTTTATCAGGTTACACACTGATTATTTATCACTCAAATCCCTTTCTCTACCTGTCCGTTGGTCGCGTATATCCTCCATGTTTGTAGTTTTTTAACACTTTTTATGCGTGTTTGTAGTTCTAATCGAATCCTCGTTCACGGCGCTGTGTGTTGTGGGCAATATTAGCCGTTAAAAGTGCGCATTGATCGTTAAGTAGTAGACCATCCGGGAATCTTTGGAATACTTTTTTAAACATACTACGATTTGGGACGTACAATACTGTTTAGGACGGACTTGTCTGAACGCTAGTTGGTGCTCCAGTATAATCGGTCCGCCGAATCTCATCCAGTGAGAAACGTTCCGCGGTGCAAAACTTGGTGCGATTAAAATGCGTTAAAAAAAATTAACGCGTTATTTTTGTGTAATTAATTAATCTAAATTAACGCGTTAAAGTCCCGGCCCTAGTTAAAACCAAGGGGCAACCTCCCGCTCTCTCTATTGAAACCAACACGGAAGTGACTTAAACTGCAATTCATCGACTGGCCGCTAGAGACTGGCTGCAGAAGGGAGTCAGTCCCATTGACTCCCCATGTTAAAATGCCCAACTTCACAGCAGAAAAAAGTATGTTTACAGCCTGGTTCAAAAAATGGTTTTGGTCTATATAGCTAGTTTTGCCCTTCATGTCAACTGTGAGGGGGGTGAATTTTTTTATAACTCATCCGTTTAAGTTATATTAAGCCTTAAAGTTCTGTATAATTAAGGGCGTGGTCACTTGAGTGACAGGGGGATTGCCGCTGCTGTCACCACTGTCGCGCTAGGCGGGCGTGGTTTCAGCAACAAGCTCCACCCACTTCCCGCCTTTTTGCCCATTTTTGATTATCCGGGAGTGACGCGCGGTGACGCGATTCCAAGATGGCGACGGCCGACTCCCGCCCACTTTAGGCTTCAAAATAGCGCTTCAGAATCCTTCGGGTGACGTCACGGATACTACGTCCATATTTTTTACAGTCTATGGTTAAAACATGTTAAGATTGTGTTAAAAGATGCTAGCAATATGCTAATCATGCAAAAAATGTGTTAAACCATGTTAAGATTGTATTAAACGATGCTAGCAACATGCTTATCATGCAAACAATGTGTTAAAACATGTTAACATTGTGTTAAATGATGCTAGCAACATGCTAATCATGCAAACAATGTGCCAAAACATGTTAACATTGTGTTAAATGATTCTAGCAACATGCTAATCATGTTAACAATGTGCCAAAACATGTTAACATTGTGTTAAAAGATGCTAGCAATATGCTAATCATGTTAACAATGTGCCAAAACATGTTAACATTGTGTTAAAAGATGTAAGCAATATGCTAATCATGCAAATAATGTGTTAAAACATGTTAACATTGTGTTAAAAGATGCTAGCAACATGCTAATCATGCAAACAATGCGTTAAAACGTTAACATTGGTAAAAGATGTAAGCAATATGCTAATCATGCAAACAATGCGTTAAAACATGTTAGCAAATGTTAATCATATAAGCAATGTCAGACAGTAACAAAATGATAATCATGCTAACAATGTGTTAAAACATGCTAGCAACATGCTAATCAACCTAACACTGTGCTAAAACAGGTTAGCAACATGCTAAACGTGTTAAATCATGTTAATGTTAAAACATTTTAACATTTTGTTCAAGAATGCTAGCAACATGCTAACAACGTGTTAAATCATGCTAGCAACATCCTAATCATGCCAGAAACAATGTTTTAACAACATATTAAATCATGTAAGCAACTTGCATAAACATTTTAACAAGAACATCAAACTTCAAAATTTTAAAGTCATTTCAAACTCATCTAGTTATTGTTGTTAAACAATAAACACAAACCGTCACAGTGCTATTTACAGTGTCAAAATATTTCAACAATTAAAGTGTCAGCATATTTCTGGTTGAGATTCAATTAAAAGTACATTTCCGTTAGCAGATGGAGTTGTTGGATGCAACAGGCAGTAAAGTCCGTGACAGTCTTTACATCAACGCTTGTGCAGATGTTCTTGTTCAGGCTGAATGAAATGTGCATCACGTCGACTCATACAGATTAATCATACAGATCTGATACAGCTGCTCCTGTTCTCTGGGAAATGTAGCATAGGGTTATTTTTCAACACCGAGTCCAGGCTTGTTTGTCAAGTAGAGGATGAAATATATTACACTGTGAGAAATATGTGTGCGTTTCTTTGAGCATTAGTGTGTAAGTATAACTGAGTTTAACCCAACTTTGCCTCAAGGTGGACTTCATCATGAGCTTTCACCGATTGCTTTATGAGACAGCCTATGATAAACGAGGGCTATCTGAGGAAAACGGAAATCAAATCACCCCCGATAGGCAATCCACATGCCCGCTAGCGCTTCCGCTGAGTCAGTAGCACGCTGTTGAAAATGGGTACTGCTCACAGATAATCAGTCAGGTAATAGTTTCCCATTCTTCAGAAATCCCAGCTGTCTCTGTGGCCCTCTTTGTGCTGCAAATGCATCAGCAGAGGGACGTCTGCTATATCGCACAACCTTCTCAATTAAGTTTTGAGGATTTGTGCATTAGCTTGTTCATTTTTGCCTGATTCGACTGCCTATGTTTTAAAGGCTTCTCTCTCAGATCTCTGAGAGCACAACTTTTGACAATATTTTTTTGAACACTGAAAACGACCGTACTCAGTGACCTCAGTAACTTGTTTTTTGTCTTAGCATCTCATATATCATTAAGTTCTAATTTTAGACTAAAACAAACAAGTTTATTCTGAAAACCTCCTTGGGCATCTGAGTTTGATGTCTCTATTTCACCTGAGACTATTTGCAGTCAGTCTCCTTCACATGCAGCTAATGGTTGAACATTAAGCGTTGATAGTGTGGGGGCAGATGAAGATGGAAAAAGCAGGTGGATGAAATGTTGTCCTCAGGAGATCTGAGCTCTCTCATCACCAAAACAAATCCATAGCAGATGGCTAATGATTGACAGACAGAGTGAAAACAACACTTCATACGGGAGTGAACTCTCAGGAACACTGAAGTGAAAAAAGTTGCTGCGCTGTCGCTCTGAGTGGTTTATAGTGTGTTGCTATGCTGTTCAAAGTCTTTTAGAGCATTTCTATGCTGTTCTGAGAGGTTGTTAGTGTGTTGCTATGTGGTTGTTAATAAATAAGCTTTCTATTGATATATGGTTTGTTAGGATAGGTCAATATTTGGCCGAGATACAACTTTTAAAGATCTGGAATCTGAGGGTGCAAAAAAAATCAAAATACTGAGAAAATCACCTTTAAAGTTCTCCAAATTAAGTTCTTAACAATGCATATTACTAATCAAAAATTACATTTTGATATATTTATAGTAGGAATTTTGCAAAAAATCTTCATGGAACATGATCTTTACTCAATTTCCTAATGATTTTTGGCATAAAAGAAAAATCAATAATTTTGACCCATGCAATGTATTTTTGGCTATTGCTACAAATATACCCCAGCGACTTAAGACTGGTTTTGTGGTCCAGGGTCACATTTATGGTAAAGGTCCCCCCTGTGTGCCGGGTCCTTTTCTGAAATCCTATACGGTGTGGGTTACGCAGGGAAATCCTCCGTTCCCATCTTCGAGTTGGTTCCAAAACCTCTAGTTTTTTCAACTCCATTTGATAGCACAGTGTAATAGGTCTCCTCTCTGTCAGAGCCACAGTACTAAGACCTTCACTCTCACAGTGTGTGTTTTTAGTGTGTTGCTAAGCTGTTCTGAGTGTTTTTACTGTGTTGATATGGTGTTCTGAGTGTCTTAGTATGTTTCTATGCTGTTGGTGTGCTGTTAGTGTGTTGGTGTGCTGTTCTTAGAGTTTTTAATGTATTGCTATTCTATTCTGAGTGTTTGTAGTGTGTTGATGTGCTCTTCCTGAGTGATTATAGTGTGTTGTAATGCTGTTCTGAGTGTGTTTAGTGTTGCTATGCTGTTGCTATACTGTTCTGAGTGATTATAGTGTGTTGTTATGCTGTTCTGAGTGTTTTTAGTGTTACTATGCTGTTGCTAAGCTGTTCTGAGTGTTTTTTTGTGTCGTTATGCTATTGCTAAGTTGTTCAGAGTGTTTTAGTGCATTGCTATGCTGTTCCGAATAGTTTTTAGTGTGCTGATGTGCTGTTGCTAAGCTGTTCTTATTGTTTTTGGTGTTGATATGTGGTTCTGAGTGTTTTTAGTGTTTTGCTATTCTGTTCTGGGTGGTTTTAAGAGTTACTGTGCTGCTGCTATGCTGTTCCAAGTGTTTTTATTGTGTTGCTAAGCTGCTCTGATTGTTTTTAGTGTGTTGCTTTTAGTGTTTTTAGTATGTTGCTGTGCAGTTGCTGTGCTGCTCTCTGATTGTTTTTAGTTTGTTTCTGTGCCGTTTCTGCTGTACTGCTCTGATTGTTTTTAGTGTGCTGCTATGCAGTTGCTGTGCTGCTCTCTGATTGTTTTTAGTTTGTTGCTGTGCAGTTGCTGTGCTGCTCTGATTGTTTTTAGTTTGTTTCTGTGCCGTTGCTGCTGTACTGCTCTGATTGTTTTTAGTGTGCTGCTATGCAGTTGCTGTGCTGCTCTCTGATTGTTTTTAGTTTGTTGCTGTGCAGTTGCTGTGCTGCTCTGATTGTTTTTAGTTTGTTTCTGTGCCGTTGCTGCTGTACTGCTCTGATTGTTTTTAGTGTGTTGCTGTGCAGTTGCTGTGCTGCTCTGATTGTTTTTAGTGTGTTGCTGTGCAGTTGCTGTGCTGCTCCGATTGTTTTTAGTGTGTTGCTATGCCGTTGCTGCTGTGCTGCTCTGATTGTTTTTAGTGTGTTGCTGTGCAGTTGCTGTGCTGTTCTGAGTGGTTTTTAATTGGTTGCTATGCTGTTGAGTGTTTTAGTGTTTCTAGGCTGTTGCTAAGCTGTTCTGATTGTTTTTAGTGTGTTGCTGTGCAGTTGCTGTGCTGCTCTGATTGTTTTTAGTGTGTTGCTGTGCAGTTGCTGTGCTGCTCTGATTGTTTTTAGTGTGTTTCTGTGCAGTTGCTGTGCTGCTCCGATTGTTTTTAGTGTGTTGCTGTGCCGTTGCTGCTGTGCTGCTCCGATTGTTTTTAGTGTGTTGCTGTGCCGTTGCTGCTGTGCTGCTCCGATTGTTTTTAGTGTGTTTCTGTGCAGTTGCTGTGCTGCTCCGATTGTTTTTAGTGTGTTGCTGTGCCGTTGCTGCTGTGCTGCTCCGATTGTTTTTAGTGTGTTGCTGTGCAGTTGCTGTGCTGCTCTGATTGTTTTTAGTGTGTTGCTATGCTGTTCTGATTGTTTTTAGTGAGTTGCTGTGCAGTTGCTGTGCTGCTCTGATTGTTTTTAGTGTGTTGCTGTGCAGCTCTGATTGTTTTTAGTGTGTTGCTGTGCAGTTGCTGTGCTGCTCCGATTGTTTTTAGTGTGTTGCTGTGCAGTTGCTGTGCTGCTCCGATTGTTTTTAGTGTGTTGCTGTGCCGTTGCTGCTGTGCTGCTCCGATTGTTTTTAGTGTGTTGCTATGCCATTGCTATGCTGTTCTGAGTGTCAGCCAAATGGGGTTCTCCATTGAGACTGTAGATATGGCCCAGATCACTCCTACAATATAAGTTTGTTGGATTTTTTTTTTATCTGTATAGGTCTACCCATTTTGTACCCTACAATAAATAGTAAGTAGTAAGGCCTGACATCAGACAATAACCAATAATACTGATCTAATAGTTAGTTGTGTAACCATACAGAAATGCATTTTGTGTACCCTCAAGGCTAGAGTAAAAGATTCAAGTATCTGCAACCAATTAAATGAAAACTGCCTTTTTAATTGGGGGAAATTATTAGAGAATCAGGACATTATAATAGCTAGAATTTAGACCTGCGTCACCATTTAATATGTGGCTGGATAAACACCATGATAGTGTTTATATTTACATCGCCCTCTCATGGATGCAAAACTCCTAGGAGACATTTTCACCATTTCCACATGGAAAGGAACATAAAAGAGGAACCATCACATGAGCAGGACACGCAGATGGATGAAAATATGCTCAACAGATGGAAAAAGGCAAAAACTTGTAAAACTGACTGGGAACTGACAGTGTCCCATGGAGCCATTTACTGCATCTGAACTTCAAAGATGCATCTGGATCGGCCCAAACCTCCTCTGAGAGAGATGTCCCCTGCGGACACAGAGAGATTTGACTCATTACACGGTTTCAGTGTCCCAACGTCATGTCCAATGTCAGAAATAAAACAACAGTTTACCAGGGAATGAATCTAGTTGTAATGCAGATGAGGCATCAGCTCAGTCTTACAAAGCCTGTCACGAAGGTTTTACTTCAACCCAAGATTAAAAGAATAAAAGCCATTAATTATAATTTGTGTAAACAAAATTGAAAAGATGTGACAATCATATTTTCATTAATTGATGAGAGGATTTAAGAAGACTATTCAGAACCCTTATTGTGAGATGCAAACATATTTCTCTTTGATGGAAATTAATGCAACAATCAAAAATGTTTGTTCCAGGCCGCATGTCATGAGCCTCCAGAGCAGTTTTGGTTTTTCCCAAAAATAGCGAATCTGAGAAGAGCATAATTTCACAGCGTCTACTGGCTGCATTGAAGTTAGACATTTTGTCTGGTTGATCAAGCAGCGCCGGCAGCCTAGTTTAGCATCTCATGAGGCCCGCAGGGTTGATCCGCTCCAGACTGCCACTCAGCGAAAGGATTCTGTCAGAGGAGCTTCTGTTTGGCTCAGATAGTCAAATAATACAGAAAATGTGTTTACACAACTTCTGGCTGTCAATCACAATAATGAAACCTGAATCTCATTTTCTATAATGCACTTATTTTCTATATTTATGAACATTTTGTGCTTGTGGTTTATTTTACTTTGCTGTTTTTCTGAACATATTAAAGTTGACGTAAAATCAAAAATTAAAAACTAAAATTCCTTACGGCACATTTCTGATCTCATTATGCCATGTTATTCTGAGTTTTAAAAACTCAACAACTTGCTCTGCCTCTGAAATCAGCTTCCTTTTCACGTTATGTGATCGATTTCTCCCAGCTAACAGGGAACATTCTCAGAGCTTTGGCTAAAGTTCTGTCAACATTGTCTCAAACTTCTGAACAAATGTTCTTCGAGTTCAGTTTATCTGTTTTTTATTTAATCCAAGGATGTGGAATGTAGTAGGGACATGTCACTAACAATATCCAGCAACCACTAAATTATCCCTAGCAATAATTTTTATCAAACAAATGTATGTGTATGTAAACACTGTTATTGTAATCTGGCTTTCAAGGATGTACATTTAATCCATGTTTGGACCAAGAACATTTAAGTATTTAATACATGCACAATTCCACAAGACCTTGAGCCAAAAACTCTTCGCCCAACACCAATGACTTATACATGCACTACATAGACAAAAGTATTGGGACACCCCCTTATTTAGAACAGAAAAAGGCACTTCCAAAACTGGCAACAAAGACGGAAACATAATTAATGTTTTTAAAAAATTGTATTTCCATCTCTGTTGCAACAGTTTTGGAAGTTTTTGAAATCTACCTTTATAACCTTTTATGTTCTTACTCTGCTTATTATTTAGTGTACATCCTTGAAAGTTAAAATTACAACAACAGTGGGTACATATACATATATTTAATTATCCATATCCATTTTATTGTTATACAGTTTATGCAAACTGCACATCATCTTTTGTTTTTAATAGAGTGTTGTCAAAACATTATGCTGTAACCAAGCTACAACGCTATAAACTATTGTAAAAACATTTGTGCTTGCTGGAATGAGCAGTTAGCTGTAATTTTACTTGTTTAAACAAAAGTTATCAGTCTTTTGAGAGACACAGAAGCAAGTTAACCTGTTAGACTGATGCGTGAGGCGACCCCACAGCCACGTAAGCTGATGAAAGGTTGCGTAAAACTCTCTGAACCATTAAACAGAATTACAACCCATGTCGTTCAGAGGAATGACCGAGAGGAGCTTTGATTTGTGCCGGGCCTAGGAAAGAATTTCAGGGGAGAGATTGGATGAAATAAGCTGCCATATAAAGCAACGTGAGAGCTCGGGCTTCAATGATGTGTGTGAACATTTGAAGGAAATCAGAGGGCAATGATACAGTAAACAGGGTTTTACAGTGTAATCCACCTCTGTGTGGTGCTCTCAAAGATTGAACATGAGGAGATGATCAGCAGGACAGCTAAATTGTAAATGGAAAACCCAGAGGAATGTTTTTCCCATCCATGTGCAAACTACAAGACTGTGTCTTGTCAGAATCCAGGCTGCTCTTACTTTTAAGTAGGTAAAATGTGTTGCTCTCCACAAAGATGGCTAAGGCTATTAGAGGTTCAGTGACATCCTGAAACTGAGTTACACTACAGTGGTCAGGGTCATACACAGGTTTTCCAAGATGGGTTCCGTTCGGAAGTTGAGCACTCGTTCTGTGCGTCAGGTGCAAAACCTGGCTTCAAACCACAGATGCATGAGTGATGCCAGCATTGCTTTAAAGGTTGCAGAAGTAGAAGGTCAGCTTGTCAGTGCTCAGACCATACGTCACACACTGCAACAAGTCGGTTTGCATAGGCATCGACCCAGAAGGAAGCTGGCTCACAAGAAAGCCCGCAAAC
>NC_133385.1:4972951-5005873 GCF_049309525.1 Garra rufa
CTCAGTATTTTTTTTTTTTGCACCCTCAGATTCCAGATTTTCAAATAGTTGTATTTTCAACAATCAATACATCAATGGAAAGCGTATTTATTCATCTTTCAGATGATTTATGAATCTCAAATTCACAAAATTGACCCTTATGACTGGTTTTGTGGTCCAGGGTCACATTTTTCAATGTGAAAGTAAGCTATTTTCTGGTAGAGTGTGAGACTTGCGGTTTATAAGCATCCAAAGGGAAATAAGAAGAAGAATGAAGTGCAGTAGGCTAAATAGTAAAACTTTTGCACTACAAAACTTTGGGTTCATAATTAAGATAATTCATTAAAATAACATGGTAAGGTACAGCAAGTTGCAATATCAAGCAGCAAAACAAGCTAAAAACATTTGAAATCGGATGACACTGGAAGCCAGACACATTAAATTAACAGATAATGTGCTCGCCCCCATGATGTTTTACCATGTCTTTCTTTCTTCCGTCATAAGGAAATTGTGTTTTTTTGAGGAAAACATTTCAGGATTTCTCTCCATATAAGGGACATGTATGGTGCCCGCAACTTCCAAATTGCTGTTTACATGCAGCTTTTAAGGGCTCTAAACAATCCCAAAAGAAGAGTCTTATCTAGCGAAACGATCAGTTATTTTCTAAACAAATTCACAATTTATATACTTTTTACCTCAAATGCTCATCTTGTCTTGTCTCTGTGATGCACATGCATAATCTGTGAGATCTTGGTCAATACAGTTAGGTTATGTCGAAAAACTCCCATTTCATTCTAATCTTCAACTTGAGAATTTTCCTACAAGGCCAAGTGTTTACAAAGTGAACATGCAAAGAAGATCAAACGCCCTTTACAAAAAAAAAAAAAAGATAAAACAGCGTTGTAGGACGATTTTGATGTTGAAGAAGAAAACGAACGGGGAGTTTTTCGACAAGACAAGATGAGCATTTGAGGTTAAAAAAGTATATAAATAGTTCATTTGATTGGAAAAAAAAACAAACAAATGATGATTTCACTAGATAACACCCTTCTTCGTTGGCTGGGATCGTTGAGAGCCCTTTGAAGCTGCAATTAAACTGCATTTTGCAAGTTCAAATTTGGGGGCACCATACATATCCATAATATAGAGAGAAATCCAAAAACGTTTTCCTCAAAAAAAACACAATTTCTTTACGACTGAAGAAAGAAAGACATGAGCATCTTGGATGACAAGGGGTGGTGAGTACATTATCTATACATGTTTGTTCTGGAAGTGAATTAATAAGGGAAAAACAAAAAATACAATGGCTGCGAATCATGAAGCTTTTCCCGCTGTGCGTCTCCTGAGAGACTGGAACTGAAACCCAAAATAAATAAAAACACTGTAGATCAGACTGTGAACAAGAAAAAGCCTGTTGAGGAAAACTTGTCAAGGGGTCAAATAAATCAACGCTCATCTGCTGCCGAGAGTCAAAACCTCTCGAGATCCCTGCGGTTCGGTTTCACAAATAAACGCCTGCTTCACAGCCAAGATCTGATATTACTATAAATAATGAATGTCTTAAAAAAAAATGTTTACACTGGACACACGACAGAGCGACTGTTGCAAATTTCCCATTCATGTCAGTGTAGTGCAACCGCTTGAGTAAGACAGAAATAAAACTAGGAATCAGTTTACTATCAGAGACATCTTACCGCATTCAGTAGGCGATAGATAGTCTGATTATAATAGCCGCCGACAACTAGTTTCAGAGGTGAAGCTAATTTTGATGAAAGACGTTATTTTCTTTGGAATGACATACATTGATGAATCATTCGTAATTAGACCTGGCGCATAAATTAATAAGGGAAATATTACATTTTTTCAACAAATATTCAATAAAAAGTCAATTTTGATATGCTAGAGTTCAGCCTCTTTGATATTGTTTATGTCTCTCTTTCATTGTACACTCTTCAAAATAAAGCTGCTTCACAATGCTATAGAAGAACCTTTTTGTCTAAATGGTTCCATAAAGAACCTTTAACATCTGAAGAACCTTGCTTCTTTGTGGCAAAGAAGGTTCTTCATATTATAAAAAGGTAATTAAAAAATGTTTTTTTCCAAGAACCAATGGTTCTTTGTGAAACAAAAAATGGCTCTTCTTTGGCATTGCTTGAAGAACCTTTTGAAGCACCTTTATTTTTAAGTAAAGTGTAGAAGAGCCATTTTTTCTTCCACAAAGAACCATTGAGTCCAAGGTTCTTTAAAGAACCATCTCTTTCTTACCTTTTCATAATCTGAGAAATTATTTTGCCACAAAGAACCTTTCTTGATGGTACCATTTAGACAAAAAAGCTAATTTTGATGAAAGATTATGAAGACATTCTTTATTTTCATTGGAATGACATTCACTGATGAATCATTCATAATTAGACCTGGCGCATAAATTAATAAGGTAAATATTAAATTTTTTCAACAAATATTCAATAAAACATCAATTTTTGATATGCTAGAGTTCAGCCTCTTTGATAATGTTCATGTCCCTCTTTCATTGTAAACTCTTAAAAATAAAGCTGCTTCACGATGCCATAGAAGAACCTTTTTGTCTAAATGGTTCCATAAAGATCCTTTAACATCTGAAGAACCTTTCTGTTTCACAAAAGGTTCTTTGTGGCAAAGAAGGTTCTTCAGATTAAAAAAAGGTAAGCAAGAAATGGTTCTTTGAAGAACCTTTGACTGAATGGTTATTTGTGGAACCAAAAGTGGTTCTTCTTTGGCATTGCTTGAAGAACCTTTTGAAGCACCTTTATTTTTAGGAGTGTAGAAGAGCCATTTTTTCTTCCACAAAGAACCATTGAGTCAAAGGTTCTTTAAAGAACCATCTCTTTCTTACCTTTTCATAATCTGAGAAATTATTTTGCCACAAAGAACCTTTCTTGATGGTACCATTTAGACAAAAAAGCTAATTTTGATGAAAGATTATGAAGACATTCTTTATTTTCATTGGAATGACATTCACTGATGAATCATTCATAATTAGACCTGGCTCATAAATTAATAAGGTAAATATTACATTTTTCCAACAAATATTCAATAAAGAGTCAATTTTCATATGTTGGACATTCATGTTCATGTCTCTCTTCATTGTACACTCTTAAAAATAAAGGTGCTTCACAATCCCATAGAAGAACCGTTTTTGTCTAAATGGTTCCATAAAGATCCTTTAACATCTGAAGAACCTTTCTGTTTCACAAAAGGTTCTTTGTGGCAAAGATTATAAAAAAGGTAAGCAAGAAATGGTTCTTTGACGAACCTTTGACTGAATAGTTCTATGTAGAACCAAAAATGGCTCTTCTTTGGCATTGCTTGAAGAACCTTCTGAAGCACCTTTATTTTTAGGAGTGTAGAATAATCATTTTTGGTTCCACAAAGAACCATTCAGAACCATCTCTTTCTTACCTTTTTTGTAATCTGAGGAACCTTCTTTAGCCACAAAGAACCTTTTGTGAAGCAGAAAGGTTCTTCAGATGTTAAAGGATCTTTATGGAACCATTTAGACAAAAAAGTTTCTTCTATGGCATCGTGAAGCACCTTTATTTTTAAGAGTGTACTGTACATCTTTGGGAACCTTCAAGAAACCTGTGAAAACGTCCAGAACAACCCACTAGCATTTATAGTACATGACATCTCTTTAAATAATGATCTATCCTCTTGGAAAGATGCTGTGAAACCCAAAGCAAACATGCAGGAGCTGCTTGGGGACACCAATAAAAATCTTATATCAACAATTAGCTTCATTTGAATATGAAGCTCGGCGCTGCAGAGAAAGATGGATTCCAGACGTAGACTGATGTTGAGAGTAAGACCATGGAATATTATCATTCCCCGGAACGGTGACGGACAGATATGTAAACGTGCTTAGATGCTTAACAGATTTCCAGCTGTCGCTGTGTGGCCTTATTCACACCGTCCCGATGGTGTTTCCAGAGCCGCTGGCAGTTTCCCATCTGCATTGTTTAGATGAATTCCGCAAAGACGGAATTCCGAGCCCCCTCCCATCTGCGAATGTCTGAGATGTTATGTAATTCCCTCTTAACTTGAATTATCGCTTCAAAGAAAGGCAGTAATATGTTTGAAAGACATATTCTGAAGACTTCGAATTCAAAAAATTACATCAGCTTTGTGAGTGAAGTTCAAAGGAATTTGTCTTCGAAAAGATTTTTCTTCAAATCAGCAGCACAGATGTACAGTTTTATTCCTTTCTGTGAAGGTTTTTATTGAGGGTTTTGTTCATATATTCATGCGCCTGTAAAGTTCAAATACAGTACATATCTTTAGGGCATTTTCTTAAAATGGGTTTTCTTTTCCACTTTAGCAGCACTTACATAAACCAACATTTACAGTTTAGTTCCTGTGTATATTCTGATGGTTTTTATAGAGGGGTTTGTTCATACAGTGCCTTGTGAAAGTATTCATACTCCTTTTTTTTTGGTACGTTTTGTTATGTTGCAGCCTTGTGCTTTAAATTACTTTTTTTTCCACATCATTCTACATCTCATACACCATAATTGACAAAGCACAAAACAGGTTTGTAACAATTTTGCAAATTTATTAGAAATAAAAACTAAAAAGATCCCGTTGAATAAGTATTCATACCCTTTTCTGGGACACTAGAAATTTAGCTCATTCATATTGCTTCTAGATGTTACTACACTTGGAGTGGAGTTAAACTGTGGCAAATTCATTTGAATGAGTGTGATTTAGAAAGGCACACACCTCTCAGAAAAGGTCTAACAGCTGAAAATGCATATCAGAGCAAAAACCAAGTCCTGAGGTCAAGATAACTGCCTGTAGAGCTCAGTGACAGACTTGCGTTAAGGCGATGATCTAGGGAAGAGTTCAGAAAAAAATCTGCTGCATTGAAGGTTGACAGAGGCATTCTCCATAATGGAAGACGACTGGAACAACTAGGACTCTAGAAAATGTCTGCCAGCCCCCATCCAAGCTGACAGAGATGGAGAGGTGAAAAGGTGAGGCAAAGAATGGCAGATAATTGCCAAATGCAGATGTGCAAAGCTTGTCACATCAGACCCCCAAAACACTTGAGGCTGTAAAGGTGCTTCAACTATGTACTAAGTTAAGGGTATCTGAACATTAAAATACCTTTATAGTACTGCTTTCACAAATAGATAAATAATAATAAACTATGCTAAGAAATTATAGAGCAGAGCTTACCTAAAACTTAATTTGTAGTTAAATCATTGTATATTCATTTACAAGAAAATTGTGTTTATTTGTTTTACAATCATTGGTTTTGTTTGTGTAACAGATATTTGCTCAAACATTGGTGTTTGCTAAGCTATAGATAATTATTTTACATTTAAAAAGTAAAGTGTTGTTATTTCTGTTCTCAATTTGTTTCAGTTTTTTAATTAAAAACACAACAAAAAGTACCGAATTGATAAGTGGTATCGATAGAAGTAGTAATACCGTTAAAACTTTAACGATACCATCCCTAGTTTTACATAGAGTTCTATGGAGTATAAATTTGACAAATTTTACCTCTTCCCAACAGGGAAAACCACAAACAATCAAGAATTCATCATTATATGGTTTCATGGCTTTGCAATCAAAAAATATGGTTATAATGGAAGTCAATGGGGCAAAAACAGCCACAAATTCAATTTTACAGCAGCTTAATTTAGTGGATGTTTTCATCCACGAACATAACGAAAGGGTAGTGAATGTGAGCAATGCAAAAGGGTTAAAAACCGTTAAAATCTTACTGTTCAAAAACTTTTGACTGGTAATGTTTTTGCATTTTTACTAAAACAATTTTTTTGTACCAAATTCACCTTGGGTGTCTTGCCTTAAAAGGTACACAAGCTTCAGAAAGATTTTGATCTCCATTTAAACCCACTAAATGTCTCACGACAATTCTAGACACATTTGTCTTTCTGGAATTAAGCTAATCCTGATGTTTCCTTGATTTATTCGTAATGCTGGAATCTGTCAGTGAGAGGTTTCTAGCTGCGATCATCCCGTGTTTCTGTTTTGATCATCAGACGCTTCTGGCTCTGGAACTGGAATAATTTCTTCGCCAAAAGGAACACAGCTCATTTGAACAAAACCCAGACACATCAGCAAAGTTACACATCTACTGTTCAAAGACATTAATGATCAGTAGTGTAATTTCTCTCTTCAAAAGCACATTTTTGCACAAAGAAAATGTTTAGTTGACAGGAGCGTTATTTTTTATTTACGAACACTGAATTGCATTTATCAGATGTTAGCAGGATGTTATTGTATTTCCTTTTGAATGACGGTCAATAACTATTGAAGAATCATTTTTTCAGCATAGTTACTGTATTGACCAGCAAGGGCTAAAAACTAGAGTTGGGGTACTCGGACTTGAGTCCGGTTTCGAGTACAATTTTTAGCGGATTCGGATGCATTTTCGAGCTTTTAGGACTTGGGAATAATTGCCGAGTCCAGGGACAGTTAATGGAAATTATACTGACTCGATGCATTATTACGAAAGTGACATTCAGTATTAGCACGTGTTTAAAACTCTTGCCAGTACTTGAAAGCCTGCGGGTTTCTTTGCATACACAAACACCCAAAGCATGCTCACCGAAAGCGCCTCTCCGTCAGTGTGTGAATGCTGAATTAAGTTTTCTTTTGCATGTTATTGCTACACACTTACACGAATAGTAATGTCAAAATGCACCGTCTTGGAGAGCATTCATGCAAATGCAGTCAGTTTTGTCTTGAGTGAATTTGAACATTTGGGAGAAATACAGATGTGTCAAAATATATGATCAGTGCATCTGGTCTTAAAGCGACAGCAGCGTAAACCTGCTGCAGCAGACTGCGTCATATTGCATTTAGCTATTTTATCTCATCTTCTATTTTTCGACTTTATTTCTCAAATTAACTCAACAGAGTATCCTGAGGAGAAAAATGTCAGAAGTGTGGGATTTAAACTCATGATATTGAGCTGAGGGGAAAAGGGAGAATGTCATTTCTTATCAAAATTGTGAGATATGATCTTGGAAATGTAAAAATAAAGTCAGAATTTTGAAATATAAACTTGAATTTACTTTTTTTTACTCTTTTATTCCATGGCCTTCATAGACTGCTACTTAAAAACTGTATGGTCAGATGAAAGCAAAATTTATATTTTTGGCAGTCATTCTACACCCCATGTTTGGAGAAGAAATGGCACTGCCCACCGCCCCAAGAACACCATACCAACAGTTAAGTTTGGGGGTGGAAGCATCATGGTTTGGGGCTGCTTTTCAGCAAGTAGTACTGGCAGACTTCATATTATTGAAGGCAGGATGAATGGAGAAATGTACCGGGACATTCTGGATAAAAATCTGCTGCCATCTACCAGAAAGCTGAAAATGAAAAGAGGATGGACATTTCAATGAAGTGTTTTCAAAGAAAGAAAATCAAGTGGCTTGAATGGCCCAGTCAATCACCTGACCAACAATCTATGGAGAGAACTGAAGATCAAAGTTCATAAAAGAGGCCCAAGGAACCTTCAAGATTTAAAGAGCGTTTGTGTGGAAGAATGGGCCAGAATCACTCCTCAGCAATGCAGACGACTGGTCTCTCCATAGAAGAGGCGTCTAGAAGCTGTAATCACCAACAAAGGCTTTTCTACAAAGTATTAAATAAAGTGTGTTCACTTATTCCCTGTGTCATTTCACTTTATTTATTATGACTCAACTTGTTTTCTTAAATGTTCTGATTTCTTTGTATGAATTCAATATTTGGCTTGATGGCTACATCTGGTGGAAATTTTGTGTCAATAACCCACTTAGAAATACTCTTACTGATAAAAATGCTGATGTGTCAAATACTTATTTTCCCCGCAGTATTTTTAGGCATCTTTGCCATCGCAATTTCTTAACATGAATAAATGAATAAGCTGCATAGTCAAAATCTTGCCCGTTATAGCGCCAAAACCCCGTCACTCACAAGTCATCACATCTCACTAACGTAAAAGACGTAAATTGATTGACAGGTCTCTGTTAAACTAAACCAGTAAGGGTTGCGTTAAGCAAATATGAGTTGATGACTGCACTACACATTATATTACTGTGATACTTTGAGCTCGAACATATTAAAATAACATGACTAATGATAAAAGTGAAGAAAAAAGAGGCTGATTGGGAGGCTTTTAATTTTAATAAAGCAACCCAAATTTTGTCTACCCGCCCAATGCGTTATTCTCTGGTCAGAAACCCATTTGGGCAGAAACCCGCCCAATCTGGCAACACTGACTCGGACTCGACTTAGGTGGACTCGAACACAACACTACTAAAAACACATGAGCAGATTTTCACATCTTTAGCTTGAGATGAGTTTAAAATGAATGCCCTCAGATTCTAGTGAATACTCATTTCTGTCAGCATGAATCAAATGAGATGAAATGATGGAGAAAGACGTTCTTAAGACTCTAACACCTAGTGTCTATTAGCTACATTCATCTGTTATGACAGCTGGATTTCAGTGCTGAGGCTGGTTTAATGCTTAGGCAAACTGAGTAACGCTGGAAGAGCAGACACCTGTGGATCAGTGCAGAGGCTGAAAAAGCATGACTGAATTTTCCAAGAATCTGCAGCCGCAAAGATGTTAAACGGTTGGAGATGTCTGCAAAAGTCAAATAAGGACACTGGGAATTATCTCAAAACGTTCTCTGAAAGTTCTAAACCAGAAAGTTAATATAGAGCGTTAGTTCAGAGTTATCTGTTCTTTACTAATGTTCTCAAAATGTTCATATATTGGTAATGGAACATTCTTCTTAAACGTTTTGTTAGATATTTAAATGTTGCTACTTGTTTTAGAATGTTTAGAGAATATTCAAAAGTAATATTTCCATAATGTTTGCAAAAACATAAATTGGAATCTTCCGCATGAAAAAACGTTTTAAAACTGTACCTTTTGAACGTTCAGAGTAGGGATGTTAACCGATGACCGTTTGACCGGTGGTTGACCGTATCAACGTTAACCGGTCAAAGTTGTCGGTAGTCGGTTAAAAAAAAAAGTGCCGGTGCGGTGCGTCTTTTACGCATTCTGAAGGTGCCTGTTTTATCCATTGGTTTTATCATGTTGCAGTCTATTAGGCAACATTCCGCATAAGATGGGCTTAGATTTGGAAATACATTACATCTACATTTCAGTGGTAACCGATAAGGTGATGATGATCATCATCTTTCTTTATTATGGTTAGCACTACTGAAACTAAAGCGGCGTCTCTTCGGAGCTGTCATTTTCTTAAATGAGCCGTGGCAAAGTTTCAAATGAGCTTCTAACCTAGACAAACGCCTTTATTTTCAAAGCGATCACCTTGTACCCAAACCATTTGAAACTAAGGAGCCATTTGTCCTACGATTACATACAACAAGCTCTTCGGCGCCGCGTTTGCGGGACTCATGTTTCGCGCTGTAGGGGATTTAAAAAAAAGTGACGTGAGTGGCAGTGTGTGTGTGTGTGCGGGAGGAAGAGCGGCAGAGAGAGGCCGCGATCACACCGAACGCGTTTTTGCAGATGGAGGCGCCTCTTTTGAATGGTTTTCTGTTGGCAGTGAGCGTTCTACGCGCTGCTTATGCGTCCCAGGCGCCTCGCGTTTTCACCGCCTGCTGCGCCTCGCGTTTTTGCAGGAGCGCTCTGAGCGCGTGAAGTTGAAAAAAAAAATCAACTCTGAGCGGAAAAACGCCCAACGTCATTCGCGTTCTTTTCCATTGTCCAATCGAATGAATGGAGAGGCGGGCCTTCTGTTGTGGTGACGGAATTTTACGGTTGCTTAAAAAGTCCGGAGACTGCAAGAAATAGAGGAGAAACCTTTTGTGTCTATCGTGGGTAACCCGGAGCTGTATTATTTAGGATTTATGACAGTTTACTTAACAGCATAAAACTAAGATTTTAGAGCTCTCGCGCTATAATCCTTTGATTTGACTGACAGGACAGCTGTTTTGGTCGTTGCTTAGCAACATAAAAAAACGCAGCACGCTCTTTTATTAAAAGTCACCAAAAAAAGGCAGTGCTGTGCGCCTCGCGTTTTTAGAACTAAAAGACGCGTTCGGTGTGATCGCGGCCAGATGCGACAGAGTTGCGAAATTGCAGGCGCGGCTGGAAATGGCTGTTATTTCAAATAGCGTACCATATTTTAAACTAATCGGTTAACCGGTTTCAACCGGCTAATGAGGCTCGGTGGTCGGTCAAGAATTTTTTTAGTTTTCGCCATCCCTAGTTCAGAGAACATTCTAAAGTAATGTTTTCAAAACCTAATGTTAGCTAAATGTTCTTTGAAGGTTCTTTCAAAGTTCTTAACAAAGTAAAAATGTTCTTTTAGTTACATTAGAATGCTTTTGACATTTGAAATAATGTTCTTAAAATGTTACACACACAAAAACTAACAACAAAAATGTTATATGTGACCCTGGACCACAAACATAAGGGTCAATAAAAACTCAATCTGAATAAATATGCTTTCCATTGAGGTATGGTTTGCTGGGGTAGGACTATTTGAGAATCTATAATCTGAGGGTGCAAAAAAGTCAAAATATTGAGAAAATCACCTTTAAAGTTGTCCAAATGAATTTTGGTTCATTAGATTTAAACCGGAAACTTCAGTATTGCGAATCATTTAATTCAGTTCGGGACTTTGGAGCACATATAGCAAATCATTTAATTTAGACTGGACTTCTGTGAATTTTAATCGGAAACTTTGCATACCGCGAATCATTTGCAATTCTCGAATCATTTGATTTCAATCTGAAACTTTGCATACCGCAAATAATTTAATTTAAATTGGAAACTTGGTGTATTGCGAATAATTTAATTCAGTTCGGGACTTTGGAGCACATATAGCGAATCATTTAATTTAGACTGGACTTCTGAGAGTGTTTGTGAATTTGGGTCAGATCGGAGCGGGTTCACAAATCATTCAGTTTAAATCGGAAACTTTGCTTATTGCGTATGAATGTTTTGGATCAGATCAGAGTGGGTTTGCAAATCATTTTATTTAAACTGGACTTCTGAGAGTGTTTGTGAATGTTTTGGGTCAGATCGGAGCGGGTTCACAAATCATTCAATTCTGATCTGAAATGATGGTTTGTGAATCATTGTTCAAATTGGGACTTCGAAGCATGGATCGCAAGTCATTTGATTTAGACTGGACTTCTGAGAGAGTTTGCCAATCTTTTGATTCAGATGTGAGCGCGTTCATAAATAATTTCACAAATTGAATGAGTCACGTTCCATGCTCCGAAGTCCAGATGAAATGATGGTTTGTGAATCATTGTTCAAATCATGACTTTGATGCGTGGATCGCAAATCATTTGATTTAAATCGGAAACTTTGGGTATCGCAAATCATTTAATTTAAATCAGAAACTTTGCGTATTGCGTATGAATGTTTTGGGTCCGATCGGAGCCGGTTCACAAGCGGGTATTTACCTTTATAACTCCAATCTGTTTTGCTGAATTGTGGCTCTGGGCTCTGAACGCTGCTTTAATATCTAAATGAGTCATTATAAACGTTTCAAATATCTTAAATCTCCAATATTAAAAATGCCTGAAGCACCGGAGACATACGAAGGAATAATCTCATTGTTCACGGGTATAAACACTTAGTAGTTCACCTCTGAACGTTTGCTTTTCCACAGTATCTGCTTCCTCGATAATCCATTGTTGCTTGACAGCTTTTGCTTACTTTCAGAGCGAACTCTCGACCTCAGTGTCGCTACAGGAAATGACCCGTGTGTCTGAGACGCAGTGGGGAGGCCTTGAAAACTCCAATAGTGTGTTTTACGTGGCTCTCGGGAACTGCTGCGTAAGTGTTTTAGACAAGCTGTGAATCTTCAGGGATGATGTGTCCTCTGTAAATCACTGCTTATATTTAGTGCTTAGAGATATGCCAAAACACAAGCACGTGTACAGAGATAAAAGTCTGTAGATGTTTCCAACTTCCTACTTGGATGAGCTTAATTGAAGTCTTGAAAAAAAAACATATTAAACAAAGCCTAGAAGTGGTTTGCTGGACTAACTTAGTTTAACCAGCCAATTGAAGCACCTTAAACCTCTGTAAAACCTCAAATCAGACTGGCTTAATCAGATCAACCAGACTGGGAGACCAGCTAAACACTTTAAGCTGGTTTAAGGAGGTTTCTCTTTATTACAAAAGATCAACAGAACATCAAAACTTACTACAACTGCGGACAAAAAGTTGCCTTTGTCTAAAGATGGTAAACTAGAAATGTGACCCTGGTCCACAAAACCAGTTATATTTATTTTTTTCTTTTTTCTTTTTTTAATTGAGATTTATACATTTACGATTTATACTTTGTCATCTGGAAGCTGAATAAATAATCTTTCCGTTAATAGGACATTATTTGGCAGAAATTATTTGAAAATCTGGTATCTGAAGGTGCAAAAAAATCTAAATATTGAGAGAATCGCCTTTAAAACTGTCCAAATGAAGTTCTTAGCAATGCATATTACTAATTAAAAATTTGTTTTCATGAATTTACAGTAGGAAATTTAGAAAATATCTTCATGGAACATGATCTTTACTTAATATCCTAATGATTTTTTGCATAAAAGAAAAATTGATCATTTTGACCCATACAATGCATTGTTTGCTATTGCTACATAATATACCTGTTTTCTATTGTAATATATTTTAAGATTTAATATTTATTCTTTCAATAGCAAAGATTAATTTTCAGCAGCCAATGGCAGTATTCAGTGACCTATATGGAAAATTGCTAAATGCAGCATATATTTATGAAATATAGTAAAATTCTAAATATCAAATTTAAAAAAAACTTACCTTTTAGTTTAGTTTAGTTTAGAATTTAGCTTATTTTTCTTTTTATTGGCATTTTTTTTCTTGCTTTAAGCATAAACCTATCAAAGAAAGAATAGGATGCTTAAATCAACATTAAAAACTTACAGAAATGTTCTGGGTTCTTAAATGAATAAAACACTTCATCACAATGTTTTTATTTGTTGTCATATACAGTCAAGCCCGAAATTATTCATACCCCTGGCAAATTCTGACTTAAAGTTACTTTTATTCAACCAGCAAGTGTTTTTTTTTGACCGGAAATGACACAGGCTTCTCCAAAAAGATACGATGTACAAGAGGCATCATTGTGGAAAAAAGATATTACTCCTCTTTTATTTACATTTGAACAAAAAGTGTCATGTGCAAAATTATTTATACCCTTCTAAATTATCAATACAAAAGTCTTTATTGGCTATTACAGCAATCAAATGCTTCCTATAATTGCTGACCAGCTTTTTGCACGCCTCCACTGGTATTTTTGCCCATTCATCTTTAGCGATGAGCTCCAACTCTTTCAGGTTGGAGGGTCTCCTTGCCATCACCCTGATCTTTAGCTCCTCCACAGATTCTCAATTGGATTTAAGTCAGGACTCTGGCTGGACCACTGCAAAACGTTAATGTTTTTGTCTGCTAACCATTTCTTCACCACTTTAGCTGTGTGTTTTGGGTCGTTGTCGTGCTGAAATGTCCACTGGTGCCCAAGGCCAAGTTTCTCTGCAGACTGCCTGATGTTGTTGTTGAGAATTTTGATGTATTGCTCCTTTTTCATGGTGCCGTTTACTGTGATTAGGTTCCCTGGTCCACCGGCTGAAAAACACCCCCAAAACATTAGGTTCCCACCACCATGTTTGACAGTGGGGATGGTGTTCTTAGGGTTGAAGACTTCTCCTTTTTTACGCCATATGAAGGCTACATCATTGTGGCCAAACAATTAAATTATTGTTTTTTTATCTGACCATAAAACAAAGGACCAGAAGTCTTCTTCTTTGTCCAGATGAGCATTTGCAAAGGCCAAGCAGTCTTTTGTGTGCCTTATCTGGAGAAGTCTGGTGTCCTCCTTGGTCTGCGTCCGTTGAACCCAGCGGTTTTCAGTGTCTGTTGGACTGTCTGCCTTGAGATGTTGCCACCAGCAGAGCCCAGATTCATCAGGATGGCCTTGGTGGTGATCCCTGGATTATTTTTTTTACCTCTCTCTCTATCCTCCTGGCCAGCACAGGTGTCACTTTTGGCTTCCGACCACGTCCTCTGAGATTTTTCACAGTGTGGAAACTCTTATATTTTTTTATAATACTTTGCACTGTAGCCACTGGAACTTCAAAACATTTAGATATGGTCTTACAGCACTTTCCTGACTCGTGAGCAGCCACAATGCACAGCCGCAGGTCCTCAGTGAGCTCCTTTGTCTTAGCCATGACTGTCTACAAACCAACAGCAGAGAGCTTCTGTTTTTCACCTGTTGAGTTGATTAAAACAGCTGTTCCCAATGAATCAGGATAATTAGGATGACTTAGAACAGCTTGGACTATTTGGAATGGTATAGAACTTTGGATTTTAGACTGTGACAGTTTGCAAAGTGTATGAATAATTTTGGACATGCCACTTTTAGTTCAAATATAAATAAAAGCTGAGAAATATTTTTTTCCACAATGATACCTCTTGTACATCGTCTTATTATTTTTTGGGAGAAGCCTGTGTCATTTCCGGTAAAAAAAAAAAAAAAAAACACTTGCTGAGAAAGAGCCAATCTAAGAACTCAGTGACGTATATAATATTTAATACTCATCTACTTGGATGCACACAGTGTTACATCTTTGCTCGTGGGTAGTGAGTTTTGCAGTCAGATTGTTTTAGCCAATCAGCTGAGCCATAAACACCATGTGGCTAATGAGATGAGATGCTTTTCACAGTCATGAAATAGAATTTCCAACCATCATTAAAGAACCAAAAAATAATGCTGGATAAAACAAGTACGAACCAACCAGGTATTCAATACATACCTTAAGAAAACCTAACAACATCTCTAAAGTCAGAACACCTGAACCAATAAACACACAACCACATGAAAAACACACTGAAGGAAGAAGTAAGTGGACTAAAGTGTTTTGCATGTTGGGATCTAAATTGTTAGATGCAATTACAATCATGATTATTATCAAAATAATTGTGAGTGTCACTCCAAACAGAGCTTTGAGAACAATCACACACAACATTGAGAGTTCAGCACCTACCGCACAAAACAGAAAAAACAAGAATAATTCTCGGACATTCAGTTTTTTTAACTCAAATGATAAACTTAAAAATGCAAAAGCACCATTTGTGACTCCAAAAGCAGCACAGCATGCTATAAAAACATCAGACAAGGTCTTTACACTAGCGATTGATCCAAGAGTCACTCCTAAACCTAGTGTAAATAAAAACTCTGTTCTGATTTTGTGACTTGACTTGCGCATTGGGAAGTACCTTATAAAGGCAGCTGCGACTGTGCAGCACAGAGCCAAATTTAGTGCAAAAGCAACATGTGGACTCAAAGCGTTTCTCAAAGATGCCATAAACGTCACAAGTCCAGCTAAAGTTGCCTCAAGAACTAACACATTGTGCTTCCGTTCGGTAGCCAGAACAACCGCAATCAGTGAAACAATCAAACTCCATCCAACCACTCCTAAAGTGTCAGGTATTGCAGATGAATCCTGCTTTTCTCCAAGTTTGCCGTCTATTTCTTTTAGTCTTTGTAAAAGCTCCAGCCTTTCAGCTTCTAACTGTTGAGTTTGATTCAGTGCTGTGTAAAATTGGTCACTATTAAGCCAAACTATCTTGTCTATTTCTGCTACCAGAGCTGCGGTTTGAGCAGGTTTCGGTTCAGAGTCACTTAACATGTGAAATCTTCCTCCACATGCGTTGATTAATTCTCTGGAGGCTCCTGTGAGATGTTCCTGGCGATTTAGGAGCAGAAGAACAATGCAGTACTGCAGGACTTCTGCTCCTAGAAGCTCCTGGGCTTGTTTCACAATATCACACTGTTGGGATTGTTGATCTTCCAGATTCAGGACCATTAAAATGGCGTGAGGTCCTGGAGAAGAGAGAAACAACGCTGTTGTGAAGATCTGTCTCGCTGTGTCCTCCTCACAGAGGTTTGGTCCAGTGACCAGCATCATTCTACGACCTTTGTCTGTTATTACTGGAGTCTTTACAATCTCTCTGTCCTCCTGTCCACCGTCTTTCCTTCCTGACAGAAGATCTGCAGCACTGAATCTGGACTGACCTCTGGTTCCCACAATCAGGATCCTCAGAGCCTCATCATGAGAAGCTGAGTGGTAAAGTTAAAGATGGAATCAGAAACTATTATTTGAAATAAAAGTGAATGATCTGCTATGACAAAATTATTTATGTATAATTGCAATGTTTATTTCTTTACTGTGGTTAACTAGACACATTTGCTTACCTACAAACTGCCACTTGATTTGTATTTCAACCATAAATACATAGTGTTCAGTACAATGGACACATTTACTTTCAGTTATGGAAGGTAGACTACAAATATGATAAGTTAAAGTTAAAAAGAAATCAGATACACACTTACATTACATTATACATTACCTTCAACTTTTATAGATGTGATGTGAAATGCAAGAATCAGTGTGAGGATCCATTTCGGTTGTTTCCCTTTTACTTTCATTTTTCAGAAATAAACCCACTCTTACACTCGTTTTCAAAATCTGTTATTTTAATATATAATCTTACAATATAAACTAAATATATAAAGCATCGTTATTACTTAAAGCACGATCGTTTCATTTAACAACACTGACAGACAGTGCTAATGAATCCTGTATCTTTGTTTGAAAAGTGAGTTTCACTTTTATTTCCGCTAGCGTGCTTCTTGTGTTACAGGCAGTTATATTTAGCACTAAGTCGTATTCCCATTTAATGAATAATAATATAACGTAAAAAAAGCCGACCAACTTGAGCGAGGTGGCTTTTGAACCAACTTCATTTAGTGAGTATTAAATAAAATATAGCAGCAATATCACCGCAGTGGCTTGAAACTGGACGGATAAGTTTGACTCTACTCTAAAACCAATCAGAACGTTCAATTCTGCCGCAAGGCATGTTTTCTAACCAATCATGTTTCCCGTTTCGGCTCAGGGGGCGGGACATAACGGTGCCTTCTATATCATTAACGTCCAACTGAGCTTTTGACAGGAGAACGCGGCTCAGTAAATAAAATATTGCTTTTCCCAGCAAAATATTACGGAAATGTCGATATATACTAACCGAGAAACACTTTATACAACAGCTTTTAAGAAATTATGTCGTGTGTTGCGTATGTATAACAGTTGTTTATAAACAGAAGTTGCGATGCTCTTTTGAATCTGTTCCTTCAGAACAGAAAAACGGTTTAATTTGTTTCGCGATTCACTGTGAATCACTTACGGAATCATTTTAATAATATTTTTTTTTTCTAAATACATTAACGCGATACTGTAGAACACAAATAACGCTGAATGAAGTGGAATATTTACAGTATCCAAACCAGAGAAGATCTTTATTGAGTTCAACAGTTGTATATATTCAGCGTATTAATGTCTGGCACCAGGCAAAGTCATTCTCCAAAGAGTTTCTAAACATTAGCAGTAACCGAAAACATTTAAAACACAATGACTTTACAATGGTTTGGACATATATATTGTATTATACCATACTAGAGTCAGGTAACAGTCAGTGCCTGAAAGGAGTAGTTCACTTTAAGAACAAAAATTTACAGATAATGTAAATGTAATCTAATCTTGTCATCCAAGATGTTCATTTCTTTCTTCAGTCGTAAGGAAATTATGTTTTTTCAGAAAAAACATTTCAGGATTTCTCTCCATATAATGGACTTCTATGGTGCCCCCAAGTTTGAACTTCCAAAATGCAGCTTCAAAGGGCTTTAAACCATCACAGCCGAGGAAAGAAGGGTCTTATCTAGCAAAATGATTGGTTATTTTCTAAAACAAATTACAATTTATATATATATATATATATATATATATATATATATATATATATATATATATATATTATTATTATTATTTTTTTTTAACCTCAAATGCTCATCTTGTCTAGCTCTGTGTGTACTCTGTGTAGAGATTAAAAGTATATAAATTGTAAATGTTTTTTTTAGAAAATAACCAATCGTTTTGCTAGATAAGACCCTTCTTCCTCGGCTGGGATCATTTAGAGCACTTTGAAGCTGCATTAAAACTACATTTTGGAAGTTCAAACTCGGGGGCACCTTTGAAAGTAAAAAAAAAACAAAACATGCACAGACAAATCCAAATTACACCCTGTGGCGATACATTAATGTCCTAAGACATTAAACAATTGGTTTTTGCAAGAAACTGAACAGTGTTTATATCATTATTTACCTCTGATACCCAGCAATGTCCAACTGTCCAGAGCACGTGCTCAGCCTCCGGCTCATTACCTGTGTATGCGCTCTGGCGTAGTATACACACTGGAAGGGGCTGCAGACCCTTCACAATCACATGTAAGAAACCGGATATTGAGCTTGCGCTCAGGACAGTTGGACATTGCTGTGTGGTAAAAATGATATAAATACTGTTCATCCAAGTTCCATTGCATGTCATGTGACTGATAGTGATTTGGCTAGTTGATAAAAAGCTGAAAGGGAGAAAAAAACTGAGAGAGTATTGTTCTCTTAATTGTTAAAGATGCTGTATTTTCCAGTCAGATGAGCAATCATGGTGCTAACAATGCTTTTATTGTAGTTTAAAATCCTAGAGAACACAAAAAAAGAAAAAAGAAAAATCACATTAGATTATGCTATTTGCCAAATGCATAATTGTAAATGCTTTATGATGTGTCATTAAATGATATGTGAAATGAAAGAATCAATATTAGCAATTATAGCAATTTGATTTGATTTTATCTAATAACCACTGGTGTTGCTGCACAAAGTAAATTACAAAGTTGGTTTGGATTTGAGAAAACAACAACAAAAAAACCCTCCTGTGCTCATGTCACGAATAATTTAATTTGTATTATTGTTTTCTCTGTACTAGTGTGAGATTTTACTGCAGAAAATCTAGTGACTGAGGGAAACAGGATATGTTCACAAAGACAACAAATCACCAAATAACATTTAGATCAGACATTTTTTGAAAACAAAATGTCACAATTGATGTGAGCCATACCAGAAATGATAACAGATGCTTGACTGAAATATAAATGAGAAAACCGTTTGCACACTGTTGTTTTTGAATACTACAGTGATTAGATATGATTTTGCAGAACATAAATACTCTAAGAAGCAAGATTGTGCTTTTGTGTTGTTTATTTATTGCAACAGCAACATTTGGACTCAGATTATTTCTTAATGTGACCATTAAAATAACAAGTGCACACAATATTGCTCCAACATTAGACATTTAATGCTTGCCTTTGGTAAAAATAACATCAGCATTGAGTACAATGAAGAAAATATGTGGGAATATTACAGACAAGACAAGGCTCTTTAAAATGTAAATGTTTCATTTATATATTGATTTGTCTTACAGATAATAACTGATGTGTCTCATTCAGTGTAGAGTAAAATTGTAAAATCATTGAGCCAAACTTGTCTATTTCTGCTAAAGGAGTTACTTGTTATGTTAAATCACTGCCTTAAATCTTTTTTTTTTTTAACAGTCTTTCTTGATAACTTGTCTCTCAGTTGTGGCATTATGTTTTGTTTTATCCTCATTAGTGTTTTCTGAACTGTATCATCAGCATTATAGAAGCCAGCAGTAACACTGGATAGAACAGTAAACTGAGGTAATATTCTATATATACTTTAAGCAAATTCAACACCATCTCTAAAATCAGAACCATTGAAGCAATAAACACACAACCACATGGAAAAAACACTAAAGGAGGAAGTAACTCAATTACATCGTTCTGCATTTTGGTCTCTAAATTTACCACTGCAATTATGATCAGTGTTATTAGCAGAATTATTGTGAGCATCACTCCAAACAGAGAGGTAAGCGCAATCACACACATCATCACAAGTTCAGCACCCAATGCACAAAACAAAAATCGCAGGAATAATTCTGGTATATTCTGCTCCAATGATGAATAAGCTACAATTGTAATGCCAAAAGCAGCACAGCATGCAGTAAAAAAATCAGAAAAAGACTTTATGCCAGCGACTGATCCGAGAGTTATTCCTAAACCTACTGTAAATAAAAACTCTGTACCGATTTTTGCATCGTTTTCATTGTTACTTGACTTGCACATTGTGAAATACTTTAAAAATGCAGCCACAACTGTGGAGCACAGAGCCAAATTTAGTGCAAATGCAACATGTGGATTTAAGGTGTTTCTTAAAGATGCCATAAGTACCACAAGGCCAGCTAAAGTTACCAAAAAAATGATAGATTTGTCTGTCTTTTCAATAGCCAGTATAGCCGCAATCAGTGAAATGAACAAACTCCATCCAACCACTCCTGACGTGTCACACATTGCAGATGAGAACTGATTTTCTCCAAGTTTGCTGTCAATTTCACTTAATCTTTTCAAAAGCTCCAGCCTTTTTAACTGTAGCCGTTGTCTCAATACTGAGTAAAATCTGTGATCATTGAGCCAAACTAGATTGTCTATTTCTGCTATGAGAGCTGATCTTTCAATAGATTTTGGTTCAGAGTCATTTATCACATGAAATCTTCCTCCACATGCATTGATAATTTCTCCAACAATCCCTCTGGAAGCTCCTGTGGAACATTTCTGGTCATTTTGGAGCAGAAGAACAGTGCAGTACTGCAAGACATCTTCTCCCAGCAGCTCCTGGGCTCGTTTCACAATATCACACTGCTGTGATTGTTGATCTTCCAGATTCAGGACCATTAAAATGGCATGAGGTCCGGGAGACAAGAGATACAGCACAGTGAAGATCTGTTTCGCTGTGTCCTCCTCACAGAGGTTTGGTCCAGTGACCAGCATCATTTTTCGACCCTCATCTGTTATTACACGAGTCTTTACAATCTCTCTGTCCTCCTGTTTACCGTCTTTCCTTCCTGACAGAAGATCTGCAGCACTGAATCTGGACTCACCTCTGACTCCCATGATCAGGATCCTTATTTCTTCATCATGAAAAGCTGAAAAGAAAGTGAAAGAATTAAGATTTAACTTCTGCTAACTTTACAGTGTTTGTATGACAAAATTTGTTTATGTAAGCCATTTTATGTTTAACACTCTGGTGCATTTTAATCTTTTACAATGTTTGATTTTGATTTATTATTGTTGTTATTATTTTTGGGTTGTTAAATAGGCACATTTGCTTACCTATAAACTGTCATTGACTTTACATTCAGTGTTGGGCAAGCTACTTGGAAAACGTAGTGAGCTAAGCTCTTCATTAAATGACGCTTAACTACACTAAAGCTACAGCCTTGGGTAATGTAGCAAGCTAAACTACAGCAACATGGCAAAAGTAGTTTACTACATCTAAACTATTTTTTAAAATTTAATTTTTCTATTGAACCAATAGAAATCAATGCTCTCTAAGTGATCAATTAAATTGTCTACAGGCATACAAGTTCAGTTTAATTGTTTCTTCCAAACCCACTTGGCAACAAAAATCAGTATCATGTACAGGCCTGGATTTATCTCCTATTTTTGAAGGTGGTTTGGTAGCCTCGCTAACACCAAACCACGTCATGACAACGTCATGATTCGTGGTCTGGGAACCACATGTTCATTTTCTTGTATTTGAGGCGTGGTTTACGAATGCCCAGAGCCATTTATTGGGCGATACGAATGTCTATCAAATGTCTATCAATGTCTACCGGATGACGTATTGCCTTAGCCACTAATGGGGCTAGTTGATATATGAGGCTTTTGCCAAAGCCTGTTGGTAGCAGGGCAAAAACATCCTTCTTGGTTATGAAATGGTTTAATGTCAAAAGTTGCTCTTTTTTCAAAATAAACTTGCGTTCTAAACTACTTAGAACACTAAGGCTGATTCGAAAGATAACTTCGCATCTGCCGCCATGCTGGATCCATAGTTATAAACAAACTGTTTCGGTGAGTCGCATACAGTAGGTGTCATCATCTTGCTGCTCCCTCCCCGTTCTGTGATTGGTTCCCTATCTGAGGTGAAAATTTGTTCCATGGACTCCAGGCTGCCTAGCAGCGGAAAAAAATTGCCGTTTTATTGTTTTTAATAACTGAGCTGATATAAATAGCATAACATGCCATTAAAAAAACACAATATTCCATATTATCAGCTCTGGCTTTATGTCCCATTATACTCCTTTGTGGGATGGTGTCCACATACGTGGACAGTTAAATAATTTTTTAATAAAACTGAATTTAAAACAGAAAATTTAAATGGATTTCAATTTTAGCATCACATTAAAGTAAAAAAAAAAATAATAATCATAAAAAATCTAGATAATGTTTTTCATAATTCATGCATGAAGGGGTTAAACTGAGCGCCACACTTCATTCACGAGAGAGGCGGGAGAAATAATAGGTTTGACTGACATTTTGAGGAGCCAATGGCGTCAAGAGGTTTAGTGGCGGGGTGTCGGTTACTGACCCAGGATCAGTGATCAGTTGAAGTTATATTTCCGAGTTGAGCTTGAAGTCTAGAAAAAATATTTAGCTTTTAGCTTTTGTTGACGCTAACACGCTACTTGATCAAAAAAAGAGATTAGCTACTAAAATGTTATTTGATTCAGAAAAGAGCGACGCTACCACCACGCTACTGAGAAATGTAGTTACTACTTGTAGCGACGCTACTGCCCAACACTGGTTACATTACATTCATGGATGCATGGTGTTAAGTACAGTGGACACATTTGTTTCAGGTTATGGAAAGTAGCCTACAAATATCATAAGTAAAAAAGCATTATATTGTTGTTTCAAGTAAAAGGAGATCAGATACACATTTACATTACATTATACATTACCTTCAGCCTTTATAGATGTGATGTGAAATGCAAGAATCAGTGTGACAATCCATTTTGTTTGTTTCCTGTTTAGTTTCATTTTTCAGCCTAAACCCACTCTTGCTCGCTTTCCAAAATCTGTTAATTTAATATATAATCTTACAGTATTAACTAAATTTACACACAATTATTGCATTTAACAACACTGACAGACCATGTAGCTGTATCCTGTGTCTTGGTTTGTAAAGTGAAAGTTTCACTTTTATTTTCGCTCACATACTTCCTGTGTTACTAGGTCCATGTATCATCCAATCATACGTTTTTTTTTTTTGTTTTTTTTTTTAATATTGAGGGGGTTTTTTTTGTGCCAAAAAATGAAAAACAAGAATTCAGAGAAGTTTTTCCGTTCAGGGATGCAAAAATTTATAAACAGCTTGAATATTCAATTTCTACACGGGATTTAAACACCCCTTTCTGCAGCTGATTGGTCAGATAAACATCAAACTGTGCCATCATGAGTCGCTTCGCAGCTCTGAGGAGCAGAATACTAGTCGTCTGATGATGTTGCAGTTGTACAAATTAGTTGCAACTACATTTCATCTTTTTCACACTAATGAATAGCTCCACACAACCCATGTCAGGACAGAGCCTATACACTGTTCAAAATAAAGGTGCTTTACGATGCCATAGAAGAACCTTTTTTGTCTAAATGGTTCCATAAAGAACCTTTAACATCTGAAGATCCTTTCTGTTTCACAAAAGGTTCTTTGCGATGAAAGAAGGTTGTTCAGATTATAAAAAGGTAAGAAAGAGATGGTTCTTTAAAGAACTTTTGACTGAATGGTTCTTTGTGGAACCAAAAATGGTTAATCACTGTGAAGAACCTTTTGAAGCACCTTTATTTTTAAGAGTGTAGATAGGGAGTTCTTTTGTGTAGACTAGCGGTTCTCAAAGTGATTGGCGGTCTTACAACAGCCCTTCCTCTGCACCCAGCCACCAGAACTGTGCTGGTCCTCAGCCTTTGTTCCCGGCCAGGATGGTTTAATTTTTCCTCTCAAAGACTTACAATTTATGTTAATGTGTTTTACCTTCTGCAAATGAAAATAGGTGCTTGATTCGGTTATATATTCTTACTGTCACTTCACAAATTTACAATAGAATTTAGCTTTGCTTCCCAGATAGTAACAGGGTCTGGGGCAAATCTGGCTTACATTCCACACTTGTCTTTTATTCACAGTCTTGACTGCAAATGTCTGTGATTTGTTTTATTTTTGTATTTGTAATGAACTATAGATTCTGACAATATAAAAAAAACAGACTCCTGTATTCATGAAATCAATCATATCTTTGTTCAAAAACGGCTAATTTTAGTAGCTATACAGCAAATCTACAGCGCTTCCATTAGGCTATTTTTTACAAAGCTGTCAACACTGTAAACTCTGACGACATGCAATCAGTTGATGAACACCCATTCCTTTATAGACTTATGTTATTCAATAATATGTATAGAAATTATTTTATTTACAAATTTCATGTTTTCCCTGTTTTATTCGTTTAATATTCTGAAACTGGTGAAATTTTTATTTATTTTTTCAAGAAAGAATTCAACCCCCCAAAATATGAGATAAATCCAGACCTGTACATGATACTGATTTTTGTTGCCAAATTGGTTTGGAAGAGTGGTTGAATAAACAATTAAACTGAACTTTTATGCCTGTATGACTGACAATTTAATTGATCACTGAGAGAGCATTGACTTGGTATGACGTTGGTTCAATAGAAAAATGAAATTTAAAAAAATAGCTTAGATGTAGTGAACTACTTTTGCCATTGTTACGGAAGCAGACCAACGAGACAGGTAAGTGTAAATGTTAACAGGTTTATTTACAGCAGAGCAAGTTGAAGAAGATAGCGTGCAGAACCGGGTAAGTATAACAGTCCAATGTGTAATTCTTGAGGTGCAGACTGATCGGATACTGAATGATACTTTTCCTTTCCAGGAACGACGGGAGGAGAACTACTGAAGACCGACACACACACACACACACCGCTGGAGTGCGGTGAAAAGGTTTGAGTAAGGAAACGTGAAATGTGGGGTGGATACGGTACTGTGTTGGTAGCTGAAGTCTGTAGGTGACGGGGTTGACCTGTTCCACTATGGTGAAGGGGCCAACAAACCTGGGACTCAATTTCTTCGAGGGCAGGCGCAGACGGATGTCTCTTGTGGAGAGCCAGACTTTCTGCCCAAGAGTATATGTGGGACCCGGAATCCTCTTCTGGTCAGCAGTGGCTTTGGTTCTGTGCACTGCCCTTTGTAGATGATGGTGAGCCTCGTCCCAGACTCTCTCGCTCTCCCGGAACCAGTAATCCACTGCGGGCACCTGTGATGGTTCGCCATTCCAGGGGAAGAAAGGTGGTTGGAAGCCGAGCACACACTGGAATGGCGTGAGTCCTGTGGTGGGTTGCCGCAGTGAATTTTGGGCGTATTCTGCCCAACCCAGGAACTGGTTCCAGGAGTCCTGGTGACCATGACAGAATGTCCGGAGGAACCGCCCCACCTCCTGGATCTTCCTCTCCGTCTGCCCGTTGGTCTCAGGGTGGTATCCAGAGGAGAGGCTAACAGTCACACCTAGGAGTTTGAGAAATGACTTCCATACCCGTGATATAAACTGCGGTCCCCTGTCTGAGACGATGTCTTCCGGAATGCCATAGTACCTGAAGACTTTGTTGAAGAGCAGTTCGGCATGTTTCTAGAGCTGTAGGAAGACCTTTCAGGGGTATTAGTCGGCAGAATTTTGAGAATCGATCAACAATGACAAAGATACAGGTGTTACCATCAGATGAGGGGAGATCGGTCATGAAGTCAACTCCCAGGTGTGACCAGGGGCGGTTCGGCACAGGCAAGGGATGGAGTTTCCCAGCAGGCAGATGACGTGGACTCTTGGACATCGCACACTCCTTACATCCCTGGACATACCTTCTCACATCCCTTGCCATGTGCGGCCACCAGAAGCGGTCCGTCAGCAGCGAGAGAGTGTTGTTGGCCCCTGCATGTCCAGTGCCCAGAGAGGTATGCGTTGAGTGGATCAGATCTACCCGCTGGGTCCTAGGGATGAATTGGCGACCTGGTGGACAGCCCGGCGGAGATCTGGGTTCCGGAGTGGCGACAGCTGGAGGGTTCGTCCATTCAATGGGTTGAACAATGATGTTTTCAGGAAGTATGGTCGTGGGTGCGTCAGGCAAGTCGTGGGAATCATGGATGCGGGACAGAGCATCTGCTCGGGTATTCTTGGATCCTGGTCGGTAGGTTATGGTGAAATCAAACCGGGAAAAGAACAGGGACCATCTTGCCTGACGGGTACAAAGCCATTTGGCGTCTCGGAGGTACTGCAGGTTCTTGTGATCTGTTATCACCTGGAATGTATGGTTGGATCCCTCCAACCAATGTCGCCACTCCTCCAAAGCGAGTTTGATGGCAAGGAGCTCGCGGTTGCCGATGTCATAGTTCCTCTCCGCTGGGCTGAGCTTCCGGGAATAGTAGGCACAGGGATGAAGCAATGGAGGAGTACCATGACGTTGAGACAGAATACCTCCCACGCCGGTAGTAGAGGCGTCCACCTCCACCACGAAGGGGAGATCAGGGTCGGGATGTGTCAGAAGAGGTGCTTGAGTAAATGCTTCCTTGAGGCTCTGGAAGGCTGCGGCTGAGTCAGGGGTCCAGAGCAGGGTTCGCGGTTTCCCTTTGAGCAGACTGGTAAGTGGAGCAGTGATGATGCTGTAGTTTTTGATAAACTGGCGGTAGAAATTTGCGAAACCTAGAAATCGTTGAAGCTCTTTGATGGTAGTGGGTTCTGGCCAGGACACAACTGCAGACACCTTCCTCTCGTCCATACGGACCCCCTTCTGGTCTATGACGTATCCAAGGAAGTGTACTGCCGATAGGTGAAACGAACATTTCTCCGCCTTGATGTACAGGTGGTGTTCCCGTAGTCTTTGAAGGACCTCCGCAACGTGGAGGCGATGTTCGGCCTCACTCCGGGAGTAGATCAAAACATCGTCTATGTAGACGATGACGAAGTGGTGCAGAAACTCCCGGAGTACCACGTGGATGAAGTACGGAGGGGGAATACGGAGGGGGCGTTGACCAATCCATAGGGCATGACCAGGTACTCGTAGTGGCCAGTAGGGGTCACGAAGGCAGTCTTCCACTCGTCCCCCTCACGTATTCTCACGAGGTTGTACGCGCTGCGGAGGTCCAACTTTGTAAACACCTTGGCTGTGCGTAGTTGCTCGAGGGCCGCAGGGACGAAAGGAAGGGGATATCGAAACTTGACGGTACCTTGGTTGAGTATGCAATAATCAATACATGGCCGCAGCCCTCCATCCTTCTTTGCAACAAAGAAAAAGCTGGATGCTGCAGGTGACGTTGATGGCCGGATGTAACCCTGATCGAGAGCCTCCTGTATGTACTCCTCCATTGCCTTGGTCTCCGGAAGCGACAGTGGGTAGATCTTACCTCTGGGCATTGGAGCATCCGGAACTAGGTCAATGGCGCAGTCCCATGGCCGATGTGGCGGTAGCTGGGAAGCTCTCTTGGGGCAAAAGACGTCCTAAAATGACGAATAGACTGCGGGAATCTGGACTGACTGTTTCTCGACAGGACTTTCAACTGATGTGACGTTGACAGGTAACAGCTTGTGGTTTGGACGTGGAAGATCTGGAAAGCAGTGTTCGGCACATCCCTTTCCCCACTTAGTTACTTCTCCTGTGCCCCAAGAGAGGATGGGATCATGTCTAACCAGTCACGGGCGCCCCAAGATGAGATCCATAGTGGCTCCCTCCAGAACCGGAAACTGAATCTCCTCACGGTGTAGGACTCCAATCTGGAGGATGATGGGTTCACATTTCCGGTGAATTCGAGTCCGTGAGTTGATCTGGTTGGTTATGGGTTGAATCTGGTAGATGGTGGCTGAGGCTTTAGTGCGTAGCTGGAGCTGGCGACAGAGGGTGTCCAAGATGAAATTTCCCGCTGACCCGGAGTCGATGAGGGCTGCGACTGTAACACAAGAGGCTTGGGTGGTTAACTGAACATTGGTAGTCAGAGGGTGCATGTTATCCAATTCAGAACGTATTACACTCACCAAAGATCGTATAGGGCGTAGAGGACAGTTGAGACGGACGTGCCCCGCAGCCCCACAGTACATGCAAAGACCCCGGGTCAGCCTTCTCTGTCGCTCAGCTGCCGAGATTTTTCCTGACTCCAGGATCATTGGTTCTGGTTCTGGAGGGCTGGCGGTTGTTACTGGTCGGAGGAGTGCAGCAGTGGTGGAGTGTTCTTGGTAGGACTTTAGACGATCAGAACAACGAAGTGACTGCTGAATGAATTTCTCCAATCCCATAGAATCATCCAAAGCAGCTAACTGCATCCCGAGATTGGGTTCTAGACCGAGCCAGTACGTGGACAGTAACGATCGCTCATTCCATCCGCTGGCAGCGGCCAAAGTGCGAAAACGCAGGGAATAATCTTGAGTCGTCATACTTCCCTGTTTCAGATGATACAGTTGTTCTCCTGCGGATACTTCTGCATCAGAACGTCCGAAAACCTCTTTAAAATGAGCGACGAAGGTCTGGATCGATTGGGTTGCCGGCCCGGCCTGCTGATATAACGTATCAGCCCATTTGAGAGCTGGTCCGGTAAGCAGAGACGTGATGAAGGCAATTTTCGCTGAATCTGTGGGATAGAGAGCAGGTTGCATTGTGAATATCAATGAACATTGTAACAGAAATTCGCTGCACTCCTCCGCCCCGCCAGAGTAGGGCGCTGGTCGGACCATGGGACTGGAATTGACGGGAACCGAAGAAGTGCTGGGTGCCGGTGGTGCTGTGGGACGAACTGAAGCTGGGATGGTGGCATGACTAGCCAACAACACCTTCCTGAGTGAGTCTACCAGCTCTTGGAATGGATCTGGATTGCTCATGCTGATCGCTGTCTTGGTCCGGGCTAACTGTTACAGAAGCAGACTAACGAGACAGGGAAGTGTAAATGTTAACAGGTTTTAGGTACTTTTCCTTTCCAGGAACGACGGGAGGAGAACTGCTGAAGACCGGCACACACACACACCGCTGGAGTTCGGCAGACAGACTTATGGCTGACACACCGCTGGCTGGAGACAGAGACTTGACTTCAAACTGGAACAGAATGAGATTACAGGTAAGTATCAGAAGGTAAGGATCAAGGTAGGTTTAGTTGAGGATTTGTGAACACAAGAGTGAAGCACAATGAGTCCGCTTCGTGCAAACGTGCCTGGACGATGAGTGGTGTGTTGTGGTGATCTTTTATGGTGCGTGGTTGATTGAGTGCAGGTGCGTGATAATCAGAATTCAGGTGATTGTGATCTGGGCGTGATTGTGGGTGCAGAACCTGACCAATCCGTAACAGCCATGATGCTGTAGCTTAGCTTGCTACATTACCCAAGGCTGTAGCTTTAGTGTAGTTAAGCTTCATTTAATGAGGAGTAACTATTAGCTACATTTTAAAAAGTAGCTTGCCCATAACTGCAAGTTTTACATTTTGCTGCCAATTATAAAAATGTAATCAGTGTATTAAGAGGCTACATCCCATTAAACTGATCTGATGTGTGTTGGTCTGCCTGACCCCTCTTTGTTTGGAATAATTTTAAGTTACTCTGCCTTATTTGGGAAAGATGGCCTACAGTAGCCTTAAGTTCTCATTTTCTACAATAAACAATTGGTGGTTCTTCAAGATCTTGACTGTAGCCTATTTCTACATTTTCTTTCAATAGAATTAATTTAGAGTTAGTTTCATTTCAACAAATGGTGCAAACTCTGCTAGATTATAGATAAAAGATTACCATTCCCCTGCCATTCTGTGATCGGTAGATCATGATCTTGGTGATCGGCCCCAAAAATGCTGATCGGAGCATCTGTAATATATATATATATAATTATTCTTTTGTTTTTGCCACTTCATGAACGGAAACCAAAAGGGAAAATAAAACAACTGAAAACAGCCAATATAAGAACTCAGTGACGTATATAATATTTAATACTCATCCGCTTGGATGCACACAGTGTTACATCTTTGCTCGTGGGTAGTGAGTTTTGCAGTCAGATTGTTTTAGCCAATCAGCTGAGCCATAAACACCATGTGACTAATGACTCTGGTAAATAAATGCCATCATGGCAACACTGATTGGTTAATAACATCACAAACTTTCACACTAGCCTCCAACAACAAAACAAGTTATAATAACTAATTAAACATTGCTTAAATTATCATTTTAAATATTGCTTTCAGGAAATTGTTAATCAGAATCCACAACTCCTCAAGTCATCAATAGAGAATGATGCTTTTCACAGTCAAGACACAGAATGTCCAACCATCATTAAAGAACCACAAAATAATGCTGGATAAAACAAGTACGATCCAACCAGGTATTCAATACATACCTTAAGAAAACCTAACAACATCTCTAAAGTCAGAACACCTGAACCAATAAACACACAACCACATGAAAAACACACTGAAGGAAGAAGTAAGTGGACTAAAGTGTTTTGCATGTTGGGATCTAAATTGTTAGATGCAATTACAATCATGATTATTATCAAAATAATTGTGAGTGTCACTCCAAACAGAGCTTTGAGAACAATCACACACAACATTGAGAGTTCAGCACCTACCGCACAAAACAGAAAAAACAAGAATAATTCTCGGACATTCAGTTTTTTTAACTCAAATGATAAACTTAAAAATGCAAAAGCACCATTTGTGACTCCAAAAGCAGCACAGCATGCTATAAAAACATCAGACAAGGTCTTTACACTAGCGATTGATCCAAGAGTCACTCCTAAACCTAGTGTAAATAAAAACTCTGTTCTGATTTTGTGACTTGACTTGCGCATTGGGAAGTACCTTATAAAGGCAGCTGCGACTGTGCAGCACAGAGCCAAATTTAGTGCAAAAGCAACATGTGGACTCAAAGCGTTTCTCAAAGATGCCATAAACGTCACAAGTCCAGCTAAAGTTGCCTCAAGAATTAACACGGTGTGCTTCCGTTCAGTAGCCAGAACAACCGCAATCAGTGAAACAATCAAACTCCATCCAACCACTCCTAAAGTGTCAGGTATTGCAGATGAATCCTGCTTTTCTCCAAGTTTGCCGTCTATTTCTTTTAGTCTTTGTAAAAGCTCCAGCCTTTCAGCTTCTAACTGTTGAGTTTGATTCAGTGCTGTGTAAAATTGGTCACTATTAAGCCAAACTATCTTGTCTATTTCTGCTACCAGAGCTGCGGTTTGAGCAGGATTTGGTTCAGAGTCACTTAACATGTGAAATCTTCCTCCACATGCGTTGATTAATTCTCTGGAGGCTCCTGTGAGATGTTCCTGGCGATTTAGGAGCAGAAGAACAATGCAGTATTGCAGGACTTCTGCTCCTAGAAGCTCCTGGGCTTGTTTCACAATATCACACTGTTGGGATTGTTGATCTTCCAGATTCAGGACCATTAAAATGGCGTGAGGTCCTGGAGAAGAGAGAAACAGCGCTGTTGTGAAGATCTGTCTCGCTGTGTCCTCCTCACAGAGGTTTGGTCCAGTGACCAGCATCATTCTACGACCTTTGTCTGTTATTACTGGAGTCTTTACAATCTCTCTGTCCTCCTGTCCACCGTCTTTCCTTCCTGACAGAAGATCTGCAGCACTGAATCTGGACTGGCCTCTGGTTCCCACAATCAGGATCCTCAGAGCCTCATCATGAGAAGCTGAGTGGTAAAGTTAAAGATGGAATCAGAAACTATTATTTGAAATAAAAGTGAATGATCTGCTATGACAAAATTATTTATGTATAATTGCAATGTTTATTTCTTTACTGTGGTTAACTAGACACATTTGCTTACCTACAAACTGCCACTTGATTTGTATTTCAACCATAAATACATAGTGTTCAGTACAATGGACACATTTACTTTCAGTTATGGAAGGTAGACTACAAATATGATAAGTTAAAGTTAAAAAGAAATCAGATACACACTTACATTACATTATACATTACCTTCAACTTTTATAGATGTAATGTGAAATGCAAGAATCAGTGTGAGGATCCATTTCGGTTGTTTCCCTTTAACTTTCATTTTTCAAAAATAAACCCACTCTTGCTCGATTTCTAAATCTGTTAATTTAATATATAATCTTACAATATAAACTAAATATATGAAGCATCGTTATTACTTAAAGCACGATCGTTTCATTTAACAACACTGACAGACAGTGCTAATGAATCCTGTATCTTTGTTTGAAAAGTGAGTTTCACTTTTATTTCCGCTAGCGTGCTTCTTGTGTTACAGGCAGTTATATTTAGCACTAAGTCGTACTCCCATTTAATGAATAATAATATAACGTAAAAAAAGCCGACCAACTTGAGCGAGGTGGCTTTTGAACCAACTTCATTTAGTGAGTATAAAATAAAATATAGCAGCAATATCACCGCAGTGGCTTGAAACTGGACGGATAAGTTTGACTCTACTCTAAAACCAATCAGAACGTTCAATTCTGCCGCAAGGCATGTTTTCTAACCAATCATGTTTCCCGTTTCGGCTCAGGGGGCGGGACATAACGGTGTCTTCTATATCATTAACGTCCAACTGAGCTTTTGACAGGAGAACGCGGCTCAGTAAATAAAATATTGCTTTTCCCAGCAAAATATTACGGAAATGTCAATATATACTAACCGAGAAACACTTTATACAACAGCTTTTAAGAAATTATGTCGTGTGTTGCGTATGTATAACAGTTGTTTATAAACAGAAGTTGCGATGCTCTTTTGAATCTGTTCCATCAGAACAGAAAAACGGTTTAATTTGTTTCGCGATTCACTGTGAATCACTTACGGAATCATTTTAATAATATTTTTTTTTTCTAAATACATTAACGCGATACTGTAGAACACAAATAACACTGAATGAAGTGGAATATTTACAGTATCCAAACCAGAGAAGATCTTTATTGAGTTCAACAGTTGTATATATTCAGCGTATTAATGTCTCGCACCAGGTAAAGCCATTCTCCAAAGAGTTTCAAAACATTAACACTTACCAAAAACATTTAAAACAGAATGACTTTACAATGGTTTGGACATATATATATATATATATAT
>NC_133385.1:5006373-5104183 GCF_049309525.1 Garra rufa
AGAGTCAGATAACAGTCAGTTATAGGAGTAGTTCACTTTGAGAACAAAAATTTGCATAATGTACTCACCCCCTTGTCATCCAAGATGTTCATGTCTTTCTTTCTTCAGTCTTAAGGAAATTATGTTTTTTGAGGAAATTTCAGGATTTCTCTCCATATAATGGACTTCTATGGTGCCCTCGAGTTTGAACTTCCAAAATGCAGCTTTAAAGGGCTCTAAATGACCACAGCTGTGGAAAGAAGGGTCGTATGTAGCAAAACAATTACTAAAACAAATTACAATTTATATATTTTATATATATATTTTTAATTTCAAATGCTTGTCTTGTCTAGCTCTGTGTGCTCTGTGTAGCGATTAAAAAGTATATCAATTGTAAATGTTTTTAAGAAAATAACCAATCGTTTCACTAAGACCCTTCTTCCTCGGCTGTGATCGTTTGGAGCCCTTTGAAGCTGCATTTAAACTGCATTTTGGAAGTTGAAACTCAGGGGCACCATAGAAGTCCATTATATGGAGAGAAATCATGAAATGTTTTCCTCAAAACATATTGTTTCTTTACAACTGAAGAAAGAAAGACATGAACATCTTGGATGACAAGGGGGTGAGTACATTATCTGTAAATTTTTGTTCTGAAAGTGCAGTATTACCATCAATATGTAAGCCGCTTTCATATTATTATTATTATTTACAGTTTCTAAATTGTATCATATCTCTTTTAAAAAAACATTTTGTGGTGAATTTCACTAAATTTAGCGATATGGAGACATCTAGACATCTAGAATGTGTCTGAGATAGACCATAAACAATAACAGTGCTGCAAATTTTGCCTCAAAATTCAACATTGTGTAATTTCCTTCAGTGTAAATAACAAGGGAGGTAAATGAAGCAAAAATCCATCCTATGATTCCAACTGTTCCTCCTAAAGTTTCATATATTACAGAAAAGTGCTAATTTTCTTCATACAAATCATGAGTGGCCTTGTCTCAATACTGAGTCAAACCCATCACCATTGAGGTAAACTAACTTTGTCTATTTCTGCTACAAGAGCTGTAGTTTGAGCAGGTTTTGTTTTAGAGTCTCTTATGGAGTGAAGTCTTCCTCACACTGTTGTGATTGTTGATCTTCCAGATTCAGGACCTTTAAAACGACATGAGTCCCCGGAGACCTTTGATTCCCACAATCAGGATCTTCACTTCATCATCATGAGAAGATAGAAGAGAAATTGAAGCACAATGCGATGAAGAAAAACATTTGCCAGTGCATGGGGTAAGAAAAATAAGTTAAAGATATATTCTTTAAAAATAATTATTGTTCAAATCACTGGCCTTCTTTTAAGGGTGTTTAGGTGTCTTTTGGTGGAAAACATTAAGTGCTGATTAAGATTTTTCTTTTTCTTTTTTGTAGTGTTTGTATACAACAGCATTAACACCAAGTGCCATTGATTCTCATATGTCATGTGACTGATAGTGATTTGGCTAGTTGATAAAAAGCTGAAAGGGAGAATAAAATAGAGAGTATTGTTCTCTAAATTGTTAAAGATGCTGTATGTTCCAGTCAGATAAACAATCATGGTGCTAACATTGCTTTTATTGCAGTTTAAAATCCCAGAGAACACAAACTGAAAAAATAAATCACATTGGATTAAACTATCTGCCAAATGCATAAATGTAAATGCTTTATGATTTGACATTAAAACAGGAACTTAGGTTTGAATTATTGTAAAAAAATATAGTTACTGTAATATAATCCCTCCCTATAGTTAAATGATTGATTAGTTGAAGAGAGCAAATACTACCTATGGAAGATGAGATGTGAAATGCAAGAATCAATATTAGCAACTAATTTGTTTTTATTTTATTTGACTTCATATTATAACCACAGGTGTTGTTGCACAAAGTAAATTACAAAGTTGGTTTTGATTTGAGAAAACAACAACTAAAAAAAAAAATCATGTCATGAATAATTTAATTTGTATTATTGTTTTCTCTGTACTTGTGCGAGATTTTACGGCAGAAAATCTAGTGAATAAGGGATACAGGATAATATGTTGAAGCAAATCATTCGCAAAGACAACAAATCACCAAATAACATTTAGATCAGACATATATTGAAAACGAAATGTCACAATTAATGTTAGCCATATCAGAAACGATTGCAGATGCTTGACTGAAATATCAATGAGAAAACACAGTTTGCACACTATTGCTTTTGAATATACAGTGATTAGATATAAATGATTTTGTAGAACATAAATACTCTAAGAAGCAAGATTGCGATTTTGCGTTGTTTATTTATTGAAAGCTGAAAGCAGTGAAATTAATCAGGATCGATTCTAGACTTCACTAGATCTTTAAAAACACTTATTGCAAGAATCATCTAAATGTAATGAAGATATAATATCAAAAACTTGTATGGAATTGTTATTTAGAATTACTAGATTGAGGTGAATTTCATGAATTTTATGAGTTCTAGTATGGGACCACAAGTGAGGACAGAATACAATTTATTGAAAGAGCAATGTTTGGACTTTGAACATTAAAATAACAAGTGCACATAATATTGCTCCAACATTAGAACTGCCATGCCTTTCTTTAGTGAAAATAACATCAGCATTAAGAAAAAATATGTCTGTATATTACAGACAAGACAAGGTTTCATTTACATATTGATTTGTCTCTCAGATAATAACAGTTGTGTCTCATTCAGTGTAGAGTCAAATTGTGATCATTTGATCCAAACTTGTCTATTTCTGCTAAATGAGTTACTTGGTATATTAAATCTGCCTTAAATCAGTCTTTCTTGATAACTTGTCTCTCAGTTGTGCCATTGTGTTTTGTTTTATCCACATTAGTGGTTTTCTGAACTGTATCATCAGCATTAAAGAAGCCAACAGTAACATTGGATAGAACAGTAAACTGAGGTAATATTCTATATATACTTTAAGCAAATTCAACACCATCTCTAAAATCAGGACCATTGAAGCAATAAACACACAACCACATGGAAAAAACACTAAAGGAAGAAGTAACTCAATTACATCGTTCTGCATTTTGGTCTCTAAATTTACCGCAGCAATTATGATCAGTGTTATTAGCAGAATTATTGTGAGCATCACTCCAATCAGAGAGGTAAGCGCAATCACACACATCATCACAAGTTCAGCACCCAATGCACAAAACAAAAATAGCAGGAATAATTCTGGTATATTCTGTTTTTGGAGCTCCAATGATGAATCAGAAGCTGCAATTGTAACGCCAAAAGCAGCACAGCATGCAATAAAAAAATCAGAAAAAGACTTTATGCCAGCGACTGATCCGAGAGTTATTCCTAAACCTACTGTAAATAAAAACTCTGTTCTGATTCTCCCATCGTTTTCATTGTTACTTGACTTGCACATTGTGAAATACTTTAAAAATGCAGCCACAACTGTGGAGCACAGAGCCAAATTTAGTGCAAATGCAACATGTGGACTCAAGGTGTTTCTTAAAGATGCCATAAATACCACAAGGCCAGCTAAAGTTACCAAAAAAATTATAATTTTGTCCGTCTTTTCAATAGCCAGTATAGCCGCAATCAGTGAAATGAACATACTCCATCCAACCACTCCTGACGTGTCACACATTGCAGATGAGACCTGATTTTCTCCAAGTTTGCTGTCAATTTCACTTAGTCTTTTCAAAAGCTCCAGCCTTTTTAACTGAAGCTGTTGTATCAACACTGAGTAAAATCTGTGATCATTGAGCCAAACTAGATTGTCTATTTCTGCTATGAGAGCTGATCTTTCAGTAGATTTTGGTTCAGAGTCACTTATCACATGAAATCTTCCTCCACATGCATTGATAATTTCTCCAACAATCCCTCTGGAAGCTCCTGTGGAACATTTCTGGTCATTTTGGATCAGAAGAACAATGCAGTACTGCAAAACTTCTGCTCCCAGCAGCTCCTGGGTTCGTTGCACAATATCACACTGTTGTGATTGTTGATCTTCCAGATTCAAGACCATTAAAACGGCATGAGGTCCGGGTGATGAGAGATACAGCATAGTGAAGATCTGTCTCGCTGTGTCCTCCTCACAGAGGTTTGGTCCAGTGACCAGCATCATTCTACGACCCTCATCTGTTATTACCGGAGTCTTTACAATCTCTCTGTCCTCCTGTCCACTGTCTTTCCTTCCTGATAGAAGATCTGCAGCTCTGAATCTGGACTGACCTCTGGTTCCCACAATCAGGATCCTCACTTCATCGTCATCATGAGAAGCTGGAAGAGAAAGTGAAACCATCAGTGCCAGTGGAGTAAGAAAAACGAACTAAAATATATTCTCTGAAAACAATTTTTTTTTCTCAAGAATCTCTGAGAAATCAAATATTCCCTGGCAAAAATGTTTTACAACTCAATACTTCATTAATTTAAAAATTGCCAAGGTGACCGGCAGAAGAAAACGTGAATACCAGAATAAAAATAACATTTCCTTACAAAGGATCATAATGTGAGGAAAGCACTTATTTATTTTCAACTGAGTAAAAACTGAGGATAATTTGTTTTGTAAAATTAGTGACAAACATCATTGGGTCAGATGTTACAACACTGGCATGGCAAGTTTTATGAGAAGCTAGAAAGAAAAATGGATGCATGGGCATTGTCTACTGTAGGTAAATACTGTATCAACGGATAAAAGATACATTGCATTGAATAAAAGCATTTGCCAAATGTAAATATTTTTTTCTTTGGCATTTCTGCAAGGTTTACATTATAGTTACATTAACAAAAACATTAATCCCTGGCCAAATAGTTGAGGAGATTGGATACTAACCTTCTGAAGATGAGATGTGAAATGCTAGAGTCAATATGAGCAGCCTGTTTAGTTTTATCTTGGTAAATTTCATCTTTTAATCTGAGGTATTTCTCATAAAACCAGTCACATTGAGTTTAAGTTGAAAATACAAACACATCTGGGTTTGGACTCCCAATGCTCATTATAAACGTTCTTTATCAACTCAGGGGTTGGTGGTAAGTTTATGTTTAATTCTGGCTGTGAACCTCACACCTTCATTTACACAGCTTACAATCACATATACATCAGCTAGATTTACTTTCCTGCTAAAGCTCAAGAGATCATTATGGAAATATGAATGATTTAAACTACACACTGTTTAATTACTCCTTCGGTTGAAACGTTTGAATTGTTTTCTATGTTCTATTGTGAGTAAAATATTTAATGAGATTTGCAAGTAATTGCTTTCTGTTTTTATAGTAAAGTTTTTGGAATTGGGGTTGTAATAATATATGTAATAATTGTAATAATAATATAACAGCCATTTGAGAACGATTCCTTATATTTCAGTTCTCTGCCAAAAGATATGAAGGATGTAAACACATTTACTCAGCAAGAAGAAATACTAGAGGACTGCTTGAAAGAAAACACCAATAAGCAAGTTGTTACCAACGCGGTCTCTGTGGCTTCTTCTGACCGCTGCCAGCGGAACCCATCGCCGGACTTTTAACTCCATTTCCCATCAGCCCGTACCTGGGACTCGCACTTCCGGTTCCGGGTTGGCCGGGTCACTTCCTCTTGGCGGCCATTTATAGACTCACTTCGCGGGCGTTTCCTCGCAAAGTTTTGGCTAGTCTTACTAACAATCCTGAGCGTTTACCTTGTGTTTGATCTTTTGTTACCGACCGGACTGTTTATTCCCCTTTGTGATTCTTACCGCCTACCCTCGACCCCTGGCCTGGATTTCACTATGCTTTCGGGATTATCTACATTGCTCCGTTTGTTGATGATAGACTGTGCCTGTTTGACTACGCCTACAATAAAGCGGTTGCACATGGATCCCCTGCCTCCGACTCAGTTAATGGAGGGCTCACAGAAAACTTAACTGACTTCGGATCCAGCGACCGCCCCTGCTACAATGCAACAGCTCACCACAGAACTATCCGCTCAAGCCACGGCACTCCGCAATCAACAACAACAACTGGATCGCCTTGCTGATGTCACTGGGCAGCTGGTAAGAGCACTTCAAGGCTTGCAGTTGATGGCGCCGCCCGCCTCTTCTCCCCCGATACCACCACCGCCTATAACTCCACCTGTTACGGCCAGTCCTTGCTGGCGTTTCCTGAAAAGTTAGATGGCAACCCAACTAAATGCAAGGGCTTCCTCCATCAATGCTCGTTGTCAGTTAATCAACAACCGCATCTGTACCCATCCGATGAGAGCAAAATTGCCTTCCTCTTCTCTATACTCTCAGGAAGGGAGTTGGATTGGGCCACGGTGGTCTGGCATCTCGATCAACCTTCCCTTACCTCTTTTTCCCATTTCCTGCAGAGGTTTAAGGAGGTTTTTCAACCTAGCTCGGAGAGTGGCGAGGCTGGGAGGCAACTCATGGCACTACGGCAGGGCAGGAGAACCGCGGCGGATTGTGCTCTGACCTTCCGCACCCTCCCAGCCCAAAGTGGATGGAACGATGGGCCACTGAAGTTGCACTACCGCCGGGGCCTTCAACCTGACCTGCAGGTAGAGCTGGCCTGCCAGGACGAGAACCTCACGTTGGACCAGTACATCGATCTCTCTATCCGGGTCGACAACATCTTGAGAGCTCGTAAACCAGGCCGTCCGCTCACCAAAACATCTCTGACTATGCACCCCACTGAGGCCGCCCCCGAACCCATGCAGCTTGGGACCACCAAATTAAATGTGGAGAAGAGGGAGAGACGACTCCGGGGAAATCTGCGTCTATATTGCGGTCAGGCAGGACATATTCGGGCTAACTGCCCCACACTCCCTCCACTCCAATCCACCTCGGTGAGTAGCCCCGCTACTTCTACCAGCTGTTGTTATGTACCAAACTACAGTATATGAATCACGTCATTGAAACTTCTGCCTTAATTGACTCTGGTGCTGCTGGTAACTTCATTGACTCAGACTTCGTGACTGCTAATCATATTACCACTCTCTCTTGTGCCTCCCATGTATCAGTGGCCGCCGTCGACGGGCGACCACTAGGATCCGGAAAGGTCTACCAAACCACTAACGACCTCTCACTGTTCATCAAACCCGGACACCAGGAGACCATTCGCTTCTTTCTCCTCGCATCACCCCAATCACCCGTCATTCCCAGCATGGACCATCTATCGCCTGGGCCGAACGCATCATTACACGATGGTCACCTCGCTGCCGACAGCACTGCCTCCGAACCGGGATTAGGCCAGTAACCGCCCAGGAGAGCCAACCTCATCCCTCCGCCATACCCTCCGAGTATCAGGATCTGTTAGAGGCCTTCAGTCGTACTCAGGCTTCCCAGCTACCTCCACACTGGCCAGGGGACTGTGCCATCGACCTGTAGCTTCACCCCCCCCCCCCGGGGTCGAGTTTTCCCCCTGTCTCAGGCTGAGTCCATGGCCATGAACTCGTACATCCAGGAGTTTGCTAAAGGGTTCATCGTCCCGTCCACTTCACCGGCCTCTGCAGGATTCTTCTTTGTTAAAAAGAAGGATGGTGGCCTTCGTCCTATTATTGATTATCGTGGACTCAATGAGCTGACTATCAAATATCGCTACCCACTCCCACTAGTCCCGTCTGCTCTGGAACAATTACGCTCTGCCAGAATTTTCAACCAAACAGGACCTGCGCTCCGCCTATAACCTAATTAGAATCAGAGCAGGTGATGAGTGGAAAACTGCCTTCTCTACAACTTCGGGGCACTATGAAAAACGGGTCATGCCCTTCGGCCTGGCCAACAGTCCGTCCTGTTTTCAAGCCTTTATCAACGAGGTCTTCAGAGACATGTTAAATTGATGGGTCATCGTCTACATAGACGACATTCTCATTTATTCCAACTCCCTCACTGAACATATCAAGCACGTCCAGTCGGTACTACAGCGTCTCATCTCTCATCAGCTGTACGCGAAGGAGGAGAAATGCAAGTTTCACTTGAACAAGATTTCCTTCCTCGGCTACGTCATTAGTTCAGAGGGGGATGCGATGGATGAGAGGAAGGTGAGCGCAGTACTCAATTGGCCTCGTCCCAACACCCTTAACCCCCTGGGGTTGAAAAACGCCCTGGGGCGTTTTGAGGCAGTTTCCGAAAAGGAACTTCAATTGCTCTGTCATTTATGATTGTAAATATAAAAGCAGTATATCAATCAAATCTGTAAAGGGTCTACTCTTATTTGTATACACTCACAAAATCAAAAAAAAAAAAAAATGTGATTTTGCAAAATAAAGAAAACAAAAAGGGTGTGCTGTCTGACGCGTTGATCTCCGTGATCTTCATTCAGAAACGCGTCATTAAAACAGACTATAACTCAGTCAATACACAACACAGAGACATGAGCAATATGTCTAGAGAAAGCTTGATATGTATGCTTTTAAACTAAGTAAGTTTTACCGAAAACAAATATTCTGTGATAAAATAATCAATATGAAACCAACACGATGTGAGGTCTCTCTGGTCTGCTTCATTATTTTATAATTAGATCACGCCAAAGAGTTGTTCGCTTTTCATATTCAAATGTCCACGTGAGGGTGCCGCGCCAAAAGTAGACGCCCCCATCACGGTAAACAAAGCAGAAACGTCTTTCAAGTTAGTCCTTTCTGGAAGAAGACGCTGTCAGGAATAAAACTTGCTTCAGAAGATGAACATTATGTGAGACACAGTGCAATCCAGCAGAGGAGATATTTACATGAGTAAGTTTTTTTTCTTTTATTAGCCTACTTGTTAGTTATTACTGTGAAAGAATGTGCAAACATTTTACCAGTTAAGACTTTTTGCCAACTATAATTCCTGAGTACAGCAAGTGAAACATATAAAGTACGTTTCATTTCACTGCATCTAAATGCCTCACGATGCCAGGATGTTTTTAATAGTCTATTCAATAAAGAATGATGCCATATAAAGGTTACAATGTTTCTACATGTATTGCTGCTACCTAGTTTCTTTGTATTCTATAATAAACACAAAGCATGCTTATGTTTATGATAGTATAAGATCATATTATTTATTTAGTTATTAATGTATCTTACAACAATAGGATGTAATATAAGGGTTTACACTGAGTGTATGTTTAGACAATATGTATTAGTAATACTGTGTTCTCGAATGGATGTTTTACACGATAAACAATTATTATTAGTTTCTCAGATATAAAATGTCCTTTTTACGTTTGTATGCGTGGGTCTATGACTACAAAAACATAATATATATATAAATAAATAGTATGATGCTGCTGATATTAACATGCTCACAGATGTTTTGTTTTTGTTTTTTAGTGATCGGAAACCTGCTCAACACATGAATCCTGCTGACATTTACTTTAGTCTCCTCAAACTGTTTTCCTGAGAGCACTGTACCATCTTCAGATGTTAAAGAAGTTCACAAGTGAATCTCAAGTTATTTTGCCTGATAAATAAATCAAAATAAGCTACAAACATATGTTGTCCTTATATTCCTCCTTCATTCATTCTTTTGTTCCCTCAAACATCTGACTGAATAACTAATAATGCGGCTCATTATGCAGGTCTTTGTCTTCTCAGGTGTGAATCACAGCATTATTCATGATGATTCACGCCTTCTTCGAATACAGCCATTCTAAACAAAAAGTGTCTTCAAAAATTTAAATCAATATACCGTTTTGTGTAAACAAGTGAATGAGATGATTTTCACATAATTTGATATAAAAAAAACTAGCCCAACACATCCAGTTCTCAAAAGTCTTGTGAACAAATATTATGTATGTGTTTCATGACTTTATTTCAGTGACTTAAAAAAATTAGTTTTTCAATACGCATGCATAAACGTTGTTTTCTCAAAAACACAAACATGTACATTCATGTTGCTTACATATTATTGTAGCCCAATTTGTGCTGATTACAATGTAATCAGATTTAGGCCATTCATATGTTTTTAAGATACTGAAAAAAAGCATAAATGTCAGGGCATGTCAAAACTTCTTCAGAGCCCCAAAACACCCTCAGACCCCAGAGGGTTAAGGAACTCCAATGCTTCCTCGGGTTTGCCTGTGGCGGGTCCCCTTACCGCCATGGTGAAGAAGGGAGCCACCCGTCTCTCCTGGTCCCACTCTGCTCTGCAGGCCTTCGACGACCTTCGTCATTGGTTCACCACAGCACCCATTCTCCATCACCCAGATCCAGAGAAACCCTTCGTAGTGAAAGTGGATGCTTCAAGTACTGGGGTCGGAGCTGTATTTTCCCAACGACACGGAGAACCGCCGAAGATGTTCCCGTGCACCTATTATTCCCACAAACTCACTTCCACAGAAAGAAATTACAATGTGGGTAACCGCGTACTGTTGGCTATCAAACTAGCCCTAGAGGAGTGGCGTCACTGGCTGGAGGGTGTGAAATACCCCTTCATTGTGCTCAGATCACAAGAACTTAGAGTACCTACATTCTGCCAAGGTCTTAAACCACCGCCAGGCCATGTGGGCATTGTTCTTCATCCGCTTCCATTTTCAGGTCTCGTATCGTCCCGGCACCCAGAATACCAAGGCGGACGCCCTATCACGCATCCACGAACATGTGCCGCGCAATGCTCCAGCCGAATCCATCCTGCCCACCATGGTTATGGTCGCTCCTGTATCATGGGACCTCGAGTCTTTCGGGTTTGAGTCGTTCGTTCATCACGTGACAGCCCCATACGCTTTACCTATGCTGCCTGAGCCGGAAACCGAATTGATTAGTTCATCTCTCGAGTCTTTCGGGTTTGAGTCGTTCGTTCATAGTTGCGCAATTGCGCATGCGCGACTGAACGAATCACTCCTTGAGACGACTCGTTCTTCCCGAGTCACATTAAAGATGAACGAATCATTCAAAAACGACCCATCACTAATGGAAACCGCTGAGCTCCTATGCAACTGGGTGTTCAGGATTTCACGGCCTCCCAGAAGACATTGTTATGGATCGCGGTCCCCATTTCACCTCACGTCTCTGGGCCAGCTTCTTTCGCCTCCTTGGCATTAACGTGAGCCTTACCTTCGGCTACCACCCGCAGGCCAACGGACAGGCCGAAGGGCTGAACCAGGAAGTGATTCGCTTCCTCCACTCGTACTGTTCCAACCATCAGGAGGACTGGAGCAGCTACTTGTTCTGGGCCGAGTATGCCCAGAACTCCCTGCGCAAACCCACCACCAACCTCACCCCGTTCCAGTGCATTCTCGGCTATCAACCACCCTTGTTCCCCTGGATCGGGGAACCCTCCGATCTACCCGCAATCAATTCCTGGTTCCAGCAGAGCGAGGAGACATGGAACCAAGCCCACGTCCACCTGCAGGGGGCCATCCGTCACACACTGTTTGACGAATGGACAGGCTTACGGGTCGCTCGCCTCTGACGACTGGATCTGGACAGAGATGGAAAAGACGTAATACAGGTAAGTAGCAACAGGTAAGTATCTTAGAGTAGCTTTCACTGAGAGTAGCTTTCGCTGAGAGTAGCAGTATGAGTCCGCTTCGTATCAACGAGCCCGGACATTGAGTGGTGTGTGTGGTGACTATTTGTAGCAGAGTGGATGATGAGGTGCAGGTGCAGCTAGTTAGAACTCGGGTGATTGTGATCGTTGAGTGATGGATGTGGAAGAACCTGTCCAATCCGTGACACCCTTGACCCCTGGCCTGGATTTGACTACGCTTTCGGATTATCTGCATTGCTCTGTTTGTTGATGATAGACCGTGCCTGTTTGGCTACGCCAACAATAAAGCTGTTGCACATGGATCCCCTGCCTCCGACTCAGTTAATGGAGGGCTCACACAAGTGAATTTCTATGTAGTATATAGTTTTTAATTGTCCACAAGCTTACAACATTCAATCTTAGCAATTCCAAAAACTGTACAGTGCTTTGCGAAAGTATTCATACCCCTTTGGTTTTTGTCACATTTTGTTATGTTGCTGCCTTATGTTAATAATACATTTATAAAGTTGTGTTTTTGCTTTGTCATTATGGTGTATGGAGTGTAGATTGATGTGGGGGAAAAAGTAACTTAAAACAGTTTAATATAATGCAGAATCATAACAAAACGTCTAAAAATAAAGAGGAATGAATACTTTCACAAGGGACTGTATATATACTATAAAGCTTATGTATGTTTTATGTATTTATATAAATGCATTTATATAAAAAAGTTGCCAAGATGTATATACTAGATATAAAATAACTCACTTAATACACAGCAATGTTAAAATTAGTATTTCTGTATTTAATCAGCTCTTAATAATGGAGGCTGTTGTATTTTTATTTACAGTTACATTTTTCAGAAGAAGTTAAATCATAACAACAACATGATCGAAAACAGCATTTCTTTATCTGCAGTCCTGCAAAGCAGGTAAGTGGACATTTAACACATTGTGGTTTAGTTGCTGTTTGTGACTTAATCTGAAGCAGGCTGCCTTTGACAAATTACTTTCAATGAGCCTAACAGTAATGCTACATAAAGCAGGTAAGAACTGAGCCTGTTTTCTGAAATTACCTTGAGAATAAAAAATAAATAAATAAATCACATTGGATTATGGAAATATATGCCAAATGCATAAATGTAAATACTTAGTGATTTGACATTAATGCAGGAACTAACATTTAAAATATTGTAAAATCATTCCTGTTTAAACGAATAAATAGTAGTAGAGAGCAGATACTAACCTTCTGAAGATGAGATGTGAAATGCAAGAATCAATATTAGCAGCCAGTTTGTTTTAATCTTATTTAACTTCATCTTATAACCACAGGTGTTGTCGCAGAAAGTGAGTTGCAAAGTTGGTTTCAATTTGAGAAAACCAAAAAAACCTGTTGTGCACTTGACCTATGTGTTATTTACGTGTGAGACTTTACTGCAAAAAATCCAGTGAATGAGGAAAACAGGAGAATATGTTTAAGCAAATCATTCAAGAGAACAAAACCCCAAATAACATTTAGATCAGACATTTATTGAAACCGGAGTAATGTGTCAATAAGTTATTATATATAAATGCTTTTGTAGAACATAAATACTCTAAGAAGCAAGATTGTGACTTTGCATTGTGTTGTTTTTATTAAAAGCTAAATGCAGTAAAATGAATATATATATATATATTAGTATATTGAATATATTTGAGACTTTATTAGATCTTAATAGGATTTAAAAAAACACATTGCAAGAATGATCAAAATGTAATGTAGATGTAAGATCAAAAACTTGTACAGAACTTTTATGTATACTGTAGAATTCATTGATTTGGGTTCATTTAATCAATTTTTTGGTTGTAAGTTGTAGTATTAAAGGAAATACACTGTGTGCATAATTATTAGGCATGTTGATTTTGTGGTCATATTTTTTTTCCAAGCACATTTGACCAATTCCAAACCACATCAATCTTAATAACGACTATTCATTTTGTATTTAATTATTTATAAGTGATATATAATTGTCCATGAAGGCTGGAAGTGAAAAACTCCTTATTTTCAGGTGTGCAGAATTATTAGGCACATTTTGTTTTACAGATAATTGAGGCAAAAAAGAGATTTACCTCAGACTGAAAAGTCAAAATTATTAAATGCCCATGAGAAGGATGCAATGCTAATGCAATACTGGAATTTGCAAAGTTAAGGCATGACCACCGGACAGAAAAACAGTTGTTGCGTCTGCATTGTCAGAAAAAACAGGTGGAGGAGAAAAGATGCATGTTAATTGCAAAAAAAGTAAGAATTAATGTTAAGGATCAGATATGAAACCATCAGGAACCATTTAGTCTCAAGCACCACCGTTTTCCAGAACTGCAACCTACCTTGAGTCTCCAGAAGTGCGATGTGTCAGGTTCTCCGAGACTTTGCTTGGGCAAAAAAATCCTAAAAAATGACCCTCAATTAATAAGAATATTATGCTGAAGTGTTGTGAAATACATGAATAAAAGTTTTTTATAGGCTTTATAGACAGAGTTGAGAGTGACTCTTGAAGGACCAGCACCACATCCTCTTCTAACACTCTTTCAAAAATATATTTTCCAGAATCTGGCAGTAAGTTTTAAGAGTTCATTTTGGTCCATCTCTGCAAGACAGACATTTCAGGATAGGAGATGGACTAAAACTGAAGAGATCACTTTTAGCATAGCTTAGCATAGATCATTAAATCCTATGAGAGCAATATAGCATCGTGTTTAAACATGACCAACGAGTTTCGATATTTGTCCTATTTAAAACTTGACTCTTCTGCAGTTATATTGTGTACTAGGGGAGAGCGGGGCACAACCTAAAATATTTTGTCAGTAAAGTACATGTGTTAACTTTTTCAAATGAAGTAATGACGTTTAAAAAAAAAAAAAAAATCCAATTTTGGAGTTTGACAATGAACACATCACAACAATGCTTTGAATGGCCCTGATCGCAACACACAGCTTTACAATAGTTCAAAACAATGTGGACAAATAGATGAAACACATTTAGACATTCAGAAAAACACTCCCCTCCCTCACACACAGCTCTCATAGAACACCACACACATAAACCAGCACAAATGTTTTACATGTCTTGAAATAATAACTTCTGAACATTAAACATTGATTGTCATCCTCTATTCACCTGATTCTTGTGGTTTCTTATCAAAATCCTTATAAGTCAATAGTGTAAATTGCATTGCTATGTCACAGAATAGCCTAGTTTAATAACAGCGGTGCATATTGTCACACAGTGTTACAATGTTCCCCATCTGGGTGACTGGAGTTTAAAACAGGTTAGTGTCTTCTGCTGGTTTGCCAAGCATTAATAAAATATCTAAACTGATAAATAACAAATTGGAGATTAAAATAATAGTAGTTTTGTCTAATTTTAAAAGATTACTAAAAACTGAAATGAAAAGTTTACTTCAGCCAGAAATGTACTTTTACTATGGTAAAATAAATATTCAGCGACATCTTCAAAATACTTTTGAATTTTGGCACTCTTTTTTTCTCTGCATAGTGTTGCTATGGCAACTAGTAAACACTGTGTATTTGGTTATGCTAGCATTTGTGGAAATATTTCAACCACGCATGTTACAATTAACCCTGCGTTAGGTTGTGTCCCGCTCACCCCTAATACCGGCAGAAAATTGAAGCAGTGGATTTCTAGCCTGTTAAGATTAGGAACTACACTCCCAAGAAAGTCAAGGAAGTTTGCTGCCATAATATGGATGCAGCAGGTGCCTGAAAAGCACTGCGTGATATTAGTACACAATATAACTACAGAAAAGTCAAGTTTTAAATAGGACAAATATCGAAGCTCGTTGGTCATTTTTGGATGCGATGCAATATTGCTCCAATAGGATTCAATGATCTATGCATGGAGTGTTCCTTTAACAGAATACAATTTCAGACAGACTAAAGATTTTTTCTTAATGTGACCATTAAAATGCACATAATATTGCCCTTTATTTAGTGAAAATAATATTAGCATTGATTACAATGAAGGAAATATGCCGTATATTACGAACAAGACGAGGCTCTTTAAAATTTGTTTCATTTGCATATTGATTTGTCTCTCAAATAATAACTGTTGTGTCTCATTCAGTGTAGTGACCCTGAACCTCAAAACCAGTCATAAGGGTAATTTTTTTAAAACTGAGATTCATACATATTCTGAAAGAAAGCTGAATAAATAAGTTTCCATTGATGTATGGTTTGTTAGAATAGGACAATATTTGGCTGAGATAAAACTATTTGAAAATCTGATGGTACAAAAATAAAAATGTAGAAAATCACCTTTAAAGTTGTTCAAATTAAGTTCTTAGCAATGCATATTACTGTCAGGATTTAGTCTTGTCTGTTCTGTTCTCCTAGTGTTTTCCCTTTATGTGTTCCTGTACAAATGGTTTAGTCCTTGTCTCCCCCTTTTGTTCTGTCTCCATTTGGTTTAGTCGTGCCCATATTTGTATTTGCCCCTTGTTATCTCGTTTGTTACCACGCCCCGTTTTCTGTGTATTTAAGTCTGTGTCAGTTCACACCCCAGTGTCCGTCGATATATGTTACTTCTGTTTGTTTGATTTCATGGTCATCATTGCTTTTCATTAACAAATTCTCCGTTTTTATTTACTTCGGTTCCTGCTCCTCCATTTCTACTCCTCACCAGCTATAACTGTGACAGATCGACAGACCAAGTACAAGATGACCTGGGCTGAGGACCATCTCTGGAACTTACAACAAAGTGAGCATTCACTGGAGGAATATATGGAGGAGTTTTGGAGCGTTTACCATCTGGTGAGATGGAGCGACAAGATGCTTAACGCATGTTTCTGGATGAGACTCAAAGATGATAGTTCATTTAATTTGATTACTCCTGATTGCTACCGTCCCGTAGGAGATTTTGTAAATTTTGTTCTTGACCTATGTGGTTCCCTGTTCCAAGTCATTGTGGAGGATGGTTATCCTCCTCCCATCTGGAAACATGCAGTCACCCCATCTCACCAACAGCCAGGACTCTCCGCATATCATTCCAGCGACCTCACTCCCTCCTTGCCTCCCATGTGTCCCCAAGTCCTCTTAAGGCCCACGATGGTCCTCAGCCCAGTACCTCAGGCCTCCTCCCTGTGTATTAAATAAATAGATAAAAAGATTTTGGCTCACATTTAACAAAAACCCACCAATTCACTCTCAACAAATTAGAATATGGTGACATGCTAATCAGATTTTCAACTCAAAACACCTGCAAAGGTTTCCTGAGCCTTCAAAATGCTCTCTCAGTTTGGTTCACTAGGCTACACAATCATGGGGAAGACTGCTGACATTCATTGCCAAAGATGCTGGCTGTTCACAGAGTGCTGTATCCAAGCATGTTAACAGAAAGTTGAGTTGCAGGAAAAAGTGTAGAAGAACAAGATGCACAACCAACCCAGAAAACCGCAGCCTTGAGAGGCTTGTCAAGCAAAATCGATTCAAGAATCCACTTTGTTTTTCAATCACACGTCAAACTCTGCCTTCATTTGCAAGGCTTCCACAGACTTTTCAACTGGGAATACTGGTTACTGGTTTCTCAGCTGAAAATCTTTGGGTAGCTGGGAGATGAGTGAAGTCTTGATTTTGCACCTGTCTCACAAGCAGTGCTAGTTTCACCTCAAATTAGTCATTTTGTCATTGCTCTGAACTTTCTAGCTGGATGTACCATTCTGTTGGTGAATTTAACAAATAATTAGGCTATGTTAATTACTTAGGGAAATTTCAGTTTGAAAGCCAACCTTTATCAAATACTGATATAAGTAAAACATATAAAATGAAAAAATTTTAAATATATGTTTTACTCATATCATATCAATTACCGATATGATATAAGTAAAACATATATTTAAAATTTCTCATTTTCATTTTTTATTTTCAAAATATGTGTCTGGTATTGTTCAGAGAGCCAGTCCAAATGTGGAGTCTGACCGTATCCGCCCCGCGGGCCTTAGTTTGGGGACCCCTGCCTTAGAAGAACAATAGGGCCTTCGCTCGGGCTCTAATAAAAATAATAATAAACGAAGCAGATCCAAGAGGGTCCTCGCACCATCGGTGCTTGGGCCCTAAATATTAGAAGCCAGTTTGATTCTCTCCAAGCTAATTCCATCTTAAAATCAAAACTTAAAATAATTCAGTAGAAATTACTTATCAAACTCCAGCTTTACATGTTAAATTGAATTATTTCTTTTGCTAAATTTACTTAATTCCATACTTAAATTTTACTTTATTTTACTGCAAAATAAAAATTTAGAAATGTACTTATAGTTTTTTTTTCAGTGTATTTCTATTTCTATTTTTTTTTTTTTCCAGAGTATACACATAATGGATGTTATGTCAGATATCTTCCTAATGAAATAAATGTACATTTGTGATTGACATTTGTAAAATAGTTGTACATTTGAAATGAAAATTGATAAATTAAAAAATCTAATTCCTGGCTAAGATACTATAAGATATCTAACCTTTTGAAGATGTCATGTGACATACAGCAATTGATATGAGGAGAGACTTTGGTTTTGTCTTGGTTAATTTAATCTTATAACTTGAGTTCTGTCTTACAAATTGAGTCCGATTTGAAATCCAGTTTGGTTTAAGTTGTCTTACAAGTTCTCTATAACAAACATTCTGTGAATTCTGGGTTTGATCTTCCTGATTTGTTACCAGCTGTGGAGTGTGTACATATGAAGATGATATGTTTAATGAGAACATCCAGCTAAAGGAGCCAGTTTTTTTTTTTCCTGTTATTTTTTATAGTTTAGTAGTTAAGCCAACAAATCAGATCAGACAGAGGGAGGAGGAGACAGAAGGGTTCAGGGTGGATCAGATGGAGGGAGGAGCCAAGGAGGAGACAGAAGGGTCCAGGGTGGATCATATGGAGGGAGGAGCCAAGGAGGAGACAGAATGGTCCAGGGTGGATCAGATGGAGGGAGGAGCCAAGGAGGAGACAGAAGGGTCCAGGGTGGATCATCTGGAGGGAGGAGCCAAGGAGGAGACAGAATGGTCCAGGGTGGATCAGATGGAGGGAGGAGCCAAAGAGGAGACAGAAGAGTTCAGGGTGGATCAGACGGAGGGAGGAGCCAAGGAGGATACAGAAGAGTTCAGGGTGGATCATATGGAGGGAGGAGCCAAGGAGGAGACAGAATGGTCCAGGGTGGATCAGATGGAGGGAGGAGCCAAGGAGGAGACAGAAGGGTCAAGGGTGGATCATCTGGAGGGAGGAGCCAAGGAGGAGACAGAATGGTCCAGGGTGGATCAGATGGAGGGAGGAGCCGACGGGGAGACAGAAGAGTTCAGGGTGGATCAGACGGAGGGAGGAGCCAAGGAGGAGACAGAAGAGTTCAGGGTGGATCAGACGGAGGGAGGAGCCAAGGAGGAGACAGAAGAGTTCAGGGTGGATCAGATGGAGGGAGGAGCCGACGGGGAGACAGAAGAGTTCAGGGTGGATCAGACGGAGGGAGGAGCCAAGGAGGAGACAGAAGAGTTCAGGGTGGATCAGATGGAGGGAGGAGCCAATGAGGAGACAGAAGGGTTCAGGGTGGATCAGATGGAGGGAGGAGCCAATGAGGAGACAGAAGGGTTCAGGGTGGATCAGATGGAGGGAGGAGCCGACGGGGAGACAGAAGAGTTCAGGGTGGATCAGACGGAGGGAGGAGCCAAGGAGGAGACAGAAGAGTTCAGGGTGGATCAGATGGAGGGAGGAGCCAAGGAGGAGACAGAATGGTTCAAGGTGGATCAGATGGAGGGAGGAGCCAAGGGGGAGACAGAAGAGTTCAGGGTGGATCAGACGGAGGGAGGAGCCAAGGAGGAGACAGAAGAGTTCAGGGTGGATCAGACGGAGGGAGGAGCCAAGGAGGAGACAGAAGGGTTCAGGGTGGATCAGATGGAGGGAGAAGCCAAGGAGGAGACAGAAGAATCCAGGGTGGATCAGATGGAGGGAGGAGCCGAGGAGGAGACAGAAGAGTTCAGAGTGGATCAGACGGAGGGAGGAGCCAAGGAGGAGACAGAATGGTTCAGGGTGGATCAGATGGAGGGAGGAGCCAAGGAGACAGAAGGGTTCAGGGTGGATCAGATGGAGGGAGGAGCCAAGGAGGAGACAGAAGGGTCCAGGGTGGATCAGATGGAGGGAGGAGCCAAGGAGGAGACAGAATGGTCCAGGGTGGATCAGATGGAGGGAGGAGCCAAGGAGGAGACAGAAGGGTTCAGGGTGGATCAGATGGACGGAGAAGCCAAGGAGGAGACAGAAGGGTCCAGGGTGGATCAGATGGAGGGAGGAGCCAAGGAGGAGACAAAAGAGTTCAGGGTGGATCAGATGGAGGGAGGAGCCGAGGGGGAGACAGAAGAGTTCAGGGTGGATCAGACGGAGGGAGGAGCCAAGGAGGAGACAGAAGAGTTCAGGGTGGATCAGATGGATGGAGGAGCCAAGGAGGAGACAGAAGAGTTCAGGGTGGATCAGATGGAGGGAGGAGCCGAGGGGGAGACAGAAGAGTTCAGGGTGGATCAGACGGAGGGAGGAGCCAAGGAGGAGACAGAAGAGTTCAGGGTGGATCAGATGGAGGGAGGAGCCAAGGAGGAGACAGAATGGTTTAGGGTGGATCAGATGGAGGGAGGAGACAGAAGGGTTCAGGGTGGATCAGATGGAGGGAGGAGCCAAGGGGGAGACAGAAGGGCTCAGGTTGGATCAGACAGAGGGAGGAGCCAAGGAGGAGACAGAGGGGTCCAGGGTGGATGAGATGGACGAAGGAGCTAAGGAGGAGACAGAATGGTTCAGGGTGGATCAGATGGAGGGAGGAGCCAAGGAGTGGAGGGAGGAGCCAAGGAGGAGATAGAAGGGTCCAGGGTGGATCAGATGGAGGGAGGAGCCAAGGAGGAGTTAGAAGGGTCCTGGGTGGATCAGACGGAGAGAGGAGCCAAAAGGAGACAGAATGGTTCAGGGTGGATCAGACGGAGAGAGGAGCCAAGGAGGAGGCACAAGGAAGAGTGAACACAAATACAACTTAAATTGAGTGATAGCCATGATAAAAAATGATATTTTAGCTTGACAACATATCATTGGCACACGCTAGCTATGCCTATTAGAAGCTAAGAACGCACAGATTAAAATTTTACAATTCGTCACACAAACAACTTAGACACTATGACCAAAAATCTAATCTTTAAAAAAATTACTTTTTTTTAATTTATTTTATTTTTTTTACCAAGAAAATGATTTTGGGTAGAAGGAATGAACACATGTGACTGATTTCTTCCACTTACTTCTCTAAATAGTCTTATGCTTAATACATTATTGCAAGAAAGATCAAAATGTAATTTAATTGTATAAGATTAAAAAGTTGTATAGAACAGTTATGTATAATTCACCATAAAAATAACAAGTGCACACAATATTGCTCTGAAGTTAGAAAGTTCATATTTTTGCTGTTTCAGCAATTTTGGTCTTTGATATTTTTTTGCCCCAACAGTCTTGGTCACACATTTTTGATTCTTTACCTTTAAAACAATATTATGTTCAGGAGTCAAGAAATTGCAGTTGATGTTCTGTATAATTGTTTTCTCTGGTTTTCTGAATTGTAAAATCAGCATTAAAGAACCCAACAGTAATGCTGGCTAAAACAAGAAAGAACTAAAGACGTATTCTGTATATACTTAGGTAAGGTAACTCATCAACATTTCTAAAGTCGGAAACATTGAAGCAGTAAACACAAAACCACATGCAACCAACACTATGTCGAATGCAGTTTTGTGTATGTTGGGATCTAATTTAAATGCTGCAATTGTGATCACAGTTATAATCAGAATTATTGTGAGTGTCACTCCAAACAAAGCACTGAATGAAATCAAGCACCTCACTGTGATTTCAGCACCCATTGCGCTAAACAAAAATACTAGCAATAATTCTAAGACTTCTAGTTTTTGGAGCTCCAATGATAAATTGAAGAATTCATAAGTTCCAATCATGATTCCAAAAGCAGCACAGCAGGCTACAAAAGCATCAGAAAATGTACTTATGTTAGTGAATGATCCAAGAGTCACTCCTAAACCTACTGTAAATATAAACGCTGTTTGGATTTTAACATTGTTGCTTGACCTGCTCATTGATAGATACTTTATAAAGGCAGCAGCAACTACAGAGCACAGAGCCAAATTTAGTGCAAAAGCAACATGTGGACTCCAAGTGTTTCTTAAATACGCCATAAGTCTCACAAGTCCAGTTGAAGTTGCCATAAAAATGACCATTTTTACCTTCTGTTTAGGAGCCAAAACAACTGTGATCAGTGTAATGATCAAACTCCACCTAGCCACTCCTAAACTCCCACGCTTTGCAGATGAGAACTGATTTTCTCCAAGTATGCCGTCTATTTCTTTTAGTCTTTGTAAAAGCTCCAGCCTTTCAGCTTCCAAATGATGAGTTTCATCCAACGCTGTGTAAAATCTATCACCATTGAGCCAAACTAACTTGTCTATTTCTGCTATAAGAGCTGCTCTTTCAGCAAGGTTTGGTTCAGAGTCACTTAACATGTGAAATCTTCCTCCACATGCGTTGATCATTTCTCTGGAGGTAATACGTTCCTGGTGATTTTGGAGCAGAAGAACAATGCAGTACTGAAGAACTTCTGCTCCCAGCAGCTCCTGGGCTTGTTTCACAATATCACACTGTTGTGATTGTTGATCTTCCAGATTCAGGACCATTAAAACGGCGTGAGGTCCTGGAGAAGAGAGAAACAACGCTGTTGTGAAGATCTGTCTCGCTGTGTCCTCCTCACAGAGGTTTGGTCCAGTGACCAGCTTCATTCTATGACCCTCGTCTGTAATTATGGGAGTCTTTACAATCTTTCTGTCCTCCTGTTCACCATTTTTTCTTCCTGACAGAAGATCTGCAGCACTGAATCTGGACTGACCTCTGGTTCCCACAATCAGGATCCTCACTTCATCATCATGAGAATCTGAAAGACAAAGTGAAACCATGCAAAGAAAAACTATTTGCCAATGAGAGTACAAACAATAATCTGTAATATAAAAGTAAATGCTATGTAACTGTAAATATATTTTAAAATTAAAGTAAATTTAATAAAACCGTCTCATTACTAGTTAAATAGTAAAAAACGGCAGATACTAACCTTCTGAAGATGAGATGTGAAATGCAAGAATTAATAGAAGCCAGTAAGATTTTCCCTGAGCTGATTTCATCTTGTAACCTGGTCCGTCTCATGAAGAGAGACACTGAGTTGGTTTCAACATGACAAAAAGAAACAAATAAGTATGTAAATTTTGCTATTATATATTCACCCATATGTCGTTCCAGCCACAGTACTTCCTTTAGTTAGCAGGAAGTTCACCCTGATAGAGAGAAAACTAAAGGGTTTTGGCTGACAAAAACATTTGGGAATTCCTGCATTACATTAATAAACATGAAAACAAAAACAACATTACATACCCAAAGTCTTCCGGGCTTGAAATATTTTTGTTCAGACTGACAGAATCAAAAGTGACTGAAGGTCAGGCGCAAACATAAATGTATCCATGCCTTTTCAGGCTTAATTCTTCACTGTGCATCTTTAGTAAATCCTGAGGGTACTATTTTAACACCAAAAGACAGTTTGCGCTGGCGCAAGCTGTTAGTAAAACTGGCCCATAGTATTTTACAGCTATTCATCACCAGTGTTTAGTAACTTGCATAACCATTTGATTAATTTGAGAGCTGTTTTTCAGCTAAATTTAGTGGCATGGTGTGCAAATTTATTTACATGACATTTACATGACCATATTGTGAATATAGCCAAAGCCAAATGGTATGACACACAGTTGGATTTTTAGAAAGCAAGTAAGGAACAATCAATAAATTATGATTAATTTACTTTGTGAATAATATGTAATCCAAAAAGTATCTGTAATCTGTTTATAAGCATTTTAATATGTAATATTAAATATAGCAGCTGACATCAACCATGCACTTTTAGTATAGCTAATGAAAATAGCTCCCTATGTAATAAATTAACACGTCACTGAGGTTATATAATAAGATATTTATTGTGACATATTGCGAAAAAAAATTAACAATTGGATTTTTTTTTTTATTTTGTACATTTTAAAGTTAAATTATTCTATCTATTGCACTTTGAGATTTCAAAATTAAGAGCTTCATGTTCTGAACTACGACAACTTGAGTCTTAAGTATTTGTATTTAAGTATTTGAGATATACAGCCTCAGTCTAAATTACATTCACACTGATGTTTTAGGAAGCCAGACAAATTAGAATATAATAATAATGACAACAATGGCAGTAATAGCCATATATTGTAAAACATTTGCTCTGCAAAATAAATGAAAATAAATATTTTTACAGGAACTGGAACGCAGCATTAGTCATATTGTGCCTTTGGTTTAAGTAGTGTTGGGTTCGAGTCCACCTAAGTCAAGTCCGAGTCGAGTCCGAGTCCAAAATGGGGCGAGTCGGACTCAAGTCTGAGTCCAAGTGGGTCGAGTCCGAGTCCAACTAAACACTACTGTTTTTCAGTTTCTTAACCTTGTTTTAACCTTTACAACTAGAATAAGGCAATGACAATTTAAATGTAAAAAAGCAAACCTTTATTGAATATTGCCATTTGGATTTTTGATTTCACACCATCTCATCTTATAATTAGTGTCCTGCTCAGCAAACTTTAAAGTCATGTAAGTGAGAAGTTATAACGCAGGACAGAACTTTATTTGCTGTTACATAGTTAATGTATAAATTCAACGGGGTGGGAAGGAAGCTTAGTGAATGAGACCTGCAGAGCAGAAAATTCACCTCTTATCTCTGATTTTGGCTGTGTTTTGGTTTTTATATGACGAATAGTAAGACCTTAGACATGAGGGTATTTAGATTTTTTTTTTTTCTTGGATGAAAATGAGGCTGTAAGGGGACAGTTTTTAAGTAGCAGTCTATGGAGGCCATGGAATAAAAGAGTAAAAAAAGTAAATTTGAGTTTATATTTCAAAATTCTGACTTTATTTTCACAATTTCGAGATTGTATCTCACAATTTTGATAAGAAACGACATCCTCCCTTTTCCCCTCAGCTCAAAATCAGGAGTTTAAATCCCACACTTCTGACATTTTTCCCCTCAGAACTGACAAACTTGCTTCTGTTGAGTTAATTTGAGTTATAAAGTCTGAAATACAACATATAAACAACATATAAAAAAATTCTAAATTGTGAGATAAAATAGGCTAATTTAATATGACGCAGTCTGCTGCAGCAGGTTTATGCTACTGTCGCTTTAAGACCAGACGCACATCTGTATTTCTCCCAACTGTTTAAATTCACTCAAGACCAAAAAAAAAAAAAAAAAAAAGACTGCATTTGCATGAATATTCTCCAAGACATAACATTTTGACATTTTGAAACTTTTTCATGCGTTTTGACAACTTTTCGCGTAAGTGCGTAGCAATGACATGCAAAAGAAAACTTAATTCAGCATTCACACACTGACTGAGAGGCGCTTTCGGTGAGCTCGCTTTGGGTGTTTGTGTATGCAAAGAAACCAGCAGACTTTCAAGTTCTGGCAAGTCTTTTAAACATGTGCGAATACTGAATGTCACTTTCGAAATAATGCAGTCAGTAAAATTTCCGTCAACTGTCCCTGGACTCGGCTGGACTCAGCAATATACCTCAACTCTAGGTTTTAGTTCATTTGACAGATACTGTGCCAAAGCATAATGGCCCAAAACTTTATACTATAATGCTTATTTATGTTTTATGTAGTTATATTTATATAAATACTCTTAAGCTTACTGTACACGAGTTGCCAAATGTATATACTAGATTAAAAGAACTCACTTAATACACAGCAATGTTTAGATGAGTTTTTTTGTATGTGATCAGCTCTTAATGATGAAGGCAATAGCAAATAATAGTAAAGTAATCTTTTTAAGTTTAACACTGTCTGTTGTATTTTTATTTACAGTTAAATTTCCAGATAAAGTTAAATCACAACAACAACATGATCTGAAAACAGCATTGGTTTGTCCGCAGACCTGCAAAGGAAGTAAGTGCACATTTAACACATTTTCTTTCAGAGCTACAGGATCTTAACAACAATTATAACTAAAATATATGCATAATGGGTTAATCGTGGTTTAGTTGCTGTTTGTGACTTAATCTGAAGCAGGCTACCTTTGACAAATGACTTTTATTGAACCAAACAGTAATGCTACATAAAACAGGTAAGAACTGAGCAGGTTTTCTATAATTACCTTGAGAAAACTTATGACCGACCCTAAAATCAGAAAGACTGAACCGATGAACACACAAATACATGTCAAAACCACTATAATAAAAATCACCACATTCTGTAGAGCTTCATTCTTTAAAAACAAGCATCCAATTAGTATAATTATTGTCATCTTCACACCAAGCACATCCAGAAACCCTACTGAGAGTGTTGCTCCAACAGAACAACACAGAAATAACTCAAAGACTGGAGATTCACTACTATTCTCTTTGTAAAATATGAATGCAAAAGCCCCGATTGTGACCCCAGGAGCTGCGTAACACGCTATGAGCACATCTGACCACGTCCTGATGCTGACGATTGTCCCAAAGACCAAAGCTGAACCTAGCATAAATAGTAGATACATCATTACTATGAAATGCTGTAATAGCAGCATGACAAAAAATTCTATAATATCGCGTATGATATACCTAGGGTCTTGACTGCAGATAAACTCGATTTCTCTGATTTCTCTGGATTCTTTTGAAAATATGATTGCTAGTGATGATAGCAAGGTTAAATTTAGAGGTATGGAAATATCTGGATGAAGAACATTTCTTAAACTGATCATAAACAATACAAGTGCAGCAAATTTTACCCCAGAATTGAAACATTTGTGCTTTAGTTTGCTGTAAATAACAAGAGCGGAAAGTGAAATCCATCCCACAATTCCGACTGCTTCCCATAAACTGGTATATGTTACGGATAAGAGGTTATTTTCTTTATTTACATTTTGATTGTCATTTTTTTTTTTTTCTGTACCTCTTGATGTTTTTTTAAACGCTCCAGGCTTTCAGCTTCTAACTGTTGAGCTTCATTTAACACTGAGTAAAATCTGTCAGCATTAAGCCAAACTATCTTGTCTATTTCTGCTATGAGGGCTGCAGTTTGAGCAGGTTTTGGTTCAGAGTTTCTTATCACATGAAATCTTCCTCCACATGCGTTGATCATTTCTCTGGAGGCTTCTGTGAGATGTTCCTGGTCATTTTGGATCAGAAGAACAATGCAGTACTGCAGGACTTCTGCTCCCAGCAGCTCTTGGGCTCGTTTCACAATATCACACTGTTGTGATTGTTGATCTTCCAGATTCAGGACCATTAAAACAGTGTGAGGTCCAGGAAATGAAAGATACAGCATAGTGAAGATCTGTCTTACTGTGTCCTCCTCACAGAGGTTTGGTCCAGTGACCAGCATCATTCTTCGACCCTCGTCTGTAATTACTGGAGTCTTAACAATCGTTCTGTCCTCCTGTCCACCTCCTTTCTTTCCTGACAGAAGATCTGCAGCTCTGAATCTGGACTGACCTCTGGTTCCCACAATCAGGATCCTCACTTCATCGTCACGAGAAGCTGGAAGAGAAAGTGAAACCATTTGTAAGAATTACAGCTGATAGAGGTAAAAATCTTTGATTTATTTGCGGTAAGAGGTTTAAAACGCAGAAACTTCAGTTGCATACATTCTCCACTAGTAAAATTGCCTATAAAGAGAGCATAAGGTAAGCAGATACTAACCCGAAGACGTTATGTGATATGCAATCATCAGTATGAGGAGCCAGTTTGGTTTAGTCTTGGTTACTTTCATTTTACAATCTGAAGAAAAGAGCCACAGTTAGACTTTGTATGGAAATATACAGTTGACTAAGACAAATGTACAGTATGTAAGAGAGCTGATATGTAGAATTAGTTGATTTAGTTGGAATAGAAGTGTGGCTAAATATAAAAAGCTTTTTTATTTCTGGTAGTTTTGATGTTTTAGCAACAAATCTCAATATATAGTATATTAACCAGTACAACAGATTTGAAATGGGTAGGTTATTTCTTAAAAGTTTACAAACAATGCTAATATATATATTGTAGTTTGATAGCCCATATATTCCCGCGTTCGGGAGCTGAATCTGACTCTGTCTTGATTTTGTTGTGTATATGAGCAGTTTAAAATCTCTAAAAAGACGCTGTAGTTGTATATAGTGATATATGATATCTACATTCCCTTGTTGTAATTCTATCTTCCTGTGTTTGTTCTTTTCCACTCTTTAATTTTTATTTCCTGTGCTCACGGTGGTTGTTAGGCGACCAGGACTGACGTTTTGTATAAACATTAATAACGATTGGCTAAAATCATTTAGAAAGTGAAAGCTCCACGAGTGGCTGTTTTTAAAGGAGTAGTTCATGCAAATGTAAATTTTGTTATGATTTATTCATCCTCATGTCATTCCAAACATGTAGTAATTTCTTTAGTCGAACACAAAAGGAAGTTATTTTACGTCGTTAAACAGGTTGGACACACTTTCAACTGCAAAACCAATAGTATCCAGAAAAATATTAATTATTAATATGAACAGCAGCGTAAAGTAAGTAATGTCATGATTCATCAGCAGAAAATCATGAGCAATTGCATAAGCATTAACAATGTTTTTACTTTAAACGTACTGTGTTCAGATTTATTAAATTGACTTCTTTTTAAGTTTAATAATCACTTAAGGCTTTATTACAATTTTTGTTTTTCTGGGCCCAAATTTTAGACATTTTAAAATGATAATTAAGATTTTAGGAACCTTTTTAAAGTCCATTCTAAAGACCCACAAACCAAGTACTAAACAGGCACAATGTACAGCAATGGATAATATATTATTTCATCAGTTGTTAATAGACTAAGAATAAGCATGATTAGTAGCTTTGATGTGACACCATTGAAAAAATCATAATAGTATATTTGCCAGTTTCATACAGCTTTTTAATATTTACATACAGTCAAATCTCCAGATGGGAAAACTGAGAAATAAGAACAGCAATATGATCTGACAATGGAAATTGATCAGATGTTTTCATCCAGATATATAGGGTATAGCATATATACATAATCTGTCATGTTGTATTTTAGTTGCTGTTTGTGACTTAATCTGGTGCGGTCAGCCATTTACAAATAAATATTAATGAACCAATCAGTAATACCCCATAAAACAGGTTAAGAAATTAGCAGGCTTTCTATAATTACCCTCATCACCAACCGAAAAATGAGAAAAACTGAACCAGTGAGCACACAAACACATGGAAGGACCACTATAATAGCAATGAACCAGAACACATTCTGTAAAGTTTTACTCACTAAATGCACGCATACCATAATAAATCCTAATATTAGCAGAAATATTGTCATCTTCACATCAAGCATTGGAAATAACATGCTCACAAACCCCACTGAGAGTCCCGCCCCCACTAAACAAAACAGATATGACCTGGAAATAAATACGGGAGATTCATGGCTAATGCTTTCGTCAGCTATTAATACAAAAGCCCCGAACATAACCCCAGGAGCCGCGTAACAAGCTGTGAGCACATCTGACCACGTCCTGATGCTGATGAGTGTTCCCAAGAACAGAGCTGAACCCATCCAAAACATGAAGTACATGGTTATTGTCCCAAGATGTGTCAGCAATAGAACAAATACATGATTGTTTATACGATTATTTGATAGGGCTTCACCTGTTTTGTTCATTTTTTTGATTGCTCCAGGAATGTTTATTAGTGATGTTATCAAAGACAAATTTGCTGGTATGGCAAAATCTGGTCTCAGTAAGTATCTTATATTGAACATAACTATTATATGCACAAAAACCTCACAATCTAAACTGATGTCCCTTCTACGAGGGTAAACATTAGGAATGGAAAACTCAACCAGGCAGGTCCATACTGCCATTCCAACTGTTCCCACTAGAGTTCCGTAAATTACTTCCAAGAGCATACTTTCTTTAAGCACATCTTGACCGCCCTTTTCTTTTTCTAACTTTTTCAATACTGAGTAAAATCTGTCACCATTAAGCCAAACTAACTTGTCTATTTCTTCTACGAGAGCTGCAGTTTGAACAGGTTTTGGTTCAGAGTCTCTTATCACATGAAATCTTCCTCTACATGCGTTGTTCAATTCTCCAGCAATTCCTCGTGTGAATTGTTCCTGGTGATTTTGGTGGAGAAGAACAATGCAGTACTGGAGGACTTCTGCTCCCAGCAGCTCCTGGGCTTGTTTCACAATATCACACTGTTGAGATTGTTGATCTTCCAGATTCAGGACCATTAAAACAGCGTGAGGTCCAGGAGACAAGAGAGACAGTGCTGTTGTGAAGATCTGTCTCTCTGTGTCCTCCTCACAGAGGTTTGGTCCAGTGACCAGCATCATTCTACGACCCTTGTCTGTAATTACTGGAGTCTTTACAATCTCTCTGTCCTCCTGTCCACTGTCTTTCCTCCCTGACAGAAGATCTGCAGTTATGAATCTGGACTGACCTCTGATTCCCACAATCAGGATCCTCACTTCATCGTCATCATGAGAAGCTGGAGGAGAGAGTGAAACATCATGCAAAGAACAATATATTTGCCAGTGCATGGGGTAAGAAAAATAATTAAGATATTCTCTGAAAATAATTAGTCTTTTAATCATTGGCATTCTTTTAAAGATGTTTAGATATCTTTTGGAGGAAAACAAAACAACAGCAATGACACAAAATGCCATCGATTCTCATAAGTCATGTAACCGACAGTGATTTGGCAAGTTGATAAAAAGCTGAAAGGGAGAATGAAACTGAGAGAATATTGATCAAATTAGTGTATATACACTCTTAATATCAAGTGATGCCATAGAAGAACCATTTTGGTTCCACAAAGAACCATTCAGTCAAAGGTTCTTTAAAGGATAATTTCTTGCTTACCTTTTTATAATCTGAAGAACGCTTTTGCCATAAAGAACCTTTTGTGAAACAGAAAGGTTCTTCAGATGTTAAAGGTTCTTTATGGAACCATTTAGACAAAAAGGTATTTCTATGGCACCTTTATTTTTAAGAGTGTATATATATATATATATATATATATATATATATATATATATATATATATATATATATATATATATATATATACAATCAAGCCTGAAATGATTTATACCACTGGCAAATTCTGACTTAAAGTTACTTTCATTCAACCAGCAAGTTTTTTTTTTAATTATTATTAGAAATGACACAGACGTCTTCCAGAAGATAATAAGATGATGTACAAGAGGCATCATTGTGAAAAAAATTATTACTCCTCTTTTATTTACATTTGAACAAAAAGTGGCATGTCCAGAATTATTCATACCCTTCTCAATAATCAATAGAAAATGCTTTATTGGCTATTACTGTTATTTTTGCCCATTCATCTTTAGCGATGAGCTCCAACTCTTTCAGGTTGGAGGGTCTTTAGCTTCCTCCACAGATTCTCAACTGGATTTAAGTCAGGACCTTTCCTGACTTGTGAGCAGCCACAATGCGCAGCCGCAGGTCCTCAGTGAGCTCTTTTGTCTTAGCCATGACTGTCCACAAACCAACAGCAGAGAGCTTCTGTTTTTCACCAGTTGAGTTGATTAAAACAGCTGTTCCCAATGAATCAGGGTCATTAGGATGCTTTAGAACAGCTTGGACTATTTGGAATGGTATAGAACTTTGGATATATATATATTTCTGATATATATATATATATATATATATATATATATATATATATATATATATATATATATATATATATAGGAAAGGAAAGGAAAGGAGGTGAAGTGAGGCCAAGTATGGTGACCCATACTAGGAATTTGTGCTCTGCATTTAACCCATCCAAGTGCACACACACAGTAGTGAACACACACACACACCGTGAACACACACCCGGAGCAGTGTATATATATATATATATATATATATATATATATATCAGATATTCTGTGATGTCTCTGTTGACTTAATATCTCTAAATGTTTTTACTGTAATTTCAAATCCCTGAGAACACAATCTGAAAAAATAAATCATGTAATAAAGTATCTGCCAAATGCATAAATGTAAATGCTTTATGATTTGACCTTTATGCAAGAACTGAAGTCTAAATTACTGTAATAATAATAATAATTCCTAGTTAAATGATTAAATAGTAGAAAACAGCAGATACTAACCGTCTGAGGATGAGATGTGAAATGCAAGAATCAATATTAGCAGCCAGTTTGTTTTTATCTTATTTGACTTCATCTTATAACCACCGGTGTTGTCGCACAAAGTGAATTGCAAAGTTGGTTTCATTTGAGAAAACCAAAAAAACCTGTTCTGCACTTAAAGGGCTCGTGTCGTGCATTGTTTATTTTTTTCATTCAGCACATGTGTGACACTTCACTGCAAACAATCCAGTGAATGAGGAAAAGGGAGAATATGTTTAAGCAAATCATTCACAAAGAAAACAAAACTCCAAATAACATTTAGATAAAACATTTATTGAAATTGATGAGTTACACATCAGAAACTATCACAGATGCTTGAGTGAAATAACAATGAAAAAAAGCAGTATTGCTTCTGAATGCTTCAGTTATTAAATACAAATGCTTTTGTAGAACATAAATACTCCAAGATTCTGACTTTGCATTGTGCTTTTTTATTGAAAGCTAAAAGCAGTCAAATTAATCCAGACTGATTCCAGACTTCACTAGATCTTCATATGCTTTAAAAAATTATTGCAAGAAACATTAAATGTAATTAAGATGTAAAATCTTAATTATGTAGACTTGATGCAAGTAAGTTAGTTACTTACTATGTAACTTCAACCGAGGACAGTTTTCTGAACGTGTATCAAATTGTTTTTCTGGCCACAACTTTAAGAAATCTGAAGTAATATTTGCAAGTTTCATACTGTCTGTTTAATATTTACTTACTTTAAAATCTCCAGATGAGAACATCTGTGAGACATCAAAACAGCAATATGATCTGAATTACTTCCAGGAGAACTTCAGTGGTGCAGAGGAAGTAAATGGAAATTAATCATATGTTTTATATAATATAAATATACATAATCTGTTATGCTGTTTGTGATTAAGTTGCTGTTTGTGACTTAATCTGATGCAGTCAGCCATTGATAAATTACTATTATTGAACCAAGCAGTAATGCCGCAAAAAGCAGGTAAGGAATTATCAAGTTTTCTATAATTACCTTGAGAAAACTCATCAGCCCTAAAATGAGAAAGACTGAACCGATGAGCACACAAACACATGGCAAAACCACTGTAGTAACAGTAAAACAGATCACAGTCTTTAGAGTTTCACTCTTTAAATGCAAACATGCCATTGTAAATCCTAATATTAGCATCTTCAGATCAAGCAGTGGAAATAACACTTTCATAAACCCCACTGAGAGTGCTGCCCCCACTGAACAAAACCAAAATGACAAATCCGTAACAACCAGAGATTCATTGCTCATGTTTTTGACAGCTGCAAATGCAAAAGCCCCGATTGTGACCCCAGGAGCCGCGTAACACGCTATGAGCACATCTGACCACGTCCTGATGCTGATAATTGTTCCCAAGACCAGAGCTGAACCCACCATAAACAGTGACAACATGATTATTGTCCCAAGATATTTCAAAAGTTGACATTGGATTATATGAAATACATTATTCGTTATAATAAAATTTGATAAACCTGGTATAAGTTGAAATAACTTGTTAACATCTTTGTATAATTCAGGTATATTTGCTAGTGATGTTATAAATGCCAAATTTAGCGGTATGGAAATATCTGGACTTAGAATGTCTCTCATACTGAGCATAAACACTACACATATAAGACCACCATAATTGTGCCTTCTAGAAAGATAAACGTCACGAGTTGGAGGAAAAACTACATAACTCCATACTGTAATTCCAACTGTTCCTACTATAGAATCATACATTACAGTCAAGAGCAGATTTTCTTCATCCACAGTTTGATTGGTCTTCTCTGTTTCTAACTTTTGGGGCTTTACTGAGTAAAATCTGTCACCATTAAGCCAAACTAGCTTGTCTATTTCTGCTAAAAGAGCTGCAGTTTGAGCAGGTTTTGGGTCGGAGTCTCTTATGATGTAAAATCTTCCTCCACACGCGTTGATTAATTCTCTGGAGGCTCCTGTGAGATGTTCCTGGTGATTTTGGAGCAGAAGAACAATGCAGTACTGCAGGACTTCTGCTCCCAGCAGCTCCTGGGCTCGTTTCACAATATCACACTGTTGTGATTGTTGATCTTCCAGATTCAGGACCATTAAAACAGTGTGAGGTCCAGGAGACAAGAGAGACAGTGCTGTTGTGAAGGTCTGTCTCGTTGTGTCCTCCTCACAGAGGTTTGGTCCAGTGACCAGCAACATTTTATGATCCTCGTCTGTTATTACTGGAATTACTCTGCCCTCCTGTCCACTGTCTTTCCTTCCTGACAGAAGATCTGCAGCTCTGAATCTGGACTGACTTCTGGTTCCCACAATCAGGATCCTCACTTCATAATCATCATAATCATCATCATCATCATCATGAGAAGCTGGAAGAGAGAGTAAAACATTATGCAATGAAAGAAAATATTTGCCAGTGCATGGGGTAAGAAAAATAATTACATATTCTCTAAATCAAATCATAGGCCTTTTTAAAGTATGTTTAGATATATTTTGTTGGAAAACAAGGCAAAAAAAAATACTGATGTTTTTGTAGTATTTATACTGTATACAACGGCAATGACACCAAATGCCACTGATTCTCATATGTGACCCTGGACCACAAAACCAGTCTTAAGTCGCTGGGGTATATTTGTAGCAATAGCCAAAAATACATTGTATGGGTCAAAATGATTGATTTTTCTTTTATGCCAAAAATCATTAGGAAATTAAGTAAAGATCATATTCCATGAAGATTTTTTTTGTAAAATTCCTGCTGTAAATATGTCAAAATGTAATTTTTGATTAGTAATATGCATTGTTAAGAACTTAATTTGGACAACTTTAAAGGTGATTTTCTCAGTATTTAGAATTTTTTGCACCCTCAGATTCCAGATTTTCAAATAGATGTATCTCGGTCAAATATTGTCCTATCCTAACAAACCATATATCAATAGAAAGCTCATTTATTGAGCTTTCATGTGATGTATACATATCAGTTTTGTAAAATTTAACCTTATGACTGGTTTTGTGGTCCAGGGTCACATATGTCATATGACTGACAATGATTTGGCAAGTTGATAAAAAGCTTAAAGGGTGAATGAAACAAAGCAGACAAAGAGAACCCAATGAAACAACAGGAAAATATTTTCTTTGTCATTTATTTATTGAGAAAAATGATCCAGTGTTACATGTCTGTGCATTGCAAAAGTAAATGAATCTCTTGGATTAGCAGTTAGTTCATCTGTGCAGATGTCAGTCTATCTATGACTATCAAAAGCTGGTATGTGACCAGTTTTATTCAAAGAACAGGAATCTATCAAAGTCTGCTCATGTTTGTGGAAGTGAATCATGTCACAAACAAAGGAGATTACTCAGGACCTCGGAAAAAACAGTTGAAGTTGCTCATCAGGCTAGAAAAGTTTACAAACCCATCTCTAAAGCGTTTGGACTCCACAAATCCACAGTCAGACAGATTGTGTACAAATGGAGGACATTCAAGACCACTTTTACCTTCCTGAGAAGTGGTCAACCAACAAAAATCACTCCAAAGCGGAACGTGTAATAGTCTGCGAGGTTGCAAATGTTTCCAGTGTAACTTCTAAGCAACTAAAGGCCTTCTCACAATGGCTAATGTTAATTTTCCACCATCAGGAGAACACTGAGCAACCAATGGTGTGCATGGCAGAGTTGCAAGAAGAAAACCACTGTTCCCAAAAAAGAAAATTGCTTGCGAAAGATCATCTGGACAAGCTAGAGGACTATTGGAGAGAGGTTTAATGGACGGATGAAACCAAAATAGAACTTATTGGTTTAAATGAGAAGCTGTTATGTTTGGAGAAAAGAACACATTCCATGGTAGAACCATGGCTTGGGCCTGCCATCATGGATGGTGCAATGAATTCTGAATTATACCAGCAAATTCTAAAGGAAAACATCAGGACATCTGATTAAAAACAGAGTCTCAAGAGAATGTGGGTCATTCAGCAAGACAACAACCCCAAGCACACAAGTCATTCTACCAAAGAATGTTTAAAGAAGAACAAAGTTAATGTTTTGGAATGGCCGAGTCAAAGTCCAGACCTTAATGCAATTAAAATGTTGTAGAAGGACCTAAGCAAGCAGTTCATAGGAGAAAAACCACCATCATCACAGAGTTGAAGTGGTTCTGCACTAAGGAATGGGATAAAACTCCTACATTTTTATTGTACAAGACTGATAAGCATTTACAAGAAACTTTACCTTCGGTTACTGCAGCAAAAGGAGGGCACACCAGATACTGAAAGCAAAAATTCACATACTTTTGCAATGCACTGGATCATTTTTCTCAATAAATAAATGGCAAAGAAAATATTTTTCTCTCACTTGTTTGATTTGGTTCTCTTAAGTCTACTATCAGGACTTATATGAAAATGTTTTGGGTCATATTTATGCAGAAATATAGAAAGTTCTAAAGGTTTCACAAACTTTCACGTAGCACTGTATATAATGTCTCTATTTACTTTTTTCTCTAAATTGTTAAAAATTATGAATTTTCCAGTCAGATGAACAATCGTGGTGCTAACAATGCTTTTATTGTAGTTTCGAATCCCAGAGAACACAAACTGTAAAAATAAATCAATCAATCACATTGGATTAAAGTATCTGCCAAATGCATAAATGTAAATGCTTTGTGATTTGACATTTTTGCAGGAACTAGCATTTAAATTATTGTAAAATCATTCCTATTTAAATTATTGAATTGTAGAAGAGAGCAGATACTAACCTTCTGAAGATGAGATGTGAAATGCAAGAATCAATATTAGCAGCCAGTTTGTTTTTATCTTATTTGACTTCATCTCATAATCACAGCTGTTGTCGCACAAAGTGAGTTGCAAAGTTGGTTTCAATTTGACAAAACCAAAAAAACCTGTTGCACATTTAAAGGGCCCATTCATTATTTACGTGTGAGACTAACTGCTAAAAATCCAGTGAATGAGGGAAACTGAAGAATATGTTTAAACAAATCATTCACAAAGAGAACAAAACCCCAAATCACATTTAGATCAGACATTTATTGAAAACAAAATGATGCGATGCACATCAGAATCTATTGACTGATGTATCAATGAGTTATTACATATAAATGCTTTTGTAGAACATAAATACTCTAAGAAGCAATATTGTGACTTTGCATTGAATTTTGTTTTTTTGTCTTTTTTTCATTGAAAGCTGAAAGCAGTAAAATGAATCTGGATTGATTCTAGACTTCACTAGATCTTCATATGCTTTAAAAACTTTTAAAACTTATGGCAAAAATGATCAAAATGTAATGAAGTTCTGTACCGAACTGTTATGTAGAATTCCTTTATTTAGGTTCATTTAATCAATTTTATAAGTTGTAATATTGAGGACAGAAAACAGTTTCATACAGACTCAAGATTATTTCTTAAAGGATAACTACTGCCAAAATGCAACCTGGTCTGTTTTTTGTTTTTTACTGTAAACGAGACAAACTTATATCTAAAAGCATAATTACGACAAACAAGCCGTTTTTGAGATTGACCGTGATTTAGTTTTGTGGTCAATGGCTGGTGAATGGGAATACTAGGGGCATAAATTTGAGCGCATCAATAATCGATATTTTTACAACACTAAGAAGACTCGACACACCATGAAACTTTGCTGGAAGTATCGCCTGGGTCTCTACACATGAACTCCAGCATTGAGAACATTGTTTGTGTGCACAGAGTTTACTAAAAAGAAAGGTTTTGAACAACTCACTTTCACTGTTTGAGTTTCCGCTCGCGGACGTCTTGCCAGTCAAGAAGTGTCCATCTCCGAATGCGAATGAATGGACTCCATAGGACGAAATATTAGGCTTATATGAGGCTCTTTTTACAACTAGAAGGTTAATACTGTTTTTCACTTGCGACAAAACAACGAATTAGCCGTGCATTTATATGGAAATATGCTTTAGGAGCTATCCATCCTCGCATTCGGAGATGGACACTTCTTGACTGGCAAGACGGCCGCGAGTGGAAACTCAAACAGTGAAAGTGAGTTGTTCAAAACCTTTCTTTTTAGTAAACTCTGTGTACACAAACAATGTTCTCAATGCTGGAGTTCATGTGTAGAGACCCAGGCGATACTTCGAGCAAAGTTTCATGGTGTGTCGAGCCTTCTTAGTGTTGGAAAAATATCGATTTTGATGCGCTCAAAGTTATGCCCCTAGTTCTCCCATTCACCGGCCACTGATCACAAAACGAAATCACGGTCAATCTCAAAAACGGCTCGTTTGTCGTAATTATGCTTTTAGATATAAGTTTGTCTCATTTACATTAAAAAAACTGCCCAGGTTGCATTTTGGCAATAGTTATCCTTTAATGTGACCATTCAAATAAAAAGTGCACATATTATTGCTCCCACATTAGAAAAATCATACCTTTTCTTTAGTGATACATCAGCATTGAGTACAATGAATAAAATATGTCTGTACATCACAAACACGACAAGACTCTTTAAAATGTAAATGTTTCTTTTACATATTGCTTTGTCTCTTAGATAATAACTGTTGTGTCTTATTCAGTGTAGAGTAAAATCGTAAAATCATTGAGCCAAACTAACTTGTCTATTTCTGTCTATTTTTCTTAAAAAAATTAGTTACCCTGCTGCCTTAAAATTTTAAGTTGAATTAATTCAAATATCTAAGCTGTCACTTTTAGGTTGACTGAACTCTTTTTGAGTTGACTGAACTTAAAATGATAGGTAACAAATTATTATTATTTTTTTTGTTTGTTTGTTTTTTGTTTTTTTGTTTCTACAAATAAACCCCTGCTACTTAAGACCAGTGTCACATATTACTTAGTAATATTTGCAATTTTCATATAGTAAGTTGTATATTTATTCACAGTTAAATTTCCAGATGAAGTTATATCACAACACCATGATCTGAAACAGCTTTGGTTTGTCTGCAGACCTGCAAATGAGGTAAGTGGACATTAAGTAAGTATAAATATACATAATAATGGATATATTTGTATTTTATTTGCTGTTTGTGACTTAAACTAAACTAATGCAAGCTGCGCTTGACAAATTACTATTATTGAACCAAACAATAATACCACATAAAACAGGTAAAAACTGAACAAATTCACTGTCAACCCTAAAATTGACAGAATAACTAAACCACTAAGAACACAAGCACATGAAAAAAGCATTATAAGAACAGTTAACTGAAATATAGATTTTAACATTTCATTCTTTAAATGAAAAAACATCATTGCCAGTCCTATTACTAGCAGAAGTATTGACATTATTATCAACCCTCCGAACACGTTCAAAAACGCCATTGAAAGTGTCGCCCCGATGACACAAAACAGAAACGACACAAGCATGTACATCAAAAATGTACGTCCAATCTTTTTGGTGCAAAATAAAAATGCAAAACCTGCAATTGTGACCCCAGGAGCCGCGTGACACGCTATGAGCACATCTGACCACGACCTGATGCTGATGATTGTTCCCAAAACCAGAGCTGAACCCACCATAAACATGAAACACATCATTGTAGCGAATGGAAGTATTAGCAACCTGATACAATATATGATAATATTAATTATGATGAATCGAATGTCCCGTCCCTTCTTCTTAAACTCAAATTTATCAATTAATTTGGGGTTTACTGTAAGCACAATTGCTAATGAGGATAACAAGGACAGATTTAGTGGTATAGCAAGATCTGGACTCAGAACATGTCTTAGACAGACCAAAAACAATGTAAGTAAAATAAATGTCTCCCCCAAATGAAGATTTTGTCATTTCCTTTAGTGCAAATATAAAGAGTGGTAAGTGAAACAAGCAAAATCCTTCCGAAAATTCCAACTCGTAAAGTGTCATTTATTATAGACAAGAGTGGATTTTCCTCATGTACATTCTCTGAATCTTGTCTCAATACTGAGTAAAACCTGTGATCATTGAGCTGAACTAAATTGTCTATTTCTGCTTCGAGAGCTGATTTTTGAGCAGGTTTTGGTTTAGAGTCTCTTATCACATGAAATCTTCCTCCACAAGCGTTGATCATTTCTCTGGAGGCTCCTGTGAGATGTTCCTGGTGATTTTGGAGCAGAAGAACAATGCAGTACTGAAGAACTTCTGCTCCCAGCAGCTCTTGGGCTTGTTTCACAATATCACACTGTTGTGATTGTTGATCTTCCAGATTCAGGACCATTAAAACAGTGTGAGGTCCAGGAGATGAGAGAAACAGCGCTGTTGTGAAGATCTGTGTCGCTGTGTCCTCCTCACAGAGGTTTGGTCCAGTGACCAGCTTCATTCTACGACCCTCGTTTGTTATTACGGGAGTCTTTACAATCTCTCTGTCCTCCTGTCCACTGTCTTTCTCTCCTGACAGAAGATCTGCAGCTCTGAATCTGGACTGACCTCTGGTTCCCACAATCAGGATCCTCACTTCATCATCATGAGAAGCTAGAAGAGAAAGTGAAACCATCATGCAAAGAAAAACTATTTGCCAGTGGGGAAAGGAAACAAATCTAAAATAAATTCTCTGAAATTAACTCATTATAATAATGATGTTTAGATATTTTTTGCTTGAAAAACAGACAAAAACACTGATTAGTTTTTTTGCAGTGTGTAGATTGGACATCAATTTACACTTTACAGTGAAAAATATTTCAAACGATTTTCACTCATAATTTGCTAGTAAATTTCACAAATAATTACAAAGAAGCTTCAAGCAACACTGAAGCAAGACATTTTGAAGTAGAAAGTCTGAAATAGTATTTTCTTGTAAAAACCACTCCAATAATCAAAGTACAACTTTAAAAAACATTTTTTTTACAATGTATATGTCAATATGTGTCTTTGATTTGATAAGTTTGCTGAAATACTGAAGGAGAAAATGACACTTGCTGTGTGAAATGGAACTGGGCAATACAGATAAATATACTGTTTTAATCATTTTAAAGGTTGTATCAGAGCAACAATTGTGGTTCTAATAACGTCATTATCATGGCTTCAATTGCACACACAAACTGATAATAATAAGTCACAATAGATAAAAGCATCTGCCAAATGCATAATGCTTTCTGATTATATTCAGGAGGAACTGGATTTAAACTTAAAGTCAACTTAATAAAACCCATCTCATTATTGCCTAAATAGTAAGAGAGAGCTGATACTAACCTTGTGAAGACGAGATGTAAAATGCAATAATCAACATTAGAAGCCAGTTTGATTTTCTCCGAGCTAATTCCATCTTTTAAACTGGACTGTCTCATGAAGAGAGTCACGGAGTTAGTTTCGACGTGACAAAAACAAAAATTTCCAACCCGGAATCTGTGGTTAGTGAAAGGACTAATGCCATACTTGATTTATTTTAGTTTCTTTTTTCTTTTTTCTATTTTGGTCCCTTGAGGGCCACTTACTATATGTTTGTAAATTAGTCTTGCATCAAAATGTACATACGTATTTCAGCAATAAATTAATTTCCACTAAATGGAAAAGGACGATTTAGGACCTCCTTCTCCTTTAAGTCTAAAATGTAAAACATCTTTACGTAAGGAGTGAGTATCAACACACCCAGCCACATTGCATGCATGCGAGCATGCAGAAAATCCAGTTAATGAAGAAAATGTGAGAATATGTTTTGCAAAGAAAGAAAGCTAAACGTTCACAAAAACAACAGAACCCCGGAAGGCATTTAGTTCAGACATTTATTTAAAAATTTAGTGTCACAACTATAAAGCCCATCAGAAACTACAACAGATACCTGACTGACAATAAAAAATACAGTTGAGAAATGAGAAATACTTAAGGTGTTAGACATTGATGGTTTTGTGGAACATAACGTATGTAACTTTGCATTTTCATTTAAAGCTAAAAGCAGGACAATTTATACAGAATCTTTAAAGACACACCATTGTTTTAATCAGCTCTTAATAGTATTAATTGTTGATAGACGAGTATTCGTGAGTATTGATATAACACTGATGAACAAAGTTTATACTGTTGGTTTTATTTTTACTTGCAGTTTAATCCCCAGATGAGAAGATCTAATTTGCACTGCTGGTTAAAGTCACAACAGTAGCATTATATGAATTATATTTCCAGTAAAACTGCGCTGGTTTGTCTGCAGAGGATGAAAGTGGACATCTAACGGATGTCTTTATCCAGAGCGATTGCAGACTGCTACGGTAAGTGTCTTTGTTCATTTGTCAGACGTTGCGTTTTAGTAGATAGTAGCAACTGTTCCAAAGAAAAATCTTCAAGAATTTCAATTCAAATGGTTAAAGATTAAGAGTCATTCTCTATTAAAGTGAATTTGACAATCAGGGCATTTCATAGCAAGTAAATTAGATCTAAAAAAAAAAAAAAAAAAAGAGTGAGCTTTGTATAAAAAAAATCATATACGTGTTTATATCCATATCCTGTAATTTCTGTTTTTAATTATTCATTTATAAAGTGTCGAAATATACAGTATCTCACGAAAGTGAGTACAGCCCTCAGCAACCATTTTAGTATATCTTCTCAAGGGACTGAACTATAGAAATTAAACTTGGGTATATTTTAGAGTAGTCAATGTGCAGCTTGTATAGCAGCGTAGATTTACTGTCCTCTGAAAATAACTCAACATACAGCCATTATTGTCAAAATAGCTGGCAACAAAAGTGAGTACATCCTAAGCGATAACAGCAGTATGTTGTTTAACCATGCAAAGCCACATGTCCTATTCATCATGTTTATGTTTTTGTCTGCTTGACAGGACCATACAAACTTGTGTATCTTGTATTAGAGCAGTTAAAATTTGGTGCTTTAGGTACAATTCTCTCATACTGACCACTGGATGTTCAACATGGCATCTCATGGCAAAGAACTCTCTGAGGATTTGAGAATTAGAATTGTTGCTCTCCATAAAGATGGCCAAGACTATTAGAGGTTCAGTAACACCCTGAAACCGAGTTACACTACAGTGGTCAGGGTCATACAGAGGTTTTCCAAGATGGAACAGGCCTCGCAAGGGTCGATCAACGAAGTTGAGCACCCGTTCTGTGCGTCAGGTGCAGAAACTGGCTTAAAAAACAGATGCATGAGTGCTGCCAGCATTGCTTTAAAAGGCTGCAGAAGTAGAAGGTCAGCTTGTCAGTGCTCAGACCATACGTCACACACTGCAACAAGTCGGTTTGCATAGGCATCGTCCCAGACGGAAGCCTCATCTGAAGCTGGCTCACAAGAAAGCCTTCAAACAGTTTGCTGAAGACAACCAATCCAAGAGCAAGAATTAATGGAAGCATGCTCTGTGGTCTGATGAGGCTATAAGATAAACTTGTTAGGCTCAGATGGTGTCCAGCCTGTGTGGTGATGCTCTGGTGAGGAGTACCAAGAAAATTGTGTCTTGCCTACAGTCAATCATGGTGCTGGTAGCATCATGGTCTGGGGCTGCATGAGTTTCTGCTGGTTCTGTGGAGCTGTGGTTCATTGAGGGAAACATGGATTCCATTATGTGCTGTACATTCTGAAGCAGAACATGATACCTTCCCTCCTGAAACTAGACCAAACAGCAGTTTTCCAACATGATAACGATCCCAAACACACCACCAAGATGACAACTGCCTTGCTGAGGAAGCTGAAGATGAAGGTGATGGAGTGGCCAAGTATGTCTCCAGACCATTTGGACAAGTTCACTTAGGGTGTACTCACTTTTGTTGCCAGCTATTTTGACAATAATGATATAAATAAAAGTTTCATTTCTATAGTATTGTCCCTTGAGAAGATTTACTAAAATGGTTGCTGAAATGTGAGGGCTGTACTCACTTTTGTGAGATACTGTAAGTGGACATTTAACACATTTCCAGAGTTACAGGATCTTAACAATTCTAACTAAAATATATACATAATGGGTTAATTTTGGTTTAGTTTGTGACTTAATCTAAAGCAGGCTGCCTTTGACAAATGACTTTTAATGAACCAAACAGTAATGCTACATAAAGCAGGTAAGAATTGAGCAGGTTTTCCATAATTACCTTTAGAAAACTCATCACCAACCCTAAAATCAGAAAAACTGAACCGATGAACACACAAACACATGGCAAAACCACTATAAAAAAAAGAAAAGACATTACGTTCTGTCGAGTTTCATTCTTTAAACATAAACATGCCATTGCAAATCCTAATATGAGTATAATTATTGTCATCTTCACACCAAGCACATTCAGAAACCCTACTGAGAGTGTCGCTCCAACAGAACAATACAGAAATAACTCAAAGACTGGAGATTTACGACTAATGTCTTCTTTGTAAAATGTGAGTGCAAAAGCCCCGATTGTGACCCCAGAAGCTGCGTAACACGCTATGAGCACATCTGACCACGTCCTGACGCTGACGATTGTCCCTAATGGCAGCATGACAAAAAATCCTATAAAACCCCCTAAGTCAAGCCTGGTGTCTTGACTCCTGACAGTTACTAGTATTGATACCAAGGCAAAATTAAGAGGTATGGAAATATCTGGATGAAGAACATTTCTGAAATTGATCATAAACAATCCAAGTGCAGCAAATTTTACCTCAAAATGTAAACTTTTGTGCCTCAGTTTGCTGTAAATTACAAGAGCAGAAAGTGAAATCCATCCGACAATTCCGACTGCTTCCCATAAACCAGTATTTCTTACAGACAAGAGGTTATTTTCTTCATTCACATTTTCATTTTCTTGAAATAGTTTCTGTCTTTCTAAATGCTCCAGGCTTTCAACCTCTAACTGTTGAGTTTCAGTCAACGCTGAGTAAAATCTGTCAGCATTAAACAAAACTATCTTGTCTATTTCTGCTATGAGGGCTGCAGTTTGAGCAGGTTTTGGTTCAGAGTCTCTTATCACATGAACTCTTCCTACACATGCATTGATCATTTCTCTGGAGGCTCCTGTGAGATGTTCCTGGTGATTTTGGAGCAGAAGAACAATGCAGTACTGCAGGACTTCTGCTCCCAGCAGCTCTTGGGCTCGTTTCACAATATCACACTGTTGTGATTGTTGATCTTCCAGATTCAGAACCATTAAAACAGCGTGAGGTCCAGGAGATGAGAGAAACAGCGCTGTTGTGAAGATCTGTGTCGCTGTGTCCTCATCACAGAGGTTTGGTCCAGTGACCAGCATCATTTTACGACCCTCGTTTGTTATTACGGGAGTCTTTACAATCTCTCTGTCCTCCTGTCCACCTCCTTTCTCTCCTGACAGAAGATCTGCAGCTCTGAATCTGGACTGACCTCTGGTTCCCACAATCAGGATCCTCACTTCATCATCACGAGAAGCTAGAAGAGAAAGTGAAACCATCATGCAAGAAAAACTATTTGCCAGTGATGAAAGGAAAAAAAATCTAAAATAAATTCTCTGAAATTAACTCATTATAATAATGATGTTTAGATATTTTTTGCTTGAAAAGAAGACAAAAACACTGATTAAGAAAGGTTGGTAATATTTTCTATGAAGCCCCTAATTATAATACATTATAAGGGTATTTCTAAGGCATCATAATGAATGCATAATGCATTATAAAAAAAACTTATAATATGTTATATCATCTCATGAATAATCATAACAACAATTATAATACTTTATAATACTTGAGTATTTGAGGTTTTAACTTTTAAGATTCTACCTAATTTAAAATGGACTATATCATATTACATCTATTTTTTACATTATATTACATTTTATTTTGATGGTCTTCTTAGTTTACTATAAGCTTAAACTTTCCAACTACATGTCAACTAACACTCCTTAGAGTATAGACTTAGGTTAAGATTAGGCTAGAAGGTTCATGCACTTGCAAAGTTACTTATAATATAATAGTTATCTAATAATAGTTGTCTAAAGGGTACTATCAAAATAATCAAACTGATAATACAAATGTGTCATTACACATTCATCTGATTTGATGCCTGATCTTAGGTTTAAATATTATTAAAATTACTTATAAGTGGTCTTTGTATGCTTTAAGTAAAGTGACATGAGTACCATGGCAAGATATGAGACTTATAATACGTTATAACTATGAGGAGGTAATCTACTCTTAAAAGGTATAACCACAAATAAGTAAAAAATTATAATACATTAAAACTGTTCTTATGAATAATCATGAGATGATATAACATATAAGTTTTTTCATAATGCATTATGCATTCATTATAATGGCTTAAGAATACCATTATAATGCATTACAAATACGTGCTTCATAGAAAGTGTTACCGAAAGTTTTTTTTTTTTTGCAGTGTGTAGATTGGACATCAATTTACACTTTACAGTGAATAATATTGGTGTAATTTAAAATGATTTTCAGTCACAAATTGCTAGTATATTTCACAAATAATTACAAAGAATCTTCAAGCAACACTGAATTAAGCAAGACATTTTAAAGTAGAAAGTCTGAAATAGTATTTTCTTGTAAAAATGCACTCCAATAATCAAAGTACAACTTTAAAAACCTTTTTTTTTTTTCTTTTTTTCTTTTTTTTTACAGTGCATATGTCAATATATGTCTTTGATTTGATAAGTTTGCTGAAATACTGAAGGAGAAAATGACACTTGCTGTGTGAAATGGAACTGGGCAATTCAGATAAATATATTGTTTTAATCATTTTAAAGGTTGTATCAGAGCAACAATCGTGGTTCTAATAACGTCATTATCGTGGCTTCAATTGCACACACAAACTGATAATAATAAGTCACAATAGATAAAAGCATCTGCCAAATACATAATGCTTTCTGATTATATTCAGGAGGAACTGGATTTAAACTTAAAGTCAACTTAATAAAACCCATCTCATTATTGCCTAAATAGTAAGAGAGAGCTGATACTAACCTTGTGAAGACGAGATGTAAAATGCAATAATCAACATTAGAAGCCAGTTTGATTTTCTCCGAGCTAATTCCATCTTTTAAACTAGACTGTCTCATGAAGAGAGTCACGGAGTTAGTTTCGACGTGACAAAAACAAAAAAAAATCCAACCCGGAATCTGTGGTTAGTGAAAGGACTAATGCCATACTTGATTTATTTTAGTTTCTTTTTCTTTTTGGTCACTTGAGGGCCACTTATGTTTGTAAATTAGATTTGCATCAAAATATAAATACGTATTTCAGCTATAAATTAATTTCCACTAAATGGAAAAGGACCTGCTTTTCCTTTAAGTCTAAAATGTAAAACAACTTTAAGTAATGAATAAGTGTCAACACACCCAGCCACATTGCATGCATGCAAGCATGCAAGCATGCAGAAAATCCAGTTAATGAAGGAAATGTGGCAATACGTTTGGTAAAGAAAGAAAGCTAAACATTCACAAAAACAGCAGAACTCCAGAAGGCATTTAGTTCAGACATTTATTTTAAAAAATTGTCACAATGTATGTAAAGCCCATAAGAAACTACTACAGATACTTGACTTACAATAAAAAATACAGTTGAGAAATGAGAAATACTTAAGGTGTTGGACATTGATGGTTTTGTAGAACATAATTTTTTATGTAACTTTGCATTGTTATTTAAAGCTGACAGCAGTAAAATTACAGTTCCCCAGCAGGAACTCAAGCTGTGTCCGAAAACGCTATGGGAACATCATTAGCGTGACACGCTCTGAAACACGTGTGTAATCTGCCCAAAGGGAAAGCGGAACATCATCGCGGAAAATCATCGCGGAACGTCATCGCGGTGATGTCGCCGCATTCTCTCTCCCTCCACTGGCATTTATAGTAAATAAATGTATAGTAAATAGATCAGTGGTCACCTCATTACATGGTGCCCCTCTCTCGCCTCAGTGCCCTCGGGGAGCCGAGCCGTCACCTCTGCCACCATCGGTGCTTCAGAGCACGGCGGTTCCCAGCCGCCTCTTCCCGGTACCCTCCTCTTCCATTGGGGGGACTGCAGAGCCCGCAACCCCTAAGGGGGTCCTTCAAAAGGCTGGTACGGTCCACTCCTGCCGGTCATCCGCTTCTGGGTGCCGTTCCAGCCACTCCAGTAATACCGGAGGTCAGTCTCGAGAGACTGATTCCCTTAGTAGACTATCTAGCAGCGTGGAAACTTCTGCCAGGGGTCTCAAAGTGGGTCCTGCATACTGTAGAAAAAGGCTACAGCATCCAGTTTGGGGCTGTGCTACCCTGATTTTGCGGGGTCATTCCCACTCTGGTGGGGTCCGAGCAGGCTCTGGTATTACAACAGGAAGTAAAAGCTCTCTTGAAGAAGGAGGCCATCGAGGTGGTCCCTCCTCTCGAAAGGTAGTCTGGGTTCTACAGCCGGTACTGCATTGTTCCCAAAAAGGATGGAGGGTTGCGTCCCATCTTAGATCTAAGAATATTGAACCGCGCTGTCATGCGCCTAGGGTTCAAAACGTTGACCCTAAAGCAGATCACTCAACAGATTAGGTTCGAGGACTGGCTTGTTACCATAGATCTGAAAGACTTCCACATCTCCAGGAAGTTCCTGAGGTTCACTTTCGGGGGCGAAGCGTACCAATATCGCGTACCTTTCAGGCTGGCTCTCTCACCCCGCACTTTCACCAAGTGTATGGATGCCACTCTTGCGAAGCTGAGGCTTACAGATACAGCATACAGATACTCAACTACATCAACAATTGGTGATTTTGGCTCAATCCGAGCTGGTGGCTGCACCAATCGAGATGCTGTGCTAGCTCACATGAAAGAGTTTGGGTTACGGCTGAACGCCAAGAAGAGTGTGCTATCTCCAGTTCAGGGAACCACCTATCTAGGCGTAGTTTGGAATTCAACCACGACGCAGGCACATATGTCTCCTGCTCGTATCGAGTCGATTCTCACTTCAGTCAGGAGAGTCAGAGAAGGCAGGGCACTCACTGTCAAGCAGTTTCAAATACTGTTAGGTCTGATGGCGGCTGCGTCCAACATGATACCTTTTGGCCTGCTGCACATGAGAACTTTACAGTGGTGGCTCAAGACCAAGGGGTTCTCCCTGAGGGGAAATCCGTTTCACATGATCAAGGTCACGCGGCAATGCCTTCGTGCCTTAGACATGTGGAAGAAACCTTGGTTCCTGTCTCAAGGCCCAGTGCTGGGAGCTCCTTGCTGCCACATAACGCTAGCGACGGATGCATCACTCACAGGGTGGGGAGTGGTCATGAGTGGCCGCTCAGCCCACGGCCTGTGGAGGGGTCACCATCTCACGTGGCACATCAATTGCTTGGAGATGATGGCAGAGTTTCAGACTCTGAAGCACTTCCTCCCAAATGTGAGGAATTACCATGTGCTAGTGCGCACCGACAGTACAGTGGTGGTTTCCTGCATCAACCACCTAGGAGGTCTGCGTTCACGCCCATTAAACAAACTGGCACGCCAGATCCTTCTGTGGTCCCAGTGGAAACTTCTCTCACTGAGAGCAGTTTATATTCCTGGGTATCTCAATGTGGGAGCAGAGGTGGTGGAGCTCATTTGGACCAACTTTGGGTGAGCCCAAGTGGATATTTTTGCGACTCAGGAGATGACACAATGTCCCCTTTGGTTCTCTCTGAGAATAGTTCTCAGACCTGGTCACTCTCCTAGACGGCTCTCCATTGGAGATTCCAGTCAGGAAGGACCTTCACCGAGAGACTGAGGAGGAGCTTCTTCCCGCAGGCTATACGGACTCCCAATCACAACACCACAAAGGAATTTTCACTTTAATCGGCTTCTCACAAACTATTTTACTACCCACCATGTGCCCATATGGCACACTTGCACATTTTGCACACAGCAGACCTGTGAAGTTTGAACTGTGACATGCACATTATACACATTCACATATAACTGGCACTTTTTACACATTCTGCACATTACAGAACTGTGTACTTCAGCTGTGACTGTGATCTTGCACATATCTTACATCTGCACATTATCTTGCCCATAACTGCACATTCATTTTTGTATATTTGTTATATCTATTGCTACTTTTCTACTATTTTATTGTTGTTATTGTTGTATTTTATTTTTATTTTATTATTTGTACATAATGTAAATCCATATTTCTCTATATTCTAATTTGTTAAATTTTCTTCTATACTGGAAATTCCTTCTCTAAATTTAAAATGTTATATTATAGGTTATCAGCAGTCGTATAAGCATTTCACTTCATATCATACTGTGTATGTGACAAATAAAATTTGAATTTGAAATTTCAGCAGAGCAGAAGACACGTCTTGCAAATGTATTAATCCTTTCTCATTGGATTGACACATTTTCCCCACCCTTTTGCAAAACAGTAAACACAGATGTCCTTCAAGCAGTCCAAACTCCATTGTTTTAGCTATGGTAACCAAACAGAAACCATCTATTCCTAACTATTAGAAACTACATAGATCAGAATGAAATCACTAAGGCACCTGTTTGACACTCTGACTGAAACTGAAGCTCATATATGTCATAGTTCTGTCTGTTTATGTCATTGGTTTCTTCCTTTTGTCTCCCCCCCGTCGATCTGTCCATTTGGTTAGTCCTTGTTATCAGTCATCTGTATCACCTGTCATCGTAATCAGCACACCTGTCTTTAATTCTTAGTCTGCCTTTATAAGTCTGTCTGTATCTTCAGTTCATGTCGGTCTTTAATCGTTGAATGTTCTTCGTGTGTGGATGTCTCTATGTTCCTGCCTGTGTATATGGAGAAGATTTATTAAATAAGTGTTTATTGTACTCCTCGTCTCATCTCGTCCATCCAGCACGTCACCATTATAACAATATACTTGTTTGCAAGTTGTTTGAAGGTAAAATTTGCTTTTGTTGCATATTTTAAACGTTTTGGCGCGGTTAGAGCCTTTTGCAAACAAAATGTGTCATTTTGACCATGAGTGCCACTGTTTAGGCCTGTGTGTTTTGAAAATGTGGAGTCTGAGTTGACGACTGCATCGAAGCAATCAAGAAAAACTGTAAATGAATTCATTGTATATGAATTATTTCCAATTAAAACTGCTCTTATTTGTCTGCAGAGCTGCAGAGGAAGTAAGTGGACATTTAACAGATGTCTTTATCCAGAGCGACTGCAGACTGCTATGGTGAGTGTCTTTGTTCATTTGTCAGACTGATGTTTGAGTAGATGGTAGTAAAACATTGTTTGCATATCGTAAAACATTTGATTTGGATCATTCAATTAGCGAAATTATTCACAAACCCGTTTCGATCTAAAACAAATGATTTGCAATTAGCAAAGACCCAATCTGAATCAAATGATTTGTGATATGCAAAGTTCTGATCTAAATCAAATAATTTACTATACACAAAGTTCCGATCTAAATTAAATGATTCGCGTTCTATGCTCTGAAGTCCCGATCTGAATAATAATTTGTGAATCATTTTTACTTAGATTCGGGACTTCAAATCACATATCACAAAACATTTGATTTGAATCATTCAATTTGCGAAATGATTCATGATCTAAAACGAATGATTCACGATACGCAAAGTCCTGATCTGTATCTAATTATTGGTTTTACGCATTGGTTTAACTGATTCGAAGTTTTGAAAAGCTCTGTTTTACTGTAAGAGCTTTTTAAAACCATTACAAGTGATGTCAAAAATTGAATGAATGTCTAATTTAATCTGGCTTTTGCTAGTGAATCACTTGTGGTTCCAGTGTATTCATTTTAATTGATTTGGTTCATCTATTCCTCTTTTTGCGTCTTCAGCCATGTTTACATGACACTCTCATTACTCAGTTCCAAAGAAAAATCTTGAAGAATCTGAACTCAGAAGCATTCGATTTTGAGCGCGATTTGGCGTAGCTTGTCAGTGATTTACGCCTCTGAACGCTCCAGCTGAACGCACGTGATGGAGATTTACTACTAATCAAAGTACCGGCTTCATTGACTAAATGCACCTCACAACATTGTTCGATTAATCGTGCAGCCCTACTGCCAGCATTGCTTTTAAAGGTTGCAGAAGAAGAAGGTCAGCTTGTCAGTGCTCAGACCATATGCCGCAAACTGAAACAAGTTGGTTTGCATAGGCATCGTCCCAGAAGGAAGCCTAATCTGAAGCTGCCTCACTAGAAAGGCCGCAAACAGTTTGCTGAAGGCAACCAATCCAAGAGCATGAATTAATGGAAGCATGCCCTGTGGTCTGATGAGACTATAAGATAAACTTGTTTGGCTCAGATGGTGTCCAGCATGTGTGGCGATGCCCTGGTGAGGAGTACCAAGAAAATGTGTCTTGCCTACAGTCAATCATGGTGGTGGTAGCATCATTGTCTGGGGCTGCATGAGTGCTGCTGGTTCTTGAGAGCTGCAGTTCATTGAGAGAAACATGGATTCCATTATGTACTGTACATTCTGAAGCAGAACACGATGCCTTCCCTCCAGAAACTAGGCCGAACAGCAGTTTTTCAACATGACAGCGATCACAAACACACCACCAAGATGACAACTGCCTTGCTGAGGAAGCCTAAGGTGAAGGCGATGGAGTGGCCAAGTATGTCTCCAGACCTGAACCCTATTAATCCCCTGTGGGGCATCCTCAAGCGTAAGGTGGAGAAGCAGCATGTGTCTAATGTCCAGCAGCTCTGTGAGGAGTGGAAGAGGATCCCAGCAACAACCTGTGCAGCTCTGGTCAATTCCATGCCCAGGATGATTAAGGCAGTGCCAGATAACAATGGTGCTAACACAATATTTTGACACTTTGGACAAGATCACTTAGGGTGTACTCACTTTTGTTGCCAGCTATTTTGACAATAATGGCTGTATGTTGAGTTATTTTCAAAGGACAGTAAATCTATACTGCTATACAAGCTGCACATTACTCTAAAATATATCCAAGATTAATTTCTATAGTATGGTCCCTTGAGAAGATATACTAAAATGGTTGCTAAAATGTGAGAGGTGTACTCACTTATGTGACATACTGTATGTCTAAATTTTTAATTGTGGTATACATAAAATGGCCTTGGTAGGACATAATTTAGCCGTTTCATTCATTCATTGAAAAAAGAAAAGTTAACACAATATATGTGATGTTTTGGGAAAATTACATTGTAATGTACAGTAATGAAGAAACATCAATATATGTTTGAAATATAAACATAAGCCTAAAATCAATATTAACACTTGTTTTGACCAAAAGCTGTCAGTGTCTTTGTGATTTAGTCACTATAACTGTCTTCCAAAAAAAACAGAAAAAAATAAATAAATTAAAAACTATGTACATATAAGAAAATACTTTTAGACAACCCCCACTCCCCCCATAATAAAAATAAAATGAAACAAGAAAAACATAAGTGCAAATTACAATACACGGATAAATGAGCCCCTAATGTGACTCCAGACACACAGACTTAGTTTTGATATCATGTCAGATATCTTCCAGCTAAATAAATTTACATTCATTTGTGATTGACATTTATGCATAAACCTAAGTTGTATACATTTAAATGAGAGGAAAATTAATACAATCATCTAATTCCTGGCTAAGATACTAGAGGAGATCAGATACTAACCTTGTGAAGATGTCATGTGACATACAGCAATTAATAAGAGGAGACACTTTGGTTTTGTCTTGGTTAATTTCATTTTATAGCTTGAGCTCTGTCTTACGAAGCGAGTCCAGTTTGAAATCCAGTTTGGTTTAATTCGTCTTACAAGTTCTCTATTACAAACGTTCAATTCTGGGTTTGATCTTCCGGGTTTGTTACCAGCTATGGATTGTGTACATATGAAGATGAGATGTTTAAAGAGAACATCCAGTTATAGGAGCCAGTTTGGTTTAGTCTTGGTTACTTTCATTTTTAGAAGTGTATTTAAATATAATCTGTATAAACTGAATATCACATGTCCATACCAAAAAAACCTATTCAAATTGATCGCAAAACTGTTTAAATTTAAGTTTAAAGTTTAAATACTAAAGACATGTTTTATTAAATATTATTCTATACATAACTAGATTGAGATTGGATTTTGCTGACAACAATGTTTATATAAAAGTAATAAACAGACAGTGTCGATACTAGTCCATTGTAACAAGTAGTCCACTGAACGATGAGATGATGAGATGATGAACCCAAGTGCAGTTTATTGAAACAGTGAAGTAAACCAGAAATCCAAGCAAACAATTGATAATCCAAACATTGACTTGAAAAGACTGAACAGACTTGGCATGAAAACAGACTTGACTAGAAAACACAACTCACCTACAGCAGGTTAACAACATTAATACGCGACAAGGACCATTCAAACACAAGGGCTATTTATACAGACAATGAGGGACACATGACAAGAATCAACCAATGAAAAACAAGGAACAAGACCATAGCAACGAAGACAACCAATCAGAACAAGACACATGGAACTAGGGAACCAATGACAGGAATACACAAGGGCAAGGGAAGAAAGACACCACAGCATATAACGACTACATAATAAAAGACATGAAAACATGAACATGAAAACCCCAAAACAAAACCCCACGTGACATCCATATAGTCTTTCCTTCCTGTGACAGGGCCATTCAGAGAGAAGCTACAAAAGTTTACATTAAATTAAATGCCAGATACAGTTTATTGTGTAACAAAAAAAGACCAATAATATCCAGTAAAAATATTACAATATGGACAGTGTAAAGTAAGCAATGTCATAATACATTCCAAGCAATCGGATAAGCACTATTTTACATAGACATGCAGTGTTCAGATTCTTTAAAATGCCTTCTTTTAAGTTTATTAATCACTGTAGGCCATATCACAATTCTTGTTTTTCTGGCCCCACATTTAAGACATCTTAAAATGATAATTAAGACTTTAAGGACCCTCTTCAAAGACCCACAAAACCAAGTAGGCTACTATGTGAGGAAAAAAAATAACAATGTTTGAATGGTTACAACAAAGTGAATTACAGAGTTAGTATCGATTTGAAAAAATAATAATAATAATAATAAATTAAAGCTGCAAGCAGCGATGAACGGGCCCTCGCACACGGGCTCACCGCCGACCGGTGGCTTTAGGAACACAGCAAATGGTGGGTAGTATGCTTTTAATACAGTAAAAATAGGAGAAATATGTCAAAGTCACTTAAATGTGCCAAATTTCCTGCTTCCAGCTGGTGGCGCTATGCCTATAACTGATTATTGGCATGTAGATGTGTTCAGGCTGGCACTTTCATCAAACATATAAAGTTTGGTGCAGATTGACCTTGGTATGTTTGAGTTAGTGAAATATATGATATATCCTGCTGCCAACAGGTGGCGCTATGATAATATCTGAATATTGGCCTTTAGGTGTCTTCAGGCCAGGACTCTTACAAAACCTGTGAAGTTTGAGGCAGATCGGACATTTTATGGCTGAGTTATAACAACTTCTATGTCCATGGCGAAACATCAAACTTTGTGACGCCGCCACGGACACGCCCTTTAACGAAAACTCAAGTTCTTCACAATTTAACATCTCTAAGACCTCTAGATCAGACTGACTGAAGATAATGTTGATATCATTAAATCTCTAGGAGGAGTTTGCTACAAGTAATTTCCTATTGCCAACAGGTGGCGCTGTGATTATAATAGAATATTGGCCTTCAGATGTGTTCAGGCCAGGACTCTTATCGAACATGTGAAGTTTGAGGCAAATCGGACATTTTATGGCTGAGTTATAACAAGTTTTATATCCATGGCGAGACCACGAAATTTGCCAGGCCGCCACGGACACACCCTTCAACGAAAACTCAAGATCTTCACAATTTAACATCGATAAAGCCTTTTTATTAGACTGACCGATTTTGGTGTTGATCTGATTAAATCTTTTGGAGGAGTTTGTTGCAGAGTACAGCATGACACTTCCTGGTGCCAGCAGGTGGCGCTATGAGTAAAACTGAATATGGGCATGTAGATGTCATCAGGTCAGGAGTGTTATCACACATGTGAAGTTTGGGGCAGATCGGGCATTTTATGCCTGAGTTATAGCAACTTCCTTTTTCATGGCGAAGCATCGAAATTTGCCAGGCCGCCACGGACACGCCCTCCGATGAAAACTCTAGATCTTCGCAATTTAACGTCACAAAGGGCTTTAGATTAGACTCACCAAATTTGCCGTTGATCCGAATAAATCTCTAGGAGGAGTTCGTTCAAGTATGACGCCTGAAAATGGCAAAAATTACACAAATTTTGCTAAGAAAATTAAAAATAACCGACTTCCTGTTGGGTGTCAAATTTTGCTCCAAGAGGCTTTTTTGTAGGTATTGGTGAGCTACATGTGTGTACCGATTTTCGTGCATGTACGTGAATCACAACTGAAAGCGCACACCGCGGAACGTGTAAAGGTGGCGCTATCGAGCCATTTTGCCACACCCACTTCTGCAACCCATATCAGACGTAAATTTTCGCCAGGTCTGATGTGTGTGCGAAGTTTCATGAGTTTTCGGGTATGTCTAAGCCCTCAAAAATGCGATTCATTTTGGAGAAGAATAATAATAATAATAATAATAATAATAAACGAAGCAGATCCAATAGGGTCCTCACACCATCGGTGCTCGGGCCCTAAATAAAACTGTTGTGCACTTAAAGGGCTTCCCTGGTGAAAAAAAAAACAGCTAAAATCAGCCTAGGCTGGTTGGCTGGTTTTAGCTGGTTTAAGCTGGAAGTAGCTGGTCTCCTGGTCAGGCTGGTTTTAGCTGGTGGTTTCCCAGGCTGGAAAAGTGGCCAAAAACCCTCTAAAACCAGCCTGCTGACCAACTATGACCAGCTAAAACCAGCCAACCAGCCTAGGCTGGTTTTAGCTGTTTGTTTGTTTTTCACCAGGGTTGTGTCATGCATTGTATATTTATTATTGTTTTCTCTGCACGTGTGTGAGACTTAATTGCAAAAAGTCCAGTGAATTAAAAGGCAAATTTTTTTTAAAGCAAATATTCACTAAGACAACAAAACCTCAAATAACATTTAGATCAGATTAATACATACTGATTCTATGTTTAAAAAAAAATATTGCAAGAAAGATCAAAATGTAAATTAAATGTAAGATTGTACATTTGCGCTTGTATAGAACTGCTGTGTAGAATTCACTGATTTAGGCTAATTTAATGAATTTTGTGAATTGTAGTATGCAACCACAACTGAGTACAGAATAAAATTTATCATAAAAAATAACAAGTGCACACAACATAGCTCTGAAGTTAGAAAGTTAGTGAAATTAAAGTGAAATGTTAGAGTAAATATAAGCAGCCTGTTTAGTTTTGTCTTGGTTAATTTCATCTTTTAATCTGAGGTCTTTCTCATAAAACCAGTCACACTGAGTTTAAGTTGACAAATGCAAACACATCAATGCTACGTTATAAACGTTCTTTATCATATCAGGGGTTGATAGTAAGTTTAACTCTGGCTGTGAACATCACCCTTTCATTCGCACAGAATACTATTACCTACATGTCAGCAAGATTCACTTTTTCTGCTAAAAGTCAAGAGATCATTATGAAAATATGAATGATTTAAACTACACACTGCTCAATTCTCTCAGTTTAAACATTTGAATTGTTTTCTATGTCCTATTGTGAGTAAAATGTGGGTTTATGACATTTGCAAGTCATTGCATTCTGTTTTTATAGTAATGTTTTTGGAATTGGGGTTGTAATAAAATATGGTGTGATGTTTCAAGAGAACAGCCATTTGAGAACGATTCATTATACTTCAGTTCTCTGCCAAAAGATATGAAGGATGTAAACACATTTACTCATCAAGAAGAAATACTAGAGGACTGCTTGAAAGAAAACACCAATAAGCAAGTGAATTTCTATATATTATATGGTTTTTATTTGTCCACAAGCTTAAAAACATTCAATCTTAGTGATTCCAAAAACTTAACAGTGCTTTGCGAAAGTATTCATACCCCTTTGTTTTTGACACATTTTGTTATGTTGCTGCTTTATGTTAATAATACATTTGTTATTATGGTGCATTAAGTGTAGATTGGTGTGGGGAAAAGTAATTTAAAACAGTTTAATATAAGGCAGCAACATAACAAAATGTGAAAAAAATAAAGGGGTATGAATACTTTCACAAGGGACTGTATTTACTAAAAAGCTTATATATGTTTGATGTATTTGTATAATTACATTTATATAAAAAAAGTTGTCAAGATGTATATACTAGATATAAAATAAATCACTTAATACACAGCAATGTTAAGATGAGTATTTCTGTATTCAATCAGCTCTTAATAATGGAGGCTGTTGTATTTTTATTTAAAGTTACATTTTCAGAAGAAGTTAAATCATAACAACAACATGATCATGAACAGCATTGGTTTGTCTGCAGACCTGCAAAGGAGGTACGTGGACATTTAACAAATTGTGGTTTAGTTGCTGTTTGTGACTTAATCTGAAGCAGACTGCCTTTGACAAATTACTTTCAATGAGCCTAACAGTAATGCTATATAAAACAGGTAAGAACTGAACCCGTTTTCTATAATTACCTTGAGAAAACTTATCACCGACCCTAAAATCAGAAAGACTGAACCGACGAACACACAAACACATGGCAAAACCACTATAATAAAAATCCAAAATATTACATTCTGTAGAGTTTCTTTCTTTAAACATAAACATACAATTGCAAATCCCAATATGAGTAGATTTATTGTCATCTTCCCACCAAGCTGTGCAAATAACACATTGACAAACCCTAGTGAGAGTGTCGCTTCAACAGAACAACACAGAAATGCCTCAAGTGCAAAGACTGAAGTTTCACGTCTAATATTCTCTTTGTAAAATATGAATGCCAAAGCCCCAGTTGTGACCCCAGGAGCTGCGTAACACGCTATGAGCACATCTGACCACGTCCTGATGCTGACGATTGTCCCAAAGACCAAAGCTGAACCTAGCATAAATGGTAGATGTATCATTACTATAAAATGCTGTAATAGCAGCATGACAAAAAATGCTATTATATCCCCTATGATATGCCTGGTGTCTTGACTCCTGACAAACTCTGTTTCTTCAATTTGTCTGGGGTCTTTAAGTATGGTTGCTAGTGAGGATACCATGGCTAAATTGAGAGGTATGGAAATATTTGGATGAAGAACATTTCTTAAATTGATCATAAACAATACAAGCGCAGCAAATTTTACGCCAGAATTTAAACATTTGTGCATCAGTTTATTGTAAATAACAAGAGCGGAAAGTGAAATCCATCCGACAATTCCGACTGCTTCCCATAAACCGGTATTTGTTACAGGTAAGAGGTTACTTTCTCCATTTACATTTTTATTTTCTAGAAGTTTCTGTTTTTCTAAACGCTCCAGGCTTTCAACCTCTAACTGTTGAGTTTCAGTCAACGCTGAGTAAAATCTGTCAGCATTAAACGAAACTAACTTGTCTATTTCTGCTATGAGAGCTGCAGTTTGAGCAGGTTTTGGTTCAGAGTCTCTTATCACATGAAATCTTCCTCCGCATGCGTTGATCATTTCTCTGTTTGCTCCTGTGAGATGTTCCTTGTGATTTAGGAGCAGAAGAACAATGCAGTACTGCAGGACTTCTGCTCCCAGCAGCTCCTGGGCTCGTTTCACAATATCACACTGTTGTGATTGTTGATCTTCTAGATTCAGGACCATTAAAGCGGCGTGAGGTCCAGGAGATGAGAGAAACAGCGCTGGTGTGAAGGTTTGTCTCGCTGTGTCCTCCTCACAGAGGTTTGGTCCAGTGACCAGCATCATTTTACGACCCTCGTCTGTTATTACTAGAGTCTTTATGAGACTTGAGTCAATCTCTCTGTCCTCCTGTCCACCATCTTTCTCTCCTGACAGAAGATCTGCAGCTCTGGATCTGGACTGACCTCTGGTTCCCACAATCAGGATCCTCAGAGCCTCATCACGAGAAGCTGGAAGAGAGAGTGAAACAATATTTGCCAATGGGGTAAGAAATATAATCAAGATATAATAGAACCCAAGTGCAGTTTATTTACAATGACATGAAATCCATAATCCAAACAATGACTTGACTTGGAATGGATACAGACTTGGCATGAAACAAACACAGCAGCAGATTACAACATTAATGCATAACAAGGAACAATGGAACAAGAGGGCTACTTATACCAAACAATGAGGGTCACATGACACAAACCAACCAATGAAAAACAAGGCACAAGACTATAGCAACCAATGAACAAAGAGAACAGAGAACCGCATGGCAAAGAAATGAACCAATGAAAGCATGACACAATGAACAGAGGAACCAATAGCAGGAATACATGAGGGAAAGGGAAGCAAATACATAATAAAAGAACAAAACCCAAACCACACGTTACAGCATTATAATGAATGCATAATGCATTATAAAAAACTTTATTACATGTTATATCATCTATAATACTTGAGTATTTGAGGTCATAACTTTAAAGATTATGATTATTTATAATGCTCAATAGTCACCATAATAAATCTACTTAATTTATAATGGACTATATCATATTACATTTATTTTTTACATTATATTACATTTCATTTGAATGGGTCCCCTTAGTCTATTGACTATAAGCAAGTTTGCAACTACATGTCAACTAAAACTCCTTAGAGTATTAGCAGACTTAGGTTAGTAGAAGGTTCACATACTTGCAAGTTTACTCACTCACTAAACAGTTTGTCTTTTTGGGGGGGACCATCAAAATACAGTGTTGGCATATATTTAGCATCCTAATAATTACTGTTAGCTGATATGCAGTTGCAGAGTTACTTATCAAAAGCTGTCTAAAGGGTACTATCAAAATAATCAAACTGATAAAGCAAATGTGTCATATTACACATTCATCTGGTCTGATACCTGATCTTATGGCTCTCTAAGAAATATTATTATAATATTTATAAGTGGTCCTTGTATGCTTTAAGTAAAGTGACATGAGTAACATGGCAAGATATGAGACTTACAATACGTTACATCAATGCATTAAAAGCTATAACCACAAATACGTTAAAATGTTCTTATGAATTCTCTTGAGATGATACAACATGTTATAAGTTATTATTTTTTCAATGCATTATGCATTCATTATAATGCCTTAATAATACCCTTATAAATACGTGCCTTATAGAAAGTGTTAACCTCAATATCATTCATTTCTTTTATTAATATATACTTGTTTTCTCTAAAATGCTGTATTTTCCAATCAGATCAACAATCAAGGTGCTAACAAAGCTTTCATTTTTCGTTTAAAATCTCAGAGAACACAAACTGAAAAGATAAAGAAGACAGCAGATACTAACCTTCTGAAGATGAGATGTTAAATGCAAGAATCAATATTAGCAGCCAGTTTGCTTTTATTTTATTTGACTTCATCTTATACCCGCAGATATGGTCTCACAAAGTGAAGTCCAGAGCTTTCTTTTGTTTTGAGAAAACTTGAAAAGCCTGTTATGCACGTAAAGGGGTCGTGTTGTGGCGTTATCACGGTTATGTTGTTTTTCATTGTGTTTTTTAACGCTTCTGTCATTCCACACATTCCCAGACTGTTTGACTATTGCATAGTCCAGAAAGCAAGGTTAACTTGCCGAAACATATACTCTGAACTCTCAGTTGATTAACCCAAACCTTGCTTACTTGAGGTTCAGTCAAATCAGATTTTATTTATAGCGAACACACAGGACATTGAGTCACAAAGGAAATAGACACTAATAAAGGGTTTCATACACTCTTCAAAATAAAGGTGCTTAATGACGCCATACAAAAACCTTTGTCTAAATGGTTCCATAAAGAACCTTTCTGTTTCACAAAAGGTTCTTTGTGGTGAAAGAAGTTTCTTCAGATTATAAAAAGAACATTTAACTGAATGGTTCTTTGTGGAACCAAAAATGAACTTTTTAAAGCACCTTTATTTTAAAGAGTGTACTACCTCTTCTTCTTTTGTTCAGTGGCCATTTACATAGGTTATATGCATATCTGCTAAATGGTGGTTGTGTAATCTATACTCAATCTTTTTTTTTAAATCTTTGATCACTGAGAATAAGAATTCAATTGTTTGTTTGATGCTGATTATATAAGACATATGTATTTTTTTTATAGAAATACATTATACAAAATGCAGTATTAGATCTGACATGGTTTCCAACCTTATTCAAGTAGAAAAAATGTCATGCTTTCAAGGATGCGCATTTAATACATGGGAGTAGGAACATATAAAATAGCCAAAAAGTGTTTAAAACGTGTTCAAACGTGCTCTTTGAGGAAGTGTATCTGCTTTGCCCGTTAAAATATATTTGTATATACATTTAAAATATAGTGAATTAACCTACAAACTCAATCATAATGCACAATCTTTACATCTGAAATGTATTTTGTAATGAAGCTAGTCATTGTAATGCAGTGTTTCACCGGTTAACCAGTTCCCTTACATGTTTTCGAATTATCAGCATCGCTTGTAATGATTTTAAAAAGCATGTATAGTTAGTTGTGAAACCAAGCTTTTCAGAACTACGAATCAATTAATCGATTGCATCACAAAATTATTCACTATTTTGAAGCACATTGTGAATCACTTAAATCAGATTATGACCTTTAAAGCGTGTATCTCAAATCATTTGATTCAGATCAGGACTACGGTGTGGATTCATGAATCATTTGATTTAAATCTGAACTTCGGATCGGGTTTGTGAATCTTTTTATTCAGATCGGAACTTTGCTAATCATGAGTACAAAACAGTACAAAACATCAAACCATTAAGGCAGTACAGTTATAAAAAAGCAAATAAAGAAAATCAAAAGAAAGACAGAATACACAAATACAAATTCCTTAAGAAAATCATGGTTTTATTATAGTAAAAGTGTACAAAACAAGGTAAATTTAGCTGCAAAAAGCGATTACGGGGCCAAGCCACTGAAGGGCTGTAGCGCAATGCAAAGCAGGAAGAACAAAAACAGCAGAAATTGAATGCACATGAAAAACGGTCAGTTCAGAAGGATTGCAGAAGTTTTATAGTTCAGGAAAGTTGCTCCACATGGTACTCTAACCCACAACATGACAGGCTTCAGAGCCAGTGGCTGAGTGCACCACTCAGTTGACACACATCAGTGAGAATGAGCTCACAAAAGCATGACTTAACATTTTAGACAGATTAGCATGCTAAGCTAACTTAATACTGAAGTAGTTTATGGTTAAACTGATAACTAAAGAGCCACATTAGAACAAATGGCAACCAGTTAGCATGCTAACCAATTAGCATGAACACTAGGTGGAGCTGTGTTCAAACTTCTCAGGTACATCTAGAACACGCTGTTGATGATCCCTACCAATTTTTGTGTAGATATGTCAAAAGGTTCAAAATATATTACAAATTATGTCAAATTTCAAAATGCCAATCCTGGCTAATGCCAATGCCAATTCGCAGACACCAAGAACATAAGTTTCAGAAATAGTGTTCAAAAGTTATAAGCAAAAAGGTGCATTTTTAGTATCTCACGACCCATAGATGGCGTGTTCCTAACTTTGGCATAGTCCCTAAGAGCGTGGTTTTGATGACGCATACCAAGTTTCATTTCAACTGATCAAAGTTTGGCCAAGATATAGCCTCTGAACCAATTTAGGGTCAACATTGTTAATTTTACGACATCATAACTCTTGAACAAAGATGAATGAAGGAAAAAAAATGTTCAGTCATTTCTGTGTAGCTCAGTCCAAAGATCATTTGAGCCAATTTTGGGAAGAATTGGATCAACTTTTAAGGAGGAGTAACAAAAACAATAATGTACTTTTCAAAATGGCCACTACTGTATTGAGAGGAGTCTTAATGTAAGCTATTGATTGTGATCAGCAGAAAGAGAGGAATCAGGTGTACTAATTTCTTTTTTCTAGAATTAGGGGTTCAGGATTTATTACCATTTTAATGTTGAATATTTGAACTAGTGGTGGTGCTATAGAGTTGGTCCTAGAGACCCCATAGTTGGTTAGATTACTATTCATGGCCATCACTAAAAGTGTGCCAAATTTCACAAATTTCTTATGTTCCCTTCATAGGGCTGCCATAGACTCCCATTGGATGAAAATAATAATAAAAAAAAACCCATACAGATAACCAATTAGCATGAACACTAGGTGGCGCTTTGTTCAAACTTCTCAGGTACGTCTGGGACATGCTGTCGATGATCCCTATCAATTTTTGTGTAGACATGTCAAAAGGTTCAAAATATATTGCAAATTATGTCAAATTTCAAAATGGCGGACATATGGTTTAGCCAATCCCAGCAAGATTGATATCCTCTGATTCAGCATGAGCCAAGGAATTCACAGACACCAAGATAACCTAATTTTCTGACAAACAGTTTGAAAGTTATTAGCAAAAATTTGTATTTTTAGTATCTCAAAACCCATAGGTGGCACTGTTCCCAAATTTGGCATGGACCCTCAGAGCGTGATTTTGATGAAGCATACCAAGTTTTATTTGAATTGATCAAAGTTTGGCCAAGATATATAGCCTCTGAACCAATTTTGGGTCAACCTCATTAACTTTGCCACATCATAACTTTTGAACAAAGATGAATAAAAAAATCTGTTTAGTCATTTCTGTGCAGCTCAGTCAATTTGGGGAAGAATTGGATCAATTTTCAAGGAGGAGTAGCAAAAAAAAACAATACTGTACTTTTCAAAATGTCCGCTACTGAGTGGAGTCTTAATGTAAGCTTCTGATTGTGATCAGCAGGAAGAGAGGAATCAGGTGTACTAAGTTTCTTTTACCAGAATTATTGAACTAATGTTTAATTAAAACACCGCTGTCGATCAAATCGTTTGATCAAAATCAAATTGATTGAGAAGATGTCAAATACCTACTTTTATGAACTAGCCAAAGGTTTGTCGCTCAATCTGGAAACAAAAGTTTCCAGGGTTGTTTAGAAAAAGGGCCTGTCCGTATTTACCCAAAATCCTATAAAGCCTAAAAGAAAACTCAAAACTTTACAAAACCTGGCACATACGATTAGTGATTCTAAACAAGCATGCAAAGTTTTAAGGAAATTGTAAACGTTACAAAACATAATGTTTCTATGGTAAATTACCTGTATTTGGGGAAAAAAAGGCTTGCTACGTAATGTCTTTTTTCAAATGTGCTTAAATGCCTTAAAGCGCTTAAACCCTCGTAATCGCAGCTTGCAGCTATATTTATAAGTGATGTTGTAGAACATAATTAAAATGCTCAAAGCAACAGCATGACTTGGCATGACAGATGCTGACAGAGTGATTTTAGAATTTCTTGAATATCTTCATTGGCTTTAAAAACACACAACGCACAGCAGCTTTTAATAGTCTTGGTGATGGAGATGCATGTTTTAGTGGGTTCTGATGTGACAATGATGAACAACTAATATTTAAGTAATATGTGCATTCAGTTTTATGCTGATAGTTTTATTTTGGTTTGTAGTTATCTTCAAATCTGATCTGCACTGCTGTATAAAATCACAACATCAATGTGATCTGAATTATTTCCAGTAAAACTGCAGTGGTTTGTCAGCAGAGCTGTGGAGAAAGTAAGTGGATATTTTAACAGACGTCTTTATCCTGAGCGAATGCAGATTGTTACAGCGAGTGTCTTTGTTCATTTGTCTGACTAATGTTTTAGTTGATGATATCTGCTACTGTGCTCCTAGCTGTCACAGTTCTGTCTGTTTGTCTACTTGGTTTCTCCCATTGTCTCCCCCCGTCGATCTGTCTACTTTAGTTTAGTCCTTGTTAGCGTCATCTGGTTCACTTGTCTGTCATTATTAGTTAGCCTTTATAAGTCTGTCTTTGTGATGAGTCTCCTGTCGGTCTTTGTTGTGGATTTAAGTTTAAGTGTGTGTGGATGTCTCTCCGTGTTTCTGCCTGTTCTACTCAAAGATCATTAAATATACTATTTGTTTCGTACGTCGTATCCCGTCTTCCATCCAGCACCAGCAACTCTAACAGAAAGAGCGACCAAAAACAGTTTTTTCCCGGCGTCTTCCTTTTGCGTTTATTTTTCGTTCTTTTTTCCCAGTGTTTTGTTTTTTGTATTTTTATAATGGACCCTACTGTTCTCCTCATCCTCCTGAGGCAGGGGGAACGCTCTCTTGAGGACCACACCCGTGATTTCCTCATCCTGGCAGAACACTCCCACTTCCCGGATAGCAGCCTCTGCCAGTTTTACTTCATTGGCCTGAACACCACCACCAAGGCGCTGCTATCCGGGGAGGGCCCTCAAGAGAGCTTGCCGGAGTACATCTAGTGGGTGCTGAAATCCTGTGGATCGTTGTGGACCATCGACATCGTCGAGGAGGACGTCAGCCCCACTCCAGACCCAGAGCCCAGCCACCATCACCCCGACTAGCGGAGTGCAAGCTCGGCATCACCGCGGACGGAGAGCCTGAGCCAAGAGCGACAGAGTTTTGGAGTGCCAATGAGCCAGAGCCCAACACGTCCGACCAGGTGCGAGAGCCGGCTACAGTGCCCGCGACGGTGGAGCAAGAGAGGGTTATGGAGAGCCCTGCCCACTGCACTACTGCTGGGGGTGAGCTGGAACAGAACTCAGGGGACTTGATTGACTTCTTCACTGAAATTTCAAATTGTTATGAACTACCTGTCTGCTAGAGCTGCACAATTAATCGTTAAAAGATCATGATCTCGATTCGACCCCCCACACAATCTTAATCCAGCATTTATACGATTTAGCCAATTATATTTTATTTATATTTTACAGAACTTTCGCTAGCCTAATTACTTCACAGACTGCTGTAAGCTGATGCAGTGACAGGTTCGCCGTTCTCTCCAACATTACATAACCATTAAAACTTTTTTTTTTGTTAATGTTGTTAATTTTGTTAATTTTGTTGTTAATATTTTTGTTAATATAATCACTTGTATTGCAGAATGCACGCTCAGTGCCTCCGAGACTTTCATGCGATCGTTAAAATGAAACCAAAAGTAAACCACGCACGCGCATTCAAAAGCAATTTTAATACCCCGCGTTTAGAAAGCGACTCCCCAATGTGCGCAAATTGGGCTACATAAAATATCTAGGCTGTTATTAGTATGTGGGCTATTATAAGTTGATTTATGGACCAGCAGAGCAATGGAACCATATATAAAAACATTTTGATGTTGATGTACATTTTTTATGTTAATGCAATGTCTGATTTTAATTAGCTTTCAAAGGATGAATTTTGAAATTGTAAGTTTTCATCTGATATATCATTTATGCTTTCTTAAGTGTAATAGAGAAAAAGGCAACGAGGAAATCTGTTTGTGAAAAAGGTCAGAACTCCTGTTATGAAGTAGTTTTTTGAGGTGCACTCTTGTCATAAATTAATCTATGATATCATAAAAAAAAATTCTACATAATTTGTAACAAAACAAAAAAAAAGTCAAATATCAATTTAGGAGCCTTATGGTGCGTTCACACCGGACGCGACTTGCGCGGAAAAACCGCGCTATTCGCGCGTAGTTGAACGCTTGAACATTTGAGTTTACTCGCGCCATTTAACCACAAACAGCAACGGTGAATTTGTCCTCCATTGTTGTTTCGGATTTCTGCCACCATCACTACTAGAGCAAGTTCCTGATTGGTTAACGTGGCGCGGATTTTCGGCAAAGTTCAGATTTTTGAACTCACGCGTTTCACTCGGCAATCGCTTGAAACGCTCAATGCGCGCCGTTTCACTCGCGCTATTCCCGCGTTTCGCGCCACCTCATTCGCGCGTTTCGCACCGCAGGATGGCTTTTCGCGTCTTTGCATTGACTTAACATGTAAATCACTCGCGCTTGCCGCTTCATTCGCGTCCGGTGTGAACGCACCATTAGACCTTTCCAACGATATATAGTTTGCCATAAGCATTTATTTGTAAAATGGTGAAGTAAACTTGGCCATCCCAAAGAGTGGACGGGTGACAGACATAAAATGTTGAAAGGCAAGTGTTTCTAGCTAAGAATTTTTAAATCGCTTTACTCTGACATAATACCTTTGTATCTGTCACGATCCAGGCGGGGTTGAGGAGTGGAGAATGATGAGGAGAACCGGAGTAAATGAAAACGTAAATAATTTATTAAATAAAATACTGTAACTAATACAAACAAACAAAAACCGGGAGTATAGGATGAGCACATGAAAACAAGCAAACAGAGGTAACAGAAATCATTGACAGACAAATGGGGAGTGCACACACAGACTCTTAAATATACTGAAATGGGGCGTGGTCACAAACAAGACAACAAGATAACAAGGGGGAAATACAAATATGGGCATGACTGAACTAACTAAACAATACCAAAAGGGGAGACAAGGACTAAACCATAAGCTAGAAACATAGGGGAAAAGACACTAGGAAAACATGACAGAACACAGACATGATCCTGACATTACCCCCCCCCCTCCCCCGAAGGTGCGTCCCGCGCCTAATAACATACAAGGGGAGGGAGGGTGGGCGCCCTGGAGACCACTTAGAGGACACAGAGGACACGAGATACTGAGGTGGTCTCCAGGGCGGATCAGGGATCTCAGGTGGCCATGGCGGGTCGGGAAGCTCAGGGAGCCATGGCCGGGTAAACAGTCCAGACGGCCATGGTGGATCTGGCGGCTCAGGCAGCCATGGCCGGGACAACAGTTCAGGAGGCCATGGCGGATCTGGTGGTTCAGGAAACCACGGCCGGGTAAACAGTCCAGGTGGCCATGGCCGGGTAAACAGTCCAGGTGGCCATGGCCGGATAAACAGTCCAGGTGGCCATGGCCGGGTAAACAGTCCAGGTGGCCATGGCCAGGTAAACAGTCCAGGTGGCCATGGCCGGGTAAACAGTCCAGGTGGCCATGGCCGATCAGGGGAGTAGCCCCCCCAAAAAAAAATTCTTGGGGGAACCTAGGGTATAGTCCACACAGGAGATCACGGAAGGGCGCGCAGGAGAGAGCTCCGGCTCTGGAGGGCACGCGGGCTCTTGAGGAGCGGGCTCTGGACGGCGCGGGCTCTGGACGGCGCTCTTGAGGAGCGGGCTCTGGAGGACTGGACGACCCCAGCGGAGACTCTGGAGGGCTGGGCGTCTCCAGCGGAGACTCTGGAAGAGCAGGCTCTGGGCGAGCGGTCACTGGAGGGCTCTCTGGCGGCGCAGTCACTGGAGGGCGCTCTGGCGGCGTAGTCACTGGAGGGCGCTCTGGCGGCGCAGTCACTGGAGGGCGCTCTGGCGGTGCAGTCACTGGAGAGCGCTCTGGCGGCGCAGTCACTGGAGGGCGCTCGGGCGGCTCAGTCACTGGAGGGCGCTCTGGCGGCGTATTCACTGGAGGGCGCTCTGGCGGCGCAGTCACTGGAGGGCGCTCGGGCGGCGCAGTCACTGGAGGGCTGGGCGGAACCAGCGGAGACTCTGGAAGGCTGGGCGAAACCAGCGGAGACTCTGGAAGGCTGGGCGGAACCAGCGGAGACTTTGACTTGGCAGTCGCCATCTTGGGTGCAGACTCAGGCTTGGTAGCCATCTTGGCCGGGAACTCAGGCTTGGCGGCCATCTTGGCCAGGAACTCAGGAACGGCGGTCATCTTGACCGGGAACTCAGGCTTGGCGGCCATCTTGGCTGGGAACTCAGGAACGGCGGCCATCTTGGCCACGGATTCAGGAACGGCGGCCATCTTGGCCGGGAACTCAGGCTTGGTGGCCATCTTGACCGGGAACTCAGGCTTGGCGGCCATCTTGGCCGAGGGTCCAGGAACGGCGGCCATCTTGGCCGAGGACTCCTGCGTGGCAGCCATTTTGCGTGCAGACTCCTGCGTGGCAGCCATCTTGTGAACTGGCCTGGCGGCCATTTTGCTTGCAGAATCTGGTGTGGCAGCCATCTTGTGAACAGGCATGGCGGGCATTTTGCGAGCTGACGCTGCGGCCTGAGATACTGGGCTGATGGCGGCGGCCGGCAGATTAGAGCACAGGGATGAGGCCGGCCGCATCGGGCTGAGGACCATTGTGGGGGTTAGGAGGACTTGGGGACACGTGGGAGGCAAGGAGGGTGTGAGGTCGCTGGAGTGATATGTGGAGGGTAGAGGCTGTGGGTGAGATGGGGTGACTGCATGTTTCCAGATGGCAGGAGGATTACTATCCTCCACCATGACTTGGAACGGGGAATCACATAAATCAAGAACAAAATTCACAAAATCTGCTACGGGACGGTAGCAATCATTTGGAGTAATTAACTGAAACAAAGAATCATCTTTTAGCCCCATCTGGAAACATGCATTCACCATCTTGTCACTCCATCCCACCAGATGGTAAACACTCAAAAATTCCTCCACATACTCCTCCAGCGAACGCTCACCTTGTTGCAGGTTCCAGAGCTGGTCCTCAGCCCGGTTCATCTTCTTGTTTGGTCCGTCAATCTGTCACGATCCAGGCGGGGTTGAGGAGTGGAGAATGATGAGGAGAACCGGAGTAAATGAAAACGTAAATAATTTATTAAATAAAATACTGTAACTAATACAAACAAACAAAAACCGGGAGTATAGGATGAGCACATGAAAACAAGCAAACAGAGGTAACAGAAATCATTGACGGACAAATGGGGAGTGCACACACAGACTCTTAAATATACTGAAATGGGGGCGTGGTCACAAACAAGATAATAAGGGGGAAATACAAATATGGGCATGACTGAACTAACTAAACAATACCAAAAGGGGAGACAAGGACTAAACCATAAGCTAGAAACATAGGGGAAAAGACACTAGGAAAACATGACAGAACACAGACATGATACTGACAGTATGTTTAATGGTGATTTTCTTTACATTATTTTTCATTGCATTTCTTTAAATTTAAAGCAAAGTTTATTATGTCTTATTATGTCTTATTTTACTGCTATTTTACTGCTGTTTGATAACCAAATGTTCAGGGGTCTCTTTAAAATAAAAAGTTTACCAGAATCGTGAGAGAATCATGATCTTTATTCTAAGCAAAAAAATTGTGATTCTCATTTTATTCAGAATCGTGCAGCTCTACTGTCTGCCTGGACTTCCCACACACCAACCCTCTTCTGCCTGTGTCAGCATCTGCCTGGTCACCACTGGTTCCGTCCAGCCGTCCTGAATCTCCGCTGGTTCCGTCCAGTCGTCCAGAGTCACCGCTTATCCCGTCCAGCCTTTCAGCCTCAGAGTCCAGAACTCCACCTCGACCCTCCGACCCTGCGGCTCCACCACGGCTCTTAGCTCCCTCGTCTCCGCCATCGCCCGTCGTTCCACCAGCTCCACCGGGCTTCCTAATCCCTCCAGCTCCGCCTTGGTCAGTCGTTGTCCCGCCATCGCCTACGGACTCTACTCCTCTGGTGTGCCTCGTCGCTCTGTCCCATCGGCTCCGTTGGGCTCTTCCCTCCCCCCGGCTCCGCCTCAGTCCTCTGTTGCTCCTGCTCCACCGCGGACCTCCGGATCTCCGCCTCCGCCTTGGTCGCCAAAGCCTCGGGCTCCGCCTTGGCCCTCCAGATCCTCGGTGTCACCCAGGATCTTCGGCTCTCCGTCTCCGCCTCGGGCTCCTCCTCTACCTGCTCTGTCGGTTGGACCCCTGGAGTTGTCTTCATGGCTGTGGCCTGGGTCTCGCTCTGTTCCTCCTGCTCCGGGTCCCTCCTGTTTCCTCCCTGGCTCCTCCCACCTTCGTCACCTCCTTGGACTTTGTTTTCTGTTCCCATGACTCTGTTTTTGTCCCCCTCCGGGGGTGCCGTCATCCGCCGAAGCCTCCTCCCACATGGACTCTGTTTTTCTGCTGTTTTTTCACCCCTCTTGTCCTTTTTGTTTTCGTTTTCTATGGTGCGAGGACGTGCCTATTCGGAGGGGGGCGTAATGTCACAGTTCTGTCTGTTTGTCTACTTGGTTGCTCCCATTGTCTCCCCCCGTCGATCTGTCTAGTTTAGTTTAGTCCTTGTTAGCGTCATCTGGTTCACCTGTCCGTCATTATTAGTTAGCCTTTATAAGTCTGTCTTTGTGATGAGTTCCCTGTCGGTCTTTATTGTGGATTTAAGTTTCAGTGTGTGTGGATGTCTCTCCGTGTTCCTGCCTGTTCTATTTAAAGATTATTAAATATATAAATATAATATTTGTTTTGTAAGTCGTATCCTGTCTTCCATCCAGCACCAGCAACTGTAACACTAGCAAATGAGATTTAAACAAACAGTGAATATTAAAAAAATGAAGTATGTATATAAATGCAGAACAAGAGATTTCAGTAATTCCTAATTTCTCTTTTTATTTATGCAAAATTACGTATAAAGTGTCAATGTTTTTGAAATGTATTTACATGCATAAAATGCAAACTATGAACATAGCTTTAAGAAGAGAAATGAATTAGCCATTTTATTCTGGTTAATTAAAACAAAAACAATTCATCACAGAATACTGATAAACACAAAACTTCTTTTGAACTGTAGTGTAAATGACATTGTGAGGTAAATGTTCAGCAAACCAATCAAATAAACTAGTGAGAAAGTTGTGTAAGGGATTAATTACATTTAATTTAGCTCAAAGGGAATCTAATAATTCAATAGGGAATTTGAACAGAATCGCTGTTTTACGGCTGTTCAGAGTCGACCTGCGATTCATTAAACGAGCCGTGTAACAGAAACTCTGCAATGGATATTAATATCCAGAATATAGTGAAACACTATATATTAGCACAGTAGCAAAATCGGCAGTTTAAGACATTAACTTGTAAGCACAAAACACAAGATACTTATCTTTTCTAATAAAAATATGATTTTATTGGATAAACTTAACACATACAAACTAATCTAACATAAACACACGCATTCACACAGGTTGCAGAAAGAGAAAGTGAGGAAAGAATGAGTTTAAAGGAATGAAAATATGAAGTCCCAAGTTTATAGCAATATGTGCAATTGCTTAGACCTGAACAACCATCAATCACTTAATTAACCCTCGTATTGAGTCTCTCAAAGAGGTTATTAAACTTTATATCAAAATGCACCAGTTCAGTCGAATCTGGAGGTTGTACTTGCGTTGCCTTGTGTTGAGGGAATTCCTTTCGCGCGTCGCTCCAGAAAGGGGTTTCCCGAGGTTGCTGATTGGTTGGTTCTGTGGTCCTTTATGAAGTCTTGGGCGTTGGCTGAGGATGCGAGTTGTGCGCTGTTAAAGTTCAGGTCAGCGAAGACGTTTGGGTAGGTCGCGGCTTGCACAAAACTTAACTAGAACACGAAACTCTCAACGGAAAGAAATAACAGAATTAAAGTAAAAGACAGGAGTGTAATGATCTCCTCATGTTTCCTTTAGAGGAGCAGCTGGCATGCAGGCCAGGCAGCGTCGAGACGCGGCGGCACAAGAGAGCAAGGGTATGGAGTAAAAGCGTAAGGGAAGAGTAAGAGAGAGAGAGATTTGATGGTGTCCTGGGTATTTAAACTCAGCTTTTGGACACATCCCAAATGGTGTCTTGACCAATTAGAACATTGTCCTAAGTCGGGGTACTGCTGGTTTCTCCTCCCAACCATAAATCACAATGTTATCTTATCAGTCCAATTTTCCCGCTCTTGGCAAAGTTAAATTTGGACATGATTTCTATAACAAGACTACAATACATTTTACAAAGAATTGAATTATATAAACATTTCAAGAATGGAATTTCAAACTCAGGCCTACCGAACACCAATATAAACCATTAAGCTATTCAATAGTTATTAAAAAGAACATACACAATAAGTGATTAAAACATAATAGGCAAATGTGTGGGTTACATAAATGATAGGAAAAGTGCATAGAAATGATGAGTTGCTCATGAGTCCTTTTTTATCATCATTTTAGGTGTATATGTGAACAGGCAGTTTCCTGTGCCATTCTGTGGACGTAAGGATGTGTTCTGTGAGGGTCTGTTCTCTGAGCTGGAGGTCAAAAGGTTAGGGAAGGAATTTCAGTCTGTGTCCCCTGTGTGGGAGAGCCCACCAACCGAAATCTCTAATGATTCTCATGTGATGTGCCTTTTGTGGGATTTGGGTCTGTAGAAGTGTTGCAAAACTTCTAATTGAACCTCCTGAATTGTCTGATTCGCGCTGAAATCCTACAGTTGTAAGTCAGATTTTGTGATTTAGTCACTATTAGCTTCAAATTATTATAAAAACTTGAATGAAATAATGAAATAATGCACTGCATAAAAAGGAAATTAAAGAACCAATAAATACACAACAGCATGGAAAAATTAGAAAACAAATAACAAATGTGACAGCATTTCTCTTTAAATGGAAATATGCTTTTGTAAATCCTAATATTAGCAGAAATATTCCTGTCTTCACACTAAACAAAGCAAACACAGTCACAAGTCCCATTGAGAGCATCACCCCTACTAAACAAAACAGAAATAACTTAAATGCAAAGACTAAAGTTGTACGAGCTTGCATTTGAGCTGGTACAATGGAGTAAATAGTGTGTAAAAAAGCCATGAATGTGATGCCAAGAGCAGCATGGCACGCTATGAGCACATCTGACCACGTCCGTACACTGAGAGCAGCTCCTAGAGTCAGTCCTAGACCTACTATAAACACTATACTGGGAAATGTAAAGATCATGATTAGAAACATTATGATTTGGTGTGCGTGTCGTGAATTCGCAAGGTCATGATATGCAGCGGCTGTTGCAAAAGTGGAGGATAGGATCAGATTTAAAGGAACGGCAGAATCTGGATTGAGAATGTTTCTTAAAGTGATTGAAAAACTAATAAGTACAAACAGAATTTTCGCAAAATGAAAACGCCTTACTTTAGTGAAAATAAAAGCTGTGTTCAGTAGAATGAGAACAATCCATCCTGCAGTTCCTCCTGAATTGTCATGTTCTTCATGCACACTTTGGCTGGTCTCTTCTGTGTCCAACTCTTGTGTCAACACTGAGTAAAATCTGTGATCATTGAGCCAAACTAGCTTGTCTATTTCTGCTAAAAGAGCTGCAGTTTGAGCAGGTTTTGGTTCAGAGTCACTTATAATGTGAAATCTTCCTCCACACGCATTGATTAATTCTCTGGAGGCTCCTGTGAGATGTTCCTGGTGATTTAGGAGCAGAAGAACAATGCAGTACTGCAGGACTTCTGCTCCCAGCAGCTCTTGGGCTCGTTTCACAATATCACACTGTTGTGGTTGTTGATCTTCTAGATTCAGGACCATTAAAGCGGCGTGAGGTCCAGGAGATGAGAGAAACAGCGCTGGTGTGAAGGTTTGTCTCGCTGTGTCCTCCTCACAGAGGTTTGGTCCAGTGACCAGCATCATTTTACGACCCTCATCTGTTATTACTAGAGTCTTTATGAGACTTGAGTCAATCTCTCTGTGCTCCTGTCCACCATCTTTCTCTCCTGACAGAAGATCTGCAGCTCTGGATCTGGACTGACCTCTGGTTCCCACAATCAGGATCCTCAGAGCCTCATCATGAGAAGCTGGAAGAGAGAGTGAAACAATATTTGCCAATGGGGTAAGAAATATAATCAAGATAGAATAGAACCCAAGTGCAGTTTATTTACAATGACATGAAATCCATAATGCAAACAATGACTTGACTTGGAATGGATACAGACTTGGCATGAAATAAACACAGCAGCAGATTACAACATTAATGCATAACAAGGAACAATGGAACAAGATGGCTACTTATACCAAACAATGAGGGTCACATCACACAAACCAATCAATGAAAAACAAGGCACAAGACTAGAGCAACCAATGAACAAAGAGAACAGAGAACCGCATGGCAAAGAAATGAACCAATGAAAGCATGACACAATGAACAGAGGAAGCAATAGCAGGAATACATGAGGGAAAGGGAAGCAAATACATAATAAAAGAACAAAACCCAAACCACACGTTACAGCATTATAATGAATGCATAATGCATTTAAAAAAAACTTTATAACGTGTTATCATCTATGATACTTAAGTATCTGAGGTCATAACTTTAAAGATTATGATTATTTATAATGCTCAATAGTCACCATAATAAATCTACCTAATTTATAATGGACTATATCATATTACATTTATTTTTTTACATTATGGGTCCCCTATAAGCAAGTTTGCAACTACATGTCAACTAAAACTGCTTAGAGTATTAGCAGACTTAGGTTAGTAGAAGGTTCACATACTTGCAAGTTTACTCACTCACTAAACAGTTTGTCTTTTGGGGAACCATCAAAATACAGTGTTGGCATATATTTAGCATCCTAATAATTACTGCTAGCTGATATGCAGTTGCAGAGTTACTTATCAAAAGCTGTCTAAAGGGTACTATTAAAATAATCAAACTGATAATACAAATGTGTCATATTACACATTCATCTGATCCGATACCTGATCTTATGGCTCTCTAAGAAATATTATTATTGTTATTTATAGGTGGTCCTTGTATGCTTTAAGTAAAGTGACATGAGTAACATGGCAAGATATGAGACTTACAATACGTTATATCAATGCATTAAAAGCTATAACCACAAATACGTTAAAAATGTTCTTATGAATTCTCTTGAGATGATACAACATGTTATAAGTTTTTTTTTAGAATGCATTATGCATTCATTACAATGCCTTAATAATACCCTTATAAATACGTGCCTTATAGAAAGTGTTAACCTCAATATCATTCATTTCTTTTATTAATATACACTTGTTTTCTCTAAAATGCTGTATTTTCCAATCAGATCAACAATCAAGGTGCTAACAAAGCTTTCATTTTTCGTTTAAAATCTCAGAGAACACAAACTGAAAAGATAAAGAAGACAGCAGATACTAACCTTCTGAAGATGAGATGTTAAATGCAAGAATCAATATTAGCAGCCAGTTTGCTTTTATTTTATTTGACTTCATCTTATAACCGCAGATATGGTCTCACAAAGTGAAGTCCAGAGCTTTCTTTTGTTTTGAGAAAACTTGAAAAGCCTGTCATGCACGTAAAGGGGTCGTGTTGTGGCGTTATCAGGGTTATGTTGTTTTTCATTGTGTTTTTTAACGCTTCTGTCATTCCACACATTCCCAGTCTGTTTAACTGTTGCATTTAGTCCAGAAAGCAAGGTTAACTTGCCGAAACATATACTCTGAACTCTCAGTTGATTAACCCAAACCTTGCTTACTTGAGGTTCAGTCAAATCAGATTTTATTTATAGCGAACACACAGGACATTGAGTCACCAAGGAAATAGACACTAATAAAGGGTTTCATACACTCTTCAAAATAAAGGTGCTTAATGACGCCATACAAAAACCTTTGTCTAAATGGTTCCATAAAGAACCTTTCTGTTTCACAAAAGGTTCTTTGTGGTGAAAGAAGTTTCTTCAGATTATAAAAAGGTAAGAAAGAGATGGTTCTTTAAAGAACCTTTAACTGAATGGTTCTTTGTGGAACCAAAAATGAACATTTTAAAGCACCTTTATTTTAAAGAGTGTACTACCTCTTCTTCTTTTGTTCAGTGGCCATTTACATAGGTTATATGCATATCTGCTAAATGGTGGTTGTGTAATCTATACTCAATCTTTTTTTTTAAATATTTGATCACTGAGAATAAGAATTCAATTGTTTGTTTGATGCTGATTATATAAGACATGTATTTTTTTTATAGAAATACATTATACAAAATGCAGTATTAGATCTGACATGGTTTCCAACCTTATTCAAGTAGAAAAAATGTCATGCTTTCAAGGATGCGCATTTAATACATGGGAGTAGGAACATATAAAATAGCCAAAAAGTGTTTAAAATGTGTTCAAACGTGCTCTTTATGTGTATCTGCTTTGCCCGTTAAAATATATTTGTATATACATTTAAAATATAGTGAATTAACCTACAAACTCAATCATAATGCACAATCTTTACATCTGAAATGTATTTTGTGATGAAGCTAGTCATTGTAATGCAGTGTTTCACCGGTTAACCAGTTCCCTTACATGTTTTCGAATTATCAGCATCGCTTGTAATGATTTTAAAAAGCATGTATAGTTAGTTGTGAAACCAAGCTTTTCAGAACTACGAATCAATTAATCGATTGCATCACAAAATTATTCACTATTTTGAAGAACATTGTGAATCACTTAAATCAGATTATGACCTTTAAAGCATGTATCTCAAATCATTTGATTCAGATCAGGACTACGGTGTGGATTCATGAATCATTTGATTTAAATCGGAACTTCGGATCGGGTTTGTGAATCTTTTTATTCAGATCGGAACTTTGCTAATCATGAGTACAAAACAGTACAAAACATCAAACCATTCAGGCAGTACAGTTATAAAAAAGCAAAACAAAGAAAATCAAAAGAAAGAAAGAATACACAAATACAAATTCCTTAAGAAAATCATGGTTTTATTATAGTAAAAGTGTACAAAACAAGGTAAATTTAGCTGCAAAAAGCGATTACGGGGCCAAGCCACTGAAGGGCTGTAGCGCAATGCAAAGCAGGAAGAACAAAAACAGCAGAAATTGAATGCACATGAAAAACGGTCAGTTCAGAAGGATTGCAGAAATTTTATAGTTCAGGAAAGTTGCTCCACATGGTACTCTAACCCAAAACATGACAGGCTTCAGAGCCAGTGGCTGAGTGCACCACTCAGTTGACACACATCAGTGAGAATGAGCTCACAAAAGCATGACTTAACATTTTAGACAGATTAGCATGCTAAGCTAACTTAATACTAAAGTAGTTTATGGTTAAACTGATAACTAAAGAGCCACATTAGAACAAATGGCAACCAGTTAGCATGCTAACCAATTAGCATGAACACTAGGTGGAGCTGTGTTCAAACTTCTCAGGTACATCTAGAACACGCTGTTGATGATCCCTACCAATTTGTGTGTAGATATGTCAAAAGGTTCAAAATATATTACAAATTATGTCAAATTTCAAAATGCCAATCCTGGCTAATGCCAATGCCAATTCGCAGACACCAAGAACATAAGTTTCAGAAATAGTTTTCAAATGTTATAAGCAAAAAGGTGCATTTTTAGTATCTCACGACCCATAGATGGCGTGTTCCTAACTTTGGCATAGTCCCAAAGAGCGTGGTTTTGATGACGCATACCAAGTTTCATTTCAACTGATCAAAGTTTGGCCAAGATATAGCCTCTGAACCAATTTTGGGTCAACATTGTTAATTTTACGACATCATAACTCTTGAACAAAGATGAATGAAGGAAAAAAAATGTTCAGTCATTTCTGTGTAGCTCAGTCCAAAGATCATTTGAGCCAATTTTGGGAAGAATTGGATCAACTTTTAAGGAGGAGTAACAAAAACAATACTGTACTTTTCAAAATGGCCACTACTGTAATGAGAGGAGTCTTAATGTAAGCTACTGATTGTGATCAGCAGAAAGAGAGGAATCAGGTGTACTAATTTCTTTTTTCTAGAATTAGGGGTTCAGGATTTATTACCATTTTAATGTTGAATATTTGAACTAGTGGTGGTGCTATAGAGTTGGTCCTAGAGACCCCATAGTTGGTTAGATTACTATTCATGGCCATCACTACAAGTGTGCCAAATTTCACAAATTTCTTATGTTCCCTTCATAGGGCTGTCATAGACTCCCATTGGATGAAAATAATAATAAAAAAACATACAGATAACCAATTAGCATGAACACTAGGTGGCGCTGTGTTCAAACTTCTCAGGTACGTCTGGGACATGCTGTCGATGATCCCTACCAATTTTTGTGTAGACATGTCAAAAGGTTCAAAATATATTGCAAATTATGTCAAATTTCAAAATGGCGGACATATAGTTTAGCCAATCCCAGCAAGATTGATATCCTCTGATTCAGCATGAGCCAAGGAATTCACAGACACCAAGATAACCTAATTTTCTGACAAACAGTTTGAAAGTTATTAGCAAAAATTTGTATTTTTAGTATCTCACAACCCATAGGTGGCACTGTTCCCAAATTTGGCATGGACCCTCAGAGCATGATTTTGATGAAGCATACCAAGTTTTATTTCAATTGGTCAAAGTTTGACCAAGATATATAGCCTCTGAACCAATTTTGGGTCAACCTCATTAACTTTGCCCCACAAAGATGAATAAAAAAAATCTGTTTAGTCATTTCTGTGCAGCTCAGTCAATTTTGGGAAGAATTGGATCAATTTTCAAGGAGGAGTAGCAAAAAAAACAATACTGTACTTTTCAAAATGTCCGCTACTGAGTGGAGTCTTAATGTAAGCTTCTGATTGTGATCAGCAGGAAGAGAGGAATCAGGTGTACTAAGTTTCTTTTACCAGAATTATTGAACTAATGTTTATTTTTTGAACTAGTGGTGCTATAGAGTTGATCCTAGAGACCCCAAAGTTAGTAAGATCACTTTTCATGGCCATAACTACAAGTGTGCCAAATTTCACCAATTTCCTATGTTCCCCTTTATAGGGCTGCCATAGACTCCCATTGGATGAAAATAATAAGAAAACATACAGATACAAAAGGGTCTATTCAACATGATCATCGCACGGTGTGTTTGCTGCCATGACCCACATTTACTGATCAGCCAATTAAAAGGCACCATGAAATCAATGTGACATGGCGCTAAAACTTAAAAAATGCTTACCTCAAGCTCTTATTCCTTCCTCTTTAGACTGATGCAGTCTGCCTTTGACAAATTACTATTAACAAACCAAACAATAATGATACATAAAACGTAAGAACTGAGCAAGTTTTCTATTATTACTTTGAGGAAATTCACTATCAACCCTAAAATGTACTGAGTGGCTGAACCAATGAGAACACAAGCACATGAAAAAAACAGTATAAGCACAATTACCCAGAATACAGTCTTAAGGCGTTTCATTTCTTAAATGAAAATACATCATAGTCACTCCTAATATTAGCAGAATCATTGTTTGATTTAGATGCAGAGGAACAATGCAGTACTGCAGGACTTCTGCTCCCAGCAGCTCTTGGGCTCGTTTCACAATATCACACTGTTGTGATTGTTGATCTTCCAGATTCAGGACCATTAAAACAGTGTGAGGTCCAGGAGATGAGAGAAACAGTGCTGTTGTCAAGGTTTGTCTCACTGTGTCCTCCTCACAGAGGTTTGGTCCAGTGACCAGCATCATTCTACGACCCTCGTCTGTAATTACTGGAGTCTTTACAATCTCTCTGTCCTCCTGTCCACTGTCTTTCCTTCCTGACAGAAGATCTGCAGCGCTGAATCTGGAGTGACCTCTTGTTCCCACAATCAGGATCCTCACTTCATCATCATGAGAAGCTGGAAGAGAAAGCGAAACCATGCAAAGAAAAACAATTTGCAAGTGGGGTAAGAAAAATAATCAAAGATACTATACAGTCTCTGAAAACAAGTCTTTAGTACATTGGCCCTGATTTAATATCTTTGCTTGAAAAGAAGACAAATACTGCAAGCATCATTAAATTAAATGTAAAATTAGATAAACTAAAAGACTATTTTCTTGTGTAACGTAATCCAGTAACCTCTTCGAAAAATGTTTTTTACATGTCACTGCAAGTTTGCTGAAAAGCGGAAAGTGAAAATGAAACTAGCTGCATGAATTGTAGACAATATAAATAAATATATAGTATTCAGGCGCCTTTTGTTAATATACAGTTTCTTTGATTGTGTATTTGCTCTAAATTATTTTAAAGGTTGTGTTTTTAAACCAGAGGAACAATCATAGTGTTAAAAATGCTGTTATTTTGGTTTCAATTGTGAGAGAACACACAAATATTATCACATTATGATAATAATAAGTCACGTTAATTAAAAGCATCTGCCAAATCCATATTTAATGCTTTGAGTTTGAGTTTTAAGCAGGAATTAGTTCAAATTAGAGTCAAATTAATAATAATAAAAAATCTCATTATTGGCTAAATAGTAAAAGAGAGCAGATACTAACCTTCTGAAGATGAGATGTAAAATGCAAGAGTCAGTATTAGTATACAAATTTGCCTCTAGAACCACTGCTGTCAATCAAATTTTTAATTGATTGAGAAGATGTCAAAAACCTACTTTTACGAACTAGCCATAGGTTTTTTTGCTCAGTCTGGAAAAAAACCCCAAAGCAGTGCAATTCTCTGCACTCTCTAGGTCAATAATTATCCAAAACTGTTGAAATTTTACCCTTTGGGAAGCTATAATGGGATTGTTTAGAAGCCTAAAGGAAAACTCAAAACTTCACCAAACTTGGTGAGCACATACAATGGTGATTCTAAACAAGCATGCAAAGTTTTAAGGAGATTGGACCACAGCTGGTGCTATAACAGTCATAAATGTTAGAAAACGTATTTCTATGGTAAATTACCTGTATTTGGAAAAAAGACTTGCTACGTAATGTCTTTTTTTAAATGTGCTTAAGTGCCTTAAAGCACTTTAACCCTGGTGATTGCTGCTTGCAGCTATATTTATAAGTGATGTTGTAGGACATAATTAAAATGCTCAAAGCAACAGCATGACTTGGCATATTTACTGAATGCTGACAGAATGATTTTAGACTTTCTTTTAGATCTACATAGGCTTTAAAAACACACAACGCACAGCAGCGTTTAATAGTCTTGGTGATGGAGATGCATGTTTTAGTGGGTTCTGATGTGACAATAATGAACAACTAATATTTAAGTAATATGTGCATTCAGTTTTATACTGACAGTTTTATTTTTGTTTGTAGATATCTCTGCTGCTTAAAATCACAACATCAATGTGATCTGAATTATTTCCAGTAAAACTGCACTGGTTTGTCAGCAGAGCTGCGGAGAAAGTAAGTGGATATTTAACAGATGTCTTTATCCAAAGCGAATGCAGATTGTTACAGCGAGTGTCTTTGTTCATTTGTCTGACTGATGTTTTAGTAGATGATATCTGCTACTGTGCTCCTAGCAAATGAGATTTAAACAAACAGTGAATATTAAAAAATGAAGTATGTAAATAAATGCAGAACAGGAGATTTCAGTAATTACTAATTTCTCTTTTTATTTATGCAAAATTATGTATGAAGTGTCCAAATATTTTGGAAATGTATTTACATGCATAAAATGCAAACTATGAAAATAGCTTTAAGAAGACAAATGAATTAGCCATTTTATTCTAGTTAATTAAAAAAACAATTCATCACAGAATACTGATAAACACAAAACTTCATTTGAACTGTGGTGGAAAAGACATTGTGAGGTAAATGTTCAGTAAACCAATTAAATAAACTAGTGAGAAAGTTGTAAGACAAATTTTGTGATTTAGTCACTACTAGCTTCAAATTACTATAAAAACATAATGAAATAATGTACTGCATAAAAAGGAAATTAAAGAACCAATAAATACACAACAGCATGGAAAAATTAAAAAATAAACAACAAATGTCACAGCATCACTCTTAAAATGGAAATACGCTTTTGTAAATCCTAATATTAGCAGAAATACACCTGTCTTCACACTAAACAGAGCAAACACAGTCACAAGTCCCATTGAGAGCGTCACTCCAACAAAACAAAACAGGAATAACTTAAATGCAAAGACTAAAGTCGTACGAGCTTGCATTTGATCTGGTATAATGGAGTAAATAGTGTATAAATGAGTCCCGAATGTGATGCCTGGAGCAGCATGGCACGCTATGAGCACATCTGACCACGTCCGTACACTGAAAGCGGCTCCTAAAGTCAGTCCTAGACCTGCTATAAACACTATACTGGGAAATGTAAAGATCATGACTAGAAACATTATGATTTGGTGTGCGTGTCGTGAATTCGCAAAGTCACGATATGCAGCGGCTGTTGCAAAAGTGGAGGATAGGATCAGATTTAAAGGAACCGCAGAATCTGGATTGAGAATGTTTCTTAAAGTGATTGAAAAACTAATAAGTACAAACAGGATTTCCACAAAATGAAAAAGCCTTACTTTAGTGAAAATAAAAGCTGTGTTCAGTAGAATGAGAATAATCCATCGTGCAGTTCCTCCTGAATTGTCATGTTCTTCATGCACACTTTGGCTGGTCTCTTCTGTGTCCAACTCTTGTGTCAACGCTGAGTAAAATCTGTGATCATTGAGCCAAACTAGCTTGTCTATTTCTGCTAAAAGAGCTGCAGTTTGAGCAGAGTCTCCCATCATGTGAAATCTTCCTCCACAAGCGTTGATTAATTCTCTGGAGGCTCCTGTGAGATGTTCCTGATTTTGGAGCAGAAGAACAATGCAGTACTGAAGAGCTTCTGCTCCCAGCAGCTCCTGGGCTTGTTTCACAATATCACACTGTTGTGATTGTTGATCTTCCAGATTCAGGACCATTAAAACGGCGTGAGGTCCAGGAGATGAGAGAGACAACGCTTTTGTAAAGGTCTGTCTCGCTGTGTCCTCCTCACAGAGGTTTGGTCCAGTGACCAGCATCATTTTATGAGCCTCGTCTGTAATTACCGGAGTCTTTACAATCTCATCATCTTTCCTTCCTGACAAAAGACGTGCAGCATTGAATCTGGAGTGACCTCTGGTTCCCACAATCAGGATCCTCACTTCTTCATCGCGAGAAGCTGGAAGACAGTGAGAAACCAGCATGCAAAGAGTAAACAAATGTATAGAAAAGGAGACCAAAATACTGATATTGATGAGGAGGTACATTACCTTCTGCTTGCACCGATATGGTGTGAAATACAAGAATCAGTGTAAAGAGCAAGTTGGGGTTTGTCTTGGTAAATTTCATTGTACAACCTATAACTTTAAATATCTTTTACTAAAGTTTCAACTTATCCACAAAACTAAGAATGTAAAGAAAAGTCGTGTTTACTCACGTTTAGAAAACGCTCTAAGTGTAACGTTAGTTCTGTGCTGTCTTTTGTTTTGCTATGCTCCACAAGTATGTGTTTCGACGTCTGATTAGATATTAAACCAGTATGACTAGTTCTTAGAAATTGGCAGGGCTCCAGGCTGTGAGTAGTCTGTCGCATTTTGCAAGTTTTTTTTTTCTAACGGTGACTTGTAAGCGCTGCCATTTCTGTTGTGTATAAGAAGCATAAACACGGCAAAAGCGGAACGAAACGAAACCGCACAGCCCCCTTGAACCGGAAGAAAGCGCTGGCCGAGCTCAGAGAAAACGCTGACCTCTCTCAAACACGAGCTGTGAGATCTCCGACACAAACCACAAACTATTGATTTACACTAGCTTAAAACCCGACGAGACAGCCCTCACGTGTAGAACAGCAGAAACATTGTGCGGAAACGATTTAGCTTAAATCCACAAATCACCAACAATTATGAAGGATTAACTGTAATCAAATAAACTGTAATTATCGTGTTGTGACAGAAAGGTGGATATATTACTAACATGTTCTATTTTTTAATGTAGACGTGTTTAAAGATGTAATTAATGCAATGTTTTTGTTGTTGTTAGCTTTTTATGTGCATTTGTATTTATAGTACGACTATTTATAGTTGCAATTCATGCTGCAACTACTGGGTCATTCCATGGTCAACTCAACCAACTCAACTCATATACATTTTTTGCTATTTATTCTGAAAAAAGATATAGAAGCCAAAATATTAAATGTCATGGATGAATATTTACTGAGTAATTCAGTATTTTGTAGAGTGGGGTCAAATTACAGGGGGGTAAAAATGAAAAATAAAATCACGTTAAAAATTTGAAAATGGGAAAAAAGCACTGTTTGAGGTTTTGGTAACACTTTCTATGCATAATGCATTATAAAAACCTTATAATATTTTATATCATCTCATGAGTATTCATAAGAACAGTTTTAATGTATTATTATTTTTATATAGTATTATTTTTACTTATTTGTGGTTATAGTTTTTAAGAGTATGATTATAAGTCTTATATCTTGCCATGTTACTCATGTCAAAGACTACTTATAAGTAATAATAATAATATTTCCCAAAGAACCCTATTATCAGGCATCAGATCAGATTAATGTGTAATGACACATTTGTATTATCAGTTTGATTATTTTGATGGTAACCTTTAGACAGCTTATGATAAGTAACTCTGCAACTGCATGTCAGCTAGCAGTAATTAGTATTAGTAGTATGCTAAATATATGCTAACACTAAATTTTGATGTTTCCTCAAAAGACAAACTATTATATTATATTATAAGTAACTTTACAAGTACATGAACCTTCTACCTAGTCTAACCTTAAACTAAGTCTACTCATATTCCAAAGAGTGTTAGTTGACAAAGTTTAAGCTTATAGTAAATAGACTAAGTGGACCATCAAAATAAAACTTAATATAATGTAAAAAAAAAAAAAAAAAAGTAATAAGATATAGTCCATTAAAAATGAAGTAGATTTAATATGGAATCCATTGTGTGTTATAAATAATCATAATCTTAAAAGTGATAACCTTAAATACTCAAGTATTAAAATGTATTATAATTGTTGTTACTATATGATTATTCATGAGATGATATAACATATTATTATGATTTTTATAATGCATTATGCACTCATTATAATGTCTTAGAAATACCCTTATAATGTATTTTAAACAGGGGCTTCATAGAAAGTGTTACCGGGTTTTTTTTTCTACAAAGTTTGCATGCCTTTAACTCAGCAAGTATTAAATATATATTATTAAATATATCTATTTACTCTTTTATCAGCTGTATCAGCTCCCTGTTGGAAAAAAAAACAGCATATGCCTGTTAGGTAGGTTTTGATGCTGGGATGCTGTTTTTAACTGGTTTATGCTGGTCCTTTGCTGGTCATGTTGCTGGTCAAGGACCAGCATAAACCAGCAAAGGACCAGCATTAACCAGCAAAGGACCAAGATTAACCAGCAAAGGACCAGCAAAAACCAGCATTAACCAGCAAAGGGCCAACATTAACCAGCAAAGGACCAGCAAAAACCAGCATTAACCAGCAAAGGGCCAACATTAACCAGCAAAGGACCAGCAAAAACCAGCATTAACCAGCAAAGGGCCAGCAAAAACCAGCATTAACCAGCAAAGGACCAGCAAAAACCAGCAAAGGACCAGCAAAAACCAGCATTAACCAGCAAAGGACCAGCAAAAACCAGCATTAACCAGCAAAGGGCCAACATTAACCAGCAAAGGACCAGCAAAAACCAGCATTAACCAGCAAAGGGCCAACATTAACCAGCAAAGGACCAGCAAAAACCAGCATTAACCAGCAAAAACCAGCATTAACCAGCAAAGGACCAGCAAAAACCAGCAAAGGACCAGCAAAAACCAGCATTAACCAGCAAAGGACCAACATTAACCAGCAAAAACCAGCATTAACCAGCAAAGGACCAGCAAAAACCAGCAAAGGACCAGCAAAAAACAGCATTAACCAGCAAAGGACCAACATTAACCAGCAAAGGACCAGCAAAAACCAGCAAAGGACCAGCAAAAAACAGCATTAACCAGCAAAGGGCCAACATTAACCAGCAAAGGACCAGCAAAAACCAGCAAAGGACCAACATTAACCAGCAAAGGACCAGCAAAAACCAGCAAAGGACCAGCAAAAACCAGCATTAACCAGCAAAGGACCAACATTAACCAGCAAAGGACCAGCAAAAACCAGCATTAACCAGCAAAGGACCAGCAAAAACCAGCAAAGGACCAGCAAAAAACAGCATTAACCAGCAAAGGACCAACATTAACCAGCAAAGGACCAGCAAAAACCAGCATTAACCAGCAAAGGATCACCATAAACCAGCGAAGCACCAGCATTAACCAGCAAAGGACCAGCAAAAATCAGCAAAGGACCAGCAAAAACCAGCATTAACCAGCAAAGGACCAACATTAACCAGCAAAGGACCAGCAAAAACCAGCATTAACCAGCAAAGGACCAGCAAAAACCAGCAAAGGACCAGCAAAAACCAGCATTAACCAGCAAAGGACCAACATTAACCAGCAAAGGACCAGCAAAAACCAGCATTAACCAGCAAAGGACCAGCAAAAACCAGCAAAGGACCAGCAAAAAACAGCATTAACCAGCAAAGGACCAACATTAACCAGCAAAGGACCAGCAAAAACCAGCATTAACCAGCAAAGGATCACCATAAACCAGCGAAGCACCAGCATTAACCAGCAAAGGACCAGCAAAAATCAGCAAAGGACCAGCATTAACCAGCAAAGGACCAGCAAAAACCAGCATTAACCAGCAAAGGACCAACATTAACCAGCAAAGGACCAGCAAAAACCAGCATTAACCAGCAAAGGACCAGCAAAAACCAGCAAAGGACCAGCAAAAACCAGCATTAACCAGCAAAGGACCAGCAAAAACCAGCAAAGGACCAGCAAAAACCAGCATTAACCAGCAAAGGACCAGCAAAAACCAGCAAAGGACCAGCAAAAACCAGCATTAACCAGCAAAGGACCAACATTAACCAGCAAAGGACCAGCAAAAACCAGCATTAACCAGCAAAGGACCAGCAAAAACCAGCAAAGGACCAGCAAAAAACAGCATTAACCAGCAAAGGACCAACATTAACCAGCAAAGGACCAGCAAAAACCAGCATTAACCAGCAAAGGATCACCATAAACCAGCGAAGCACCAGCATTAACCAGCAAAGGACCAGCAAAAATCAGCAAAGGACCAGCATTAACCAGCAAAGGACCAGCATTAACAAGCAAAGGACCAGCAAAAACCAGCATTAACCAGCAAAGGACCACTATAAACCAGCGAAGGACCAGCATAAACCAGCAAAAGACCGGAATAAACCAGCTAAAGACCAGCATAAACCAGCTAAGGACCAGCATTAACCAGCTAAGAACCAGCATAAACCAGCAAAGGACCAACTTAAACCAGCTAAAAACAGCATAAACCAGCAAAAGACCAGTATAAACCAGCAAAGGACCAACTTAAACCAGCTAAAAACAGCATAAACCAGCAAAAGACCAGTATAAACCAGCAAAGGACCAACTTAAACCAGCTAAAAACAGCATAAACCAGCAAAAGACCAGCATAAACCAGCTAAAAACAGCATAAACCAGCAAAAGACCAGCATAAACCAGCTAAAAACAGCATAAACCAGCAAAAGACCAGTATAAACCAGCAAAGGACCAACTTAAACCAGCTAAAAACAGCATAAACCAGCAAAAGACCAGTATAAACCAGCAAAGGACCAACTTAAACCAGCTAAAAACAGCATAAACCAGCAAAAGACCAGTATAAACCAGCTAAAGACCAGCATAAACCAGCAAAAGACCAGCATAAACCAGCAAAGGACCAACTTAAACCAGCTAAAAACAGCATAAACCAGCAAAAGACCAGTATAAACCAGCTAAAGACCAGCATAAACCAGCAAAAGACCAGCATAAACCAGCAAAGGACCAACTTAAACCAGCTAAAAACAGCATAAACCAGCAAAAGACCAGCATAAACCAGCAAAAGACCAGTATAAACCAGCTAAGGACCAGCATTAACCAGCTAAAAACCAACATAAACCAGCAAAAGACCATCTTAAACCAGCATACCAGCATCAAAACCTACATAACCAGCATATGCTGATTTTTTGTCAACAGGGCTGTATACAAAGAGACCAACATTTAGTTTTTGATCTCTGAAAATAAATAATATTCAACAATATGGACATAGAACCTCTTTGAGATCCCCATATCTCTGGGACTGAACGTTGTATGTCCTTGAAAAGTAAGATTCTAGAAGTAATAACTAGAATCTGAAATCATACTGCAATATCTTTTACTTATTGAGTTATAGGCACGCAAATTTTGGAAAAAGAATATTTATTACAGGTACATTTCTAGTTTCAACATTATTTGTTCCTCAGACATTGCTCTTTAAATTAAAATAAGTATCATATTTTTGCAAATTGACCTACTGAAAATGTGCATTTTAACAATTTACTCTTGGAGCCATGTTAAAATTCCAATATCTCTGGAACTGAACCATATAGGGCCTTAAAAATAGAGATGCCAAAAGGAAAGTTATTTTTACCCCCCTGTAATTTGACTCCTCTCTACAAAATAATGGATTACTCTGTAAATATTCATCCATGACAATTAATATTTTTGATTGACATTTCTGCAAGAAATCAAGTTTATATTATAGTAAAATTAATTAAAGCAGTTAAAGCCTCGCTAAATAGTGGAAGAGAGCAGATACTAACCTCCTGAAGATGAGACGTGAAATGCTAGAGTCAACATAAGCAGTCTGTTTAGTTTTGTCCTGGTTAATTTCATCTTTTAATCTGAGATATTTCTCATAAAGCCAGTCACATTCAAGTGATTTTTAAGCTGACAAAAGCAGATCTGGGTTTGGTTTCCCAATGTCCGCTATAAACTCTTTATCAACTCATGAGTTTATGATTAACTCTTTTAGTGAGAGTCACTTCCCTGTTGAACTTCAAGAGATCATTATTAACATATCAATGATCGTAACTTATTAACAAAGTAGAGGAAACACTGGTGCAGTTAAAGCTCAAAAGGACCACTGTAAGAAATTTCTAAGTATATCGATATAAGTCATTTTATTAGTTCATTTATTTATATTCATTACCAGTAAAAAATTTTGGAAACACTTCACCATTCTCATTAATGGGGAAGTGTGTCCAAACTTTTGACTGGTTGTGTAGACCCACAACAAGATTAAAAACCAGTGTAAAAACAGTGTAAACAATTACATTCTTTAAATAAGAATGCACTATTGTAAATTGTAATATTTGCGGGACTTAAATATTTTTAAAAGCTTATTATTATACAGGTGCATCTCCAAACATTTGAATATCATGAAAAAGTTTTTTTTTTTTTTCTAACTTATTTTAAAAAGATTCATTACATGTAAAGTAAAACATTCCAAAAGTTTTTTTGTTTTAATTTTGATGATTAGAGCGTACAGCTCATGAAAGTCAAAAATCCAGTTTCTCAAAATATTAGAATATTTACATTTGAGATTCATTAAATGACCATACCTACATTATAAATTCCAGGTATCTCTTGTTCTTTGAAACCACACTATTGGAGAAGACTGCTGATATGGCAGTGGTCCAGGAGACAATCATTGACACCCTCCACACAGAGGGTAAGTCACAAAAGGTGTGAATGGGGTACTGTTTACAGAGTGCTGTATCAAAGCATATTAAATGCTAAGTTGACTGGAAGGAAGAAATTGGGTAGGCAAAGGTGCACAAGCAACAGGGATGACCGCAAGCATGAGAATACTGTCAAGTAAAGCCAATTCAAACAATTGGGAGAGCTTCACAAGCCGGAGTTAGCGCATTAAGAGTCCTCACGTTTAGACGTCTTCAGGAAAAGCACTACCAAGCCACTTCTAAAACAGAAACAACGTCAGAAGCATCTTACCTTAGCTAAGGAGAAAATTAACTGGAATGTTGCTCAGTGGTCCAAAGTGATCTTGTCAGATAAAAGTACATTTTGCATTTCATATTGAAATCCTGGTCCTAGAGTCTGGAGGAAGACTGGAGAGGCAGAGAATCCAAGCTGCTCGAAGTCCACTGTGAAGTTTCTGAAGTCAGTAATGCTTTGGGATTGCCGTGACGTCTGCTGGTGTTGGCCCACTGTGTTTTATCAAGTGCAAAGTCAATGCAGCCATCTACCAGGAGATTTTGGAGCACTTTATGCTTCCATCTGCTGACAAGCTTTATGGAGATAAAGCTTGAAATGATTTGCGAACTTTATCAAATGATTCGCGAACTGAATCAAATTATTCGCGAATCACACAGAATGTCCCGAAATGATTCAAATGATTCGCGAACTGAACCAAATGATTCGCGAATCGCACAGAATGTCCCGAAATGATTCAAATGATTCGCGAACTGAATCAAATGATTCGCGAACCGAATCAAATGATTGGTGAATAGCACAGTATGTCCCGAAATGATTCAAATGATTCGCGAACTGAACCAAATGATTCGCGAATCGCACAGAATGTCCCGAAATGAGTCAAATGATTCGCGAACCGAATCAAATGATTCGCGAACTGAATCAAATGATTGGTGAATAGCACTGTATGTCCTGAAATGATTCAAATGATTCGCGAACTGAATCAAATGATACGCGAACTGAATCAAATGATTCGTGAACTGAATCAAATGATTCGCGAATCGCACAGAATGTCCCGAAATGATTCAAATGATTCGCAAACTGAACCAAATGATTTGCGAATCGCACAGAATGTCCCGAAATGAGTCAAATGATTCCCGAACCGAATCAAATGATTCGCGAACTGAATCAAATGATTGGTGAATAGCACAGTATGTCCTGAAATTATTCAAATGATTCGCGAACTGAATCAAATGATACGTGAACTGAATCAAATGATTCGTGAACTGAATCAAATGATTCGCGAATCGCACAGAATGTCCCGAAATGATTCAAATGATTCGCAAACTGAATCAAATGATTCGCTAACTGAATGAAATGATTCGCGAATCGCACAGAATGTCCCGGAATGAATCAAATGATTCGCGAACTGAATCAAATGATGCGCGAATCGCACAGAATGTCCCGAAATGATTCAAATGATTCGCGAACTGAATTAAATGATTCGCGAATCTAACAGATTATCCCGAAATGATTCAAATGATTCGCGAACTGAATCAAATGATTCGCGAGTCGCACAGAATAGGCGTTTCTCAATGTCAAGGAAGGATCCTCGGAAGCCAGAATTTCGAGGATGCTACGTCATCGACATCCGTCGAAGGACTGTTCCAATGTCGAAGATCCTCAGAATTTCAACCAAAAACTGCGTCCTTCGTTCGAAAAATATCCCATACACAGGAAAGGAGGCATAAGTGTAGCCTTCGCGCTCTAAAATCACCCACAATCCTATGCGCGCAGCTTTGCTATCTTGTTCAAAAATACAAAAGGTGGACGGTAGCGGAGTCATGAAGGGAATGAAGGGATCATTTTGCTCAATAGGGTAAAAATAGTGTAGTTGGGGAAATTAAAAAATAAACTTGTTTGTAAGATAGGACAAGTCTTTTACAAATAGTTGTTAAATTATAAATATTTTTAAATATCAAATATTATTACAATGGCTTGGTTGAATTCCTGTCTGTTATTTCTTGATAACAGACAACCGCGAAGTATACGGCACACGGTTGCCGTGATGGATGTAATTATTTTTAAATGAATGATAAGAGCGGACCTTTCACTGAGGTAATGACGCAATAACGTGCACTTGCTAGCCTGTTCCATTTATGTGTTCTCCGAATGCTAAGGAGGAGCCTCGCCTAGCCTCTGAAGGAAGTGACTTGGAAGGACCAGTCCTGCCAAGGACGTATCCTTGACATTGAGAAACACCTAATGTCCCGGAATTAATCAAATGATTCGCAATCTGAATCAAATGATTCACGAATCGCACAGAATGTCCAGAAATGATTAAAAAGATTCGCGAACTGAATCAAATGATTCGCGAACTGAATCAAATGATTTCCTTTTCCAGCAGGACTTTAGCACCTGCCCACAGTGCAAAAACCATTTCCAAATGGTTTGCTGGCCATGATATTACTGTGCTTTATTGGCCAGCCAACATGCTTGACCTGAACCCCATTGAGAATCTATGGGATATTTTCAAGAGAAAGATGAGAAACAGTCGATCCAACAATATACAGACAATTTGAAGGTTCAATAGTGCCTCAGCAGTGCCACAGGCTGATCACTTCCATGCCACACTTCACTAATGCTGTCATTTGTGCTAGGAGCAAGCCATTTGCTGTAATGTGTGCTGCCGACCAAGTATTGAGTGCATAAATAAGCTTTAAACTTTCATACATAAATTCAAACTTTAAACAACTTGAACTTTTCTGTTTTGCATCTCTCAGTCAAAAAAGACCGATCTTAGGAAATATTCTAAGTTCCCTTCCGAAGGGAACTCTCACTGCGTCCTCTAGAGGGCGCTTTTGGGGAACGCTGCAGCGTGCCTCGAGTCTGAAGAATGCATAGAAAAACTACATGAAATGGCCGGCGCCAGCGTATGACGTCACCGCGGCGCGTCAGTCGCTGCCGTTGCGTCACTACCGGGCGACCATAACATAAAAGAGGCGCCCGTGCAACACAATACATCTTCGCTGTCTTCAGCTTTCCCGGTTTGGATGTGCATTGGAAGAAACGGTAAGAATCCTTTCTTTAAACTACTATCATGGCAAGCACTAGCAAGTCGTTTAAGCGGTGTGTTCATCCGTGTCCTCGTTATTTGACACCTGATGACACACATGAGCTTTGCGTATTCTGTTTGGGCGAAGAGCACACACGCGATGTCCTTGAGGGGGCATTGTGTGTACATTGTGAGCGCTTCCCTATGAAGAAGCTCCGGTCTCGTCTGTCTCTCTTTCTGAGGAAAGATGAGCATTCACTTGCCCCTCGCGGTTCGGGTCCTGCCGTTGCCGAGGCACGGAGGAAACTGAGCTCGTGGGGCTCGCAAGTGGAACTGGCTGACGAACTTGAGAAGGGTCTCTCTCTCTTGCCAGCCGGAGACGATGACAGGCTCCTAGCTGATGATGATGCGTTATCGCTGACGTCGTCAGATCCAGGAGCAAGTGCTCTTTTGGGTTCCACCCAAGAAGAACAGGAAGTGCTAGAGATGGATGAAGACGCTGAGGCTGAATCCTCTCTACCTTCCTGCCCTGCATATGAAGAGCTGCTGGAGGTTATGGACCGCGCCACGGCCAGGCTCGACCTGCCGTGGAAGCGGGCTAGAAAGATAACGCCGCGGGGTCGCCTCGACGAGCGGTATCTTTCAGGCCATAACCACCCAGCTCCGGTGAGTCTCCCATTCCTTCCCGATCTTCATACTGAGATCGAGAAGGGCTGGAAAAAGCCGTACTCGGCGCGCATTCATAGTTCGTCTATGGCGAACTATGCTAATATCGAGGGATTGCGTGACCACGGCTATGAGAAGATGCCCCCTGTGGAAGAGACGCTAGCCTGCTATCTCTCCACAGGGCGGGCCTCCTCTCTCAAGACTCCCTCTCTGCCTTCTCCGGCCCTGCAATTAACATCCCGGCTGAACGGCAGAGCATATGCAGCAGCAGGTCAGGCGGTGGGTGCACTGCACACCATGGCAGTGCTCCAAGCCTACCAAGCCGATCTGCTGAAAGACCTGGACAACGGTCAGGGTCTTTCCCCTGACCAGGTGGCTGAGCTCCGTCGCACCACGGATCTCGCTCTCCGTGCCACCAAGCAGGCCGCTACCCATATGGGCAGGGCCATGGGGGCTATGGTGGCTACGGAGAGACATCTGTGGTTGAACCTGGCTGATGTCGGGAGGAAAGAGAAGGGCTTTCTTCTCGACGCACCGGTTTCGCCATCTGAGCTTTTCGGTGCCTCCGTCGAGACGGTGGTTGAAAAGTTCAGAGAAGCGAAGACGCGCTCAGCTGCCTTCAAGTCCTTTATCCCTCGAAGGCCCAGGTCTCAGCCCGAACACCACAGGGGTCCTGCGCCGCCTCCTTCTGAGGAACAGAGGCAGGTGCAGAAGGCTAGTGTTGCATCCCGCGCTCCTCCTCCCCCTGCGAGCAGGTCTAGGAGGCGACGCGGATCGAGAGGTGGCAGACAGGATTTAAGGGAAGTCATCCAAGCGAGACAAAATTCTCGCAGGGGTCAGAGTAATACCTAATAAAACCTCTCCTTCCCTCGGGCCAGTCGGGTCGCCATTTTAATTCCCCTGTCGCCATTTAAGCTTCCTGCACTCCCCGGACCTATGATGTTCTTTGGTGGTTCTACCTGTATAGAACCCTAATTTACTGATGGTCTGGAATCAGGCGGTCTCTGAGGAGAGTCCCGCCTCTTTCTACGAAGCAGGATGCTCTTAAATGGGTGAGTATGATCCGTTTTTTACTTTGAAGGAACTTCATACTGTCTCAGGCCTGTGTATGTTTTCTCTCTCCACAGAAGAAATACGACGAGTCTACGGCAGACGCCCCCCTCTGATCCTATGGATTAAGGTTACGGCAGTGTTTTGCCCTCTCCACTCCACAGGCTGTGCGGTAAACCAACCCTTACAGCATACATTACACATAGGACCTTGTCCTCTTCAAGGTAAGCTCCCTAAGTCTTTCCTGGGTTTGCCCTTGATATGGTTATGCTGTCCTTTGCAGGCCTAGTGTAGACTTATGCCCTATTGAGACAGGAGCATAACTCCCTAGTTACGCCCCCCTTATGGCTGGATAGGCGTGTTGCCTGCAGGGTTAGGTTGCGTGTTGTATTTTTCCCTCAGAAAAAGGTGGAAACATCTCGACGGAGCACCCCTCCCTTCAAACGGTTGTATGGTGGTGTCCGTCTACACAACACTTGTTCCAGCACTATCAGGCTTCCCCCTTCAGTGGTTAAACGAGCAAAAGGAAATTTTCCTTTCTCCCTAGGTAAGCATCTTAAGATATTTATGGTTAAGATTGCACTAGTATGTTTAACTCTGTTGCAGACGGCCTGCGTGCGAGGATCCGCTTCGTGTCCTCTCCTAAATACGGTTTCCATGGAAACTGAGTGTCTACACCTGTTGAGACAGGCGTTCACTTGAATAGGAGTGCAGCAGACCGGAGTGCTCGCTGCGAACCCGGAGCAGGTTTGGTTGCTCCCTTTTCTGCGGAAAAGGTTCTTATTTGAGCTCCACCTGGTGACATGCTTTCCAGCTGGGGTCTTGATTCTCGGTCCATTTGGTGTGCGCTCCCCTTTCTGAGGAAGGGGTTTTTATGTAAATCTGAGTGCCACTTTGTGACTCTCTTCAAGTCGCCTCATTCTAAGCCTGAGGGCTGAGGCAGCACTTGATGTAGGATCTACACCCAGGCTGACGAATGTCTCCCCTACAGAGGGTTTGAGCATCTTTCGGTGTTTAACACCTTAGAAAGCCGTCACTCTAGGATCGATTCTCGCCCCCCAGGCCTAGTTCCACTTCCCTTTCTGAGGAAAGGTTTACGAAGTGTCTGAACTAGGAAGCTGCCCTTATTCATTCCGGAGCTTCCCAGAAACTTTCAAGGCAAACAGTGCTCCCCTTTCTGAGGAAAGGGTTTGTTAAGGTTAAGAGCTCACGTTCCTCCCTGTGCGCAGGATTGCTGGAACATATCTGAGCTCCCCTAATCCAGGGTTTCCTTCAGAGCAACTTCCCAGGACTGAGTGCTCCCCCTTCTGAGGAATGGGTTTTGTTAAGGTTAAGAGCTCGCGTTCCTCCCTGTGCGCAGGATTGCTGGAACGGACCTGACCTCCCCTAATTCAGGGTTTCCTTCAGAGCAACTTCCTAGGACGGAATGTTTCCTCCCTCCTGAGGGTAGGAATCTACCAGGGACAGACCCTTGAGAGTTATGAATCTGCTACAAGGATGTTGGCGTGCCCCCTTTCCAGGGTTCACTTATAAAAGCACCACTCCTTGGTGGCCAAGTTCTCCTCCCTGTTTCCCAGGGTAGGAGCTTGACCTTCATGCTTCAGGTTTCTACTCTCCAGCCTTTATTCTGGATGTATGCTCCCCTCTATGAAGGGTAACAGTGAGAGCATTCGCTCCTGTTCGGTTGTGCAGCTCCCCTTCTGGGAAGGGTCTTCTATGAGCGCCAACCCACCTTCGTGAGATTGCCAGACCTTCATACAGGTCGCGTGGACCGGGCTGTGCACGCTTCCCCCCTTTTCATTAAGGGTTCCCTAAAAGACAGCAGTGCCCCCTTCTGGAGAAGCGATCCTCCCTGTGGATCAGGGTCAGGATTTTTGTCCTCTACTATCGTCCACCATTTCAGGATGGTCTCAGCTCCATGTTCATCTCTGTTGACAGATAGCTTGCGAGCTTCTGTCCAGGGGAGGGTTAGTGTGGCAATCCCCTCACCATCTGGGTCATACCCTTTCTGTCTCTTCAGACGGCATGGAGCTGATAGTGAAACCCCCTGGGAAAACACTCCCCTTAAATCCGATCATGTCGGTAAGCGTCCCACGCTATGCCTGGGCGTCTTCCAGTTAAAACCACAAGTGTGGTAAGTGCACACACACCTGGGGCACTTCTATAAAATCCACGTGTTGGTAGGTTCCCACCAAGTTTGAGTTCCTCTTTTAAATCCTTTTTGGTATGGGTCACACGCTTTGCCTTGTTCCCATCTATTGAAGTCGGCTTACAACCCCGGTTCCCTGGGTTCGACTCCTTTGATATCTTAGCTGATGTCTGCTGACCATCCACTATTGGGGCGCGCCACTACTAGTGGCCCTTTGAACGGACCCAGGACAGGTTTCTGCCCTCTTATGGGAGCCAGTTCCTGAGGGAACTAGGCCCTATGTTGCGGTAGTTTCTGGTTCTGACAAGTCTAAGTTTCCATCGAAGCTTAGCCGTTTCCCTCAGAAGGAATTACTATAATTCCAAGCCTGAGCTGTGCCCTGGGTTCTACCCAGTCTGTAAGTGGGTAACAGGTCAGGCCTCTGGCCGGGAGGGGTA